>NC_056525.1:59132753-59222601 GCF_019175285.1 Sceloporus undulatus | reverse complement strand
TCTATCTATCTATCTATCTATCTAGCAGAAGACACCCTATTTACCCATCTATCTATCCATTTATCTATCCATCCCTTTAACCATCTATCCATCTATTTAACCATCTATCTACTCATCTATCTATCTGGCAGAAGACACCCTGAACACCTAACTGAAGGTGGATTCTGACACTTTCCATCCTGAATCTGAAAAAATCTGTGAGTTTAGGTAAATTCTTATCAAAAACAAAGAAAAGGTAAATTCTTGCCTTTTCCTAATTGTGGCAGGTTACACATTACAATAAATTACAACTGTTGAGTGGAGCTTGAGATTCACAGAATGTGAATTTTGTGCTGTTCTTTGTGTGGAATGAAGGGTTACTCTTTTTCTCTTCTTTTGCAGCTCAGCCAGAGTGGCTGAAGGTCATTTCAGACAAGGAAGCTGACATTGGAGCAGACCTCCATTGGAACTGTGCTGCAGCTGGCAAACCCAGACCTACCATAAGATGGCTACGGAATGGACGATCATTAACTTCCCAGGTATCTCATCTGTTATTGACTTGACAAGTGATGGTTCTGGCAGTACTTTGCCTTTTTATTCACTGCTAAAGACAAGGGTAATTCAATGTAGCCACTCCTGTAGCTTTCCATATTCTGTTGTTTCTCCCGTCCCTCATTCATTTTCTTGATTTGTCAGTTAAACTGAGTATCTCTTAACATAGTTATTACTTTTCTTCCAATAAGGAAGCATGATTTTATTATATACATACAAATGTATGGGAGATTAAGTATCTTTTATATAGAGCAGTTATCTATTATTAGCATTAACAGTTGGACTATGACTCTGGAGCAGGATTCCAACCCCTCCTTCAGCCATGGAAACCCACTCAGTGACTTCAAATGACACTCTTTCAGCATCAAAGAAAGGCAAAGACAAACCTCCTCTGAACAAATCTTGCTCTGTGATAGGTTTGTTTTAGGATTACCATAAAGTGGAAATGACATGAGGGCACACAACAACAACAAATTAGTATTAATGTTGGTGTGTGTGAAAAATGACAAAATTTATCCCTTCACCTCTAGAATGCAAAATGGCATTTTGAATTAAACAGTTGGGTGCTTCCTAGGTCCTGTGGGAGACAGGTGAGGACCCTGACCTTTGGAAGTTCCCAACCCCCATTCTACGTATTGCTGTTATAAGACATAGGCTGTTTTGTATAATCTTGCCGTAGTGATCTGAGATATGAACAATCTGCAAGCTACTCACAAAGTCCCTTTTCTTCCTCTTTGCTTGAACCAAACTCTTTAGTTTACTGTAACTGGTTCATCTCATCTGCAAAATTAATATGATTTGAAACAAAGCAGATATTAAGCCACTTCAGACAATTGCTTCATGTTCTGGCTTGTTCTGAAACTGTTAAATATTTTTTCCACTGTGGATTAAACAGGAGACTATAGTTTACTGAAGATTTCCTGGCTTGTTTTCTGGC
Source organism: Sceloporus undulatus (assembly GCF_019175285.1). Lineage (NCBI taxonomy): Eukaryota > Metazoa > Chordata > Lepidosauria > Squamata > Phrynosomatidae > Sceloporus > Sceloporus undulatus. The sequence goes on along the minus strand of NC_056525.1, from coordinate 59,221,133 downwards.
TCATACAGTAGGAGCTGCACGTGGATCCACAAATCTCCTCCCTATTCTATCTGGATTTCTTAAATCAATATAGGATTGTCTGAATCTAGCCATAGAATAACTTTTCCAAGAGTAAAGAAAAGGGTTTTTGAGTACATCAATCATGGTTGCCTTTCAGACAATAGACAATACAACTTCAAAGTAAAGTGCATCCTATGTGTCATTTCTTGACTTTTGGTCACTCCAGTATGTCTCACTTAAGAACAGGATTGCAAACAGAATTGCCATAAGAGAACAAAAACTTAATGAAATAAGGAACAATGTGTTTCCCCAAGGAAAGGGTTTGTGAGGCAGAAGCATACATGTTCATGAGCTTTTCTCCCTGCCTTATTATCACAGCACAAATATTTACACTGAAAGCAAAAGGTAAGTCCTATTGAATTGAGTCAAAATTACTCTTCATGAGTATAGGATTGTAGTCTGAATTAGCTGATCCCATGAAAAGGAACAGCTGACTCAAAACAATTGCAAATTAGAGCCCTGTGTTTGCCTAAAAAATGTATTCACGTGTAAACGTGGTCACTTTTTATCACTTCTAAAGTAACATGGGATATGTGCAGTATGTTTTATCTCAATTACAGCGTCAGTGATTCTGTTTACCTCTTGCATTAATTTACATTTACATGAATTAGCATATGTAAAGGAGAGACTGGGTGTCCTAGAGAGAGAAAGAATGTATAGAGAGATTGTCCGCTTGATACTTGTGTGCAAACATGGATGTGGTAGAATGGACCACATGAAAATATTGGCTTCATACATCCCATGGAGCACATTCCTCTTGGCATATTCACTTTCTTCAAACTGTTTTCTTAGTACAAAGTAGTCTGCTTTGGGATAGCAGACTATCACAGTTACTTTTCTAAGTGAGCAGTTATCCTTAGAAGTTGCCAGTGTATACACACACAAACACATTACAGTAGATAGAAAACATGACAGCCACCCCCACAGTATGTTTAAAAAACAACAACACTAGTGTCTCCAGTAAGATAAATGCCATTCTGAGTATCTGACTTGAAAACAATGCTCTGTGTTCTCATTTAACTACATGATCCACTTGTTTGCCCAGAATCGCATTGAAGTGAATGGTGGGGATTTGAAGATTTTCAAGTTAACAATGGACGACTCTGGGATGTATCAGTGTGTAGGAGAGAACAAACATGGCAACATTTATGCAAGTGCTGAATTGTATGTGCAAGGTGAGTTCTGAATATATAAACATTATATGGGAAGTAGCAATATAATTTAGAGAGTGGATTATTTTTTCAAATCTGAAACTGAAGTTTAATCTTTCAACTGTGGCAAGGCAAAATTAAAGATTTTTATGCCACACAATCCCAAGTATAATTACTTACGTATAAGTCCTGCTGTGCTGAATAAAATGGGACATACAGTGGGTCCTCGCCTTACGCGGGGATCCGTTCCAGATCCCTCCGCGTAAGGCGAATTTCACCTATGCTCGAGCCCCATTGGAAACAATGGGGCTCGTGCGTGGCGGCGTGGCGGTGCGGGCCCACAGGGGGCGCAACGGGCGCGCGCGCCCATTCAATTGAATGGGACGCTCCACCCCGCGCGCGCCGGCGGCTTTGAGCGCCTATGCTCAAAGCCACCTATAAAAAGGCAGCATATGGCGAGGCGCGACTGTACTTATTAGGAACTGTGAATAGTAAAATATTCTTTAAAATTAGGTGCCTGTTTTTTTTTAAAAAAAAGATAATAGAGTTAGCTGAGGCGTTTGCCATATTACTTCATAGTAAAAAAGTTTAAAAATTCATTTTATTAGGTCCTGTTCTCCCTACATAGGGGTGAGCAGATAACAGAATAGTTTGAACATCAAGGGCTTCACAGTTAAACCAGCAACATAAAGTGCAAGTCTATAAACAACTACTGTTTTAACATAAATCATACAGCTAAGTCAAATTTTAAATCCAATTCTTTACATTTCTATTTTGAATTGTAGAATCAGAAAATATTCTTTCCAAAATTAAAATATTCAGGTGCACACATAAACATAAAGTTTTGGGTTGTTGACTCTTCAAAGTGTTGGATTTCATTTTATTTAAATAATCAGATATGATTATTTAAAAGCTGGGGTTTTTTTAGTGCAAAACATTATAGAGTTTGCACTGAGCTAAATAAATTGGTGGTTTGTTAATCTAAATTTGTTTCACAGGGAGCTATGTCAGAATTACAAAACGGTGTTATGCGATCATTTTAAGAACAAAAGTCTATATTTTGCTGAAGTGATGACATTATTACTTTTGTGCCCTTCTAGAAACCTGAAAGTCAACTTTGCTCTTTTCCATTATTCATCATGTCTAAAAGCTGTCTGATAGGTGTTTTCCCCTCCTTAGCCTTTGCTCCTGATTTTCGGCTAAACCCTGTGAGGCCATTGATACCAGCAGCTCGAGGTGGTGAAATCATCATCCATTGCCAACCAAAAGCTGCCCCAAAGGCTAGTATAATCTGGACCAAAGGGACTGAACTTCTAAGTAATAGTTCCAGGTATGAGAACCCATGTTTTTTCTTGCTCTGAGTAGACAGTTTTGAGCAGGAGTTCATTCTTTCTGTGAATACTATATTGGCTTCTTGTTAGTCTTAATATTGTGAGGCCATGAATGCTTTAGTTTATGTTCAACCTGATCCCATGCATGTTGACTTGGGAGTATGTGCCACTGTGTTTTGTAGGGCTCTTTTGAAGTGAAGATCTTTAAGACAGATCCTTCAGAAGAAATATCTTCTGGTATGGTTCTGCTGTAGGCCATAAGTGGATTTAGAACAGACATGGGCAACAGAGATGATAGCTGTAGTGGCCAATTTCTATCCCTACAGTCCACCAGGCACTGCCCAGACCACTGAAAATACCTCCAAAATGGAAGGGAAACTGGAAGGAGATAGAAGTCTAATATTGTTTTTTCAAAAACATATATTTTTATGTTAAAAACCTAAAGTAGGACTTCATTGTTGTGTGCTGCCAAGCCATTTCCGCGTTGTGCTGACCCTAAGGTGAATCTGGCAAGATTTGTTTAGAAGTTTATCTTTGCCTTCCTTTGAGACAGAAAGAGTATAATTTGTCCAAGGTCACATAGTGGGTTTCACTGCTTGAGCATGGATTTGAGCTCTGCTTTCCAAAGTCATAGTCCAACATTCAAATCGCTACATCATGTTGGCTGTTAAAGGAATGTAGCCTGTTTGAAGTGAGCGATTACTACTGGAGGCTTCCAGAAGAAGTCATTGATCTTTATTTTACTGGGGGGGAAGGGTGGGCAGAAGAAAAAGGCTATTCTAGGGATGTGAGTCTGGTGGGATGAGAGCTGTGAAAAGAGGCTTGGGGGACCTACCCCGATTTAGAAGACGTAGCAATGTCATCCAAATGGTTACAGGGCAAAGAAACCTGATGCTTAATTATTATACTAAAAAGCTGGTGATTAGTATTCAGTTCTTAGTCGTAACAGACTGGTTAAATGGTAGCAGAAGTGAGATCACAACCTAACTGATCCATGACGGGAATAGGCAAAATATGTGTCACCAAGAGGATTCTGGGTCATTTTTTTCTTTTTTGTAAAATATAATTATATCTGTTGATCGCTATATCAACTTGCCTCAGTGGAAGATTTTTTATAACATCGACAAGCACTAAGAGGGAGTAAGATAACCCAGCTTAACATAAGCAACAGCCAGGGGCACACCATCACAGCAGCACTAGAAAAATTCCAGTTCGTTATCCACCTCCCCAAGAATTCTACTGAAAAGATAGTGTATCTAAAAGGGTATTCATTAGCATTAGTACCATGTAAGAAAAGACCCTGTCTCTTATATCTACCTTCCAGTTCAGTTGGTAGTAAAGGAATCATGGATTGAGACTGATGTTCATAGTTACAGGAAGTAATACAGGGAGAAGCTTTCTTAAAGTGTCTGGATATTTAGGGAAAGTGCTACATTATTAACAATTTTGCCATGATCAATGTTCTCTAAGAAACGGTATAGCTAACCTAGCACCTCCAAGACACTACAACTACACAAGCATCAAAAGATAACAGAGCAAGGAGCATTCGCAAGCTGTGAAAGCTGGTTCACATGCCCAATGCTAATTTTGGCTTTTATGGACAGTGTTAAAAACCAATCATAGGATTTGATCTGTTAAGTCTTTTACTCTTTTACAACTTTAACTATTACTTGCACATGAGAACCAAGTTTGCTTTCACCATTATTTTGCCGCCTTCTGCTGGACGATACTTGTGTTCTCCTTTGCCTCATAAGCACCAGTTTCTTTGTATGCTTTGTATGCATGATAAAGCAATCTTAGGCCGACTTGCAGGAAAATGTTTATGTGATATATCAATATTTCAACATGATTCATTAAAAATTGCAGTGCATGATAGAATTTATGTAGTCAAGTGGTTAAGATGCTGACTCTGTTGATTGCAAGATCAGCAGGTTGGTGGTTCAAGGCCCAGGTGCCACGTAATGGGGTGAGATCCCAACACGAGTCCAAGCTTCTGCCAACCTAGCAATTTGAAAACATGCAAATGCAAGTAGATAAATAGGTACCACTTCTGTGGGAAGGTAAACAGCATTCTGTGCAGTTATATTGGCCACATGATCACAGAGTAGTCTCTGACAATGCTGGCTCTTTGACTTAGTAACAGAGATGAGCACCGCCCTCTATGGTCAGACACAACTTGACAACCTTGTGAAGGGAGAATACCTTTACCTTTAATAACAAGTGAACTCTTAAGATTAAAACAATCCACTAGTAATTCATACTGAATACCTTGAAAGTACCAAATCTCATCTGATTTTGGGAGCAAAACAGTGTGAGTCCTGGTTAGTACCTGGATGGGAGACCTCCAAAGAATACAAGGGGCTGTAATAATAATAATAATAATTATTATTATTATTATTATTATTATTATTATTATTATTATTTGTATCCCACCCCTCTGAGAACAATTGGGGCGGCTAACAAAGTTAAAAATACAAAACAAATAATAATAATAATAATAATAATAATAATAATAATAATATGTTTTATTTATAGACCGCTATTCCACAATGATCATAGTGGTGTACAATAAAAATTGTACAATATAAAATCCCTGGTACCCTCCCCTCCTTAAAAAAGTATTAAATTCAATACAATATTTAAAAACAGAACAAAAAACAACAACAAACAAACAAACATACAAGTTAAAAATTGACCAGAAGGTCAACATCATCATACCAACAAGCAACCAGTGGGAGCAGCAGTATCTTTCCCAGATGTTTTTCTAAGGCCAGGTTCTCTATTCTGGGAAGGCTTGCCGGAAGAGATTAGTCTTAACAGCCTTTTTAAAGCTGTCTAAGGATGTAAGTAGACGGATCTCATTCGGCAGGCCGTTCCACAGTCTGGGGGCGACGATGGAAAATGCCCTCTGGGAGGTAGTCGAAAGCCCAGATTTTTGTGGCTGAAGTAGGCCTCTCCCAGAGGAGCGGAGTGCGCGGGGAAAATTGTAGGGGAGAAGGCGGTCCCAGAGATAGCTTGGACCCAAGCCATTTAGGGCTTTAAAGGCGATAACCAACACCTTGTACTGGGTCCGGAAGCTAATGGGCAGCCAGTGGAGGAACTTTAGAACCGGGGTAATATGGTCCCTCCTGGATGTTCCAGAAATTACTCTGGCTGCCATATTCTGTACTAGTTGCAGTTTCCGGACCAAGTACGAGGGTAGCCCCATGTAGAGCGCATTACAGAAGTCTAGACGTGAGGTTACCAGCACGTGGACAACAGTCTCAAGATCCCTTACTTCCAGAAAAGGGCGCAGCTGGCGTATCAGCTGAAGCTGATAACAGGTGCTCCTTACTGTCGCATTTACCTTTAAACTATATTTCAGAGGAAAGCATTGGCAAACCGCCTCTGAGTATTCTTTGCCTAAGAAAATATTATAAAATTCATGTGGTCTCCATAAGTGAGCAGACAACTTGAAGGCACATGCACACTCACAGTAATTCATACTAACAACCGAAATTATAAAAAAAAATATTCGAAACAGCAATATATATATATATATATATATATACACACACACACACACACACACACACACACATACACACACATACATACATCGGATCCAAAACAAAATATTGCACCCAGTAGCAACAATTCATATCCCTGTGTTTCAACCAGGGACAGGAAACCTGTGCTTTTCAGATGTTTTGGAGAACCACTCCTATTACCTCTAATCATTATGGCCAATGGGAAGGGGTAATAGAAGATCTAATGCTGCAACATTGTAAGGGCCACAGGTTCTTCACCCTGCCCAAAACACATCAATGTTTTCTAGGTACCTTCAAAAGCAGGACCCATCTTTGGCTAGTGTTAGTCTGGTTATCACCCTTCCAAGTCAAGTGAGGAAGAAAGAATAGCAGGAGTCATGTCTTGCATGATTCACAGCTAGGTGATCTAGGCCCCATACAGTCAGGCCAAAATAAAGCTGTTTTGGGTCATTTTGGAAGTATGCTGTTTAAATGATGCATACGTCCTAAGAGTCCAGAAGCCACGCCAAAGCCACGCTCCAGTTCTAAGGACTTCTGGAATCTTAGGACACATGCATCATTTAAAAAGGATATCTCCAAAGTGACCCAAAGCAGCTTTATTTTGGCCTGTCTGTATGGGCCCCTAGTTGCCACCTTTCAGTCACAATTTCTGCCATTCTTACTTTCTCTGAAAAACTCCATATACTGCTGCAGTCTACCATGAAATGAAGTGCAGTCTGCTGTTGGAGTCAAGGCCAATGTTTTATTGTTTTTTACACATTTTGCCTAACACATTTAATGTAGGTATGAATCGGCTCCATTAGTCCCAACCAAAGTAAACCTATTGAATTAATTGTTGAATGATGAGTCAAAATGTAGGTAAATTCAATTGATTGTGGGTTTTCTATAGCTAGGATGAAGGGTTTAAGTCATAATTGGTTAGTGGTCTGGTGCTATATGTCTGGAAGTTTTACCCATAGGCCTGTGCTTGCCAATTATATTTGTAACTGTTTTCTGGTGGTTTCTCTATCCACTGCAGAGTCACTATTACTCCAAGTGGTACCTTGATCATTCGGAATATTAGCAAGTCAGATGAGGGGAAATATACCTGCTTTGCTGAGAATTTTATGGGCAAAGCAAACAGCACAGGAACCTTGTCAGTTCGAGGTAAGAAATCCCCCCCCCTTTTTTTTTTCTGGGACCAAACATAATAGAACAAGTAACAACAATTTTTGCTAACATTTTCCCCTGGAAAGTACAACAGCAAATAAAGAACATGCCCTTTGGTCACCTTGAAATAAGTAAAAGGGAGGAAAAGTCTTCTCTGCCCAAACTTTAAGATGATTGTAAAATAGGGATGAGCAGACAATATATTCCAATCAAATCCAGAGAAGGATAGAGATACCTTAAGGTGTTTTGTTAATGTCATGTGATGACCATTAACAGCCATACCCATTTAGCAGTTGTCTCACCTTCTTTTCTGCAGATGCCACTAAAATCACTCTTGCACCATCCAGTGCTGATATTAACGTGGGTGAGAACATTACCCTGAAGTGCCATGCATCTCATGACCCAACAATGGATCTCACCTTTACTTGGTGCTTGGATGACTCACTCATTGATTTTAGCAAGTCTGAAGGCCACTACAAGCGAGCTAGTACAGTGAGTATTTCAAATTCTATGATACCCTATGATCTCTGGGAAGTTGGTCATAGTGTGTGGAGAACCCAGGACTCTTCTATGTCTAATTTTTTTGTTCTATAATGTCCATCTCTTCAAAATAATGCAACACATCTGTGATATCCATTGCATTTTAAACATGTAGATTGTGACTCAGTTTGGTTTTGACAGTAGTTCCTCATTCCCTTTTTTAGAAAGAGAATATTGGAGACCTTATGGTCTTGAATGCTCAACTCAAACATGCTGGGAGATATACTTGCACAGCCCAGACAGTGGTGGACAGTGCTTCGGAATCAGCTGTCCTAGTTGTAAGAGGTAACTTCTTCCCTCCCTCCCTTCTTTCCTTTTAATTATTCTGTGATGTTTTATGGTGCTTAGTTTAATAATAGGATTTATTTATATGCCGCCCAATCACTGGGAATCCAGGCTGCTTACAGCAGAGGGGATAATAGACGGTTCCCTGCCCTCAGGCTTACAATCTAAAAAGACACTACACAAAAGGAGAAGGGAATGGTGAGGGGGGGAGGGGATCAGGTCCAGCATTCTTCTCTCCCTCTGAGGCCTGGACCAAGGCAGATGGACCGGAGGGAGGGCTCTTCTTCTTCAGGCTAGCCCTGATGGAGCTGGGCCAGCCTATTTAATTGTTTAAACAGTTTAATTGTTATAGCCCTGGTGGCGCAGTGATTAAATGCCTGTACTGCAGCCACTCACTCACAAACCATAAGGTTGTAAGTTCAGTACCAACAAAAGGGCTCAAGCTCGACTCAGGCTTGCATCCTTCCAAGGCTGCTAAAATGAGTACTGTATCCAGATTGTTGGGAGAAGTTAGCTTACACTCTGTAAACCGCTTAGGGAGTGCTTAAGTGCACTGATAAGTGGTATAGAAATGTACTTGCTATTACTATTGCTATTATAAATAAATATTGTTGTTCTGGTTGTTGTTATCTACTGTGAAAAATTATCTTAAAAGAGAGTATAAGTGTCATGAGTTGGGTTCAGAATAGTGCTTAGCAGAGTTCCACTCATGATGAAAGTATCTTCATGATTCCTCCACCCTTTTGCAGCTTCATGAAAAGCTGTCAGAGCAGCATGAGAGCTGACACAAGGGAAAAGGGGAGTGAAAAAGATCAAGTCCCTGACCTCTTCATTCCATTGGAGCTTTCACTGATTGTTGGTGCCTTCCACATTGGCCAGTTCAAACCCAGCCCCTCAGAATAGGGATGGGCAGGCTCCTCTGCTCCACAGCCCAATTTTCCAAACCAAGGATCCACTAGAGACCAAATCAACATCCCAGGGTTTTTAAAACAAGGAAACAAACTGAAACCAGAAGGGTCCAGAAGTCCTCTTCCATCTTTATTATTTAAAAAAATTAATTTTACAAAGATGAAGGTTGTAGCTTGATTAGAAGGAAATTTGCTACACCTAAAGGTGATTCTCCACTTTTCTCCCTGCTGAAACACAAATAATGTTGGATATGCAAATAGCCTGTAGGATTTCCACCTTGGTGTAAGTCATAAAATAAATAAGGAGGAGAAACAATTCATGATGCATCATTGAATGTAATAGGCTGGCAAATTTTGCATACTTAAATACCAATATTTAAATACCATTATCAGAAATAAAGAACATTACAGTTGGCCCTACACATTTGTGGGTTTGACATTTGCAGTTTTGATTATTCACAAATGTCAAACACCAAGTCCTTCCCACTCGGAAAGGCTTGGGAGAAGTGTATCTGAAACCTTTCCAGGGCAGGAGGAGCCAGAGGGATGGAGTAATTCTTTCTCCTGAACCCCTCCCACCCTGGAACGGCTTGGGAAAGCATCTCCAAAGCGTTTCCAGGGTGGAAGAGGCCAGAGGAAGGGAGTGCTCCTTTTCCCCGAACCCCTTCCACCCCGAAAAGGCTTGGAAAAAGTGTCTCCCAAGCCTTTCCTGGGCAGGAAGGGCCAGAGGAAGGGAACCCTCCATTCCCCAAATCCCTCCCACTCCAGAAATGGCTGCTGCAGGAAGGGGGTAATTCACGTTTTTTCCACATTTACAGGAGTCTTGTTGCCGTAACCTCCGCAAATGTGGAGGGCCAACTGTGAACACTTACATGATAGTGAGCATTCTGATACAACCCGACTTGGCTTCAATTATCCTAAGTACTTTGGAATTTTTGGTCAAATCATAGACTGGATTAACAATTGTTCCAGAAAGGACAAATGAGCAGATAAAGAGCAATGCACTGCATGGGGACATGGGAGAGAGCCTTCTCAACTGTAGAGCCTCAGTTGACACTCATTCTGAAACAAAGTAAAAACAAAGCTTTTTAAAAGCCATTTGGGCTGAATTTATGTATTCTAAAATGTACATGTTACAGTGGGCCCTTGGTATCCACAGGGGATACTCTAGTCCCGTGGATGCTCAAGTCCCATTGTCCTTAATGGTGGCATGGCCACGTGACCAAGCGGCCATTAGTAAAAATGGAACTGGAGTCCCCCCTCCCTCCTTCCTTCCTTTTCCACTCCCTCCCTCCCTCCCTCTGTCCTTCCCCTCTCCCCCCTCCTTCCCTCCCTCCCTCCTTACTTCCTTACGTCCTTGGCTTCCTCCTTGGCTTCTGCCCCAGCTTGGCTTTGGGGGTGGAGTTTGCTGCCCAGTCAGCCAGGACCGGGGCCAGGGCTGGGGTTTGAGTCTCGGAGCCCATCCCCAGGCCCAGCACACAGGATGGTGCTTCTGGGCTCCGAAACCCAAGCCCTGGTCCCAGTTCCCTTGGAACCCCGTTGGCCAGAGGGAGCCAGTGTCAAGGCCATGACTTGGGTTTCAGAGCCCCCAAAGCCAAGCCGGGGCAGAAGCCTCAGAGGAAACCAGGAAGGAGGTTAGGAAGTAAGGAAGGAGGGGGGAGGGACTTTTGTCCCCAGTGGCAGTGCAGTGGCATGCATGCCCCCAATGAGAACAGTATGGGCTTTCTATCCACAGATGCTCAAATCCGTAGATGGCCAATCTGCCTATAAGGAGGGCCCACTGTACACATTTAAACTGTTTTAACCTTTTAAATATGTTTCAGTTTTTCAGTCTTTTAAATATACTTTTATTTGGGTTAAATTGTTTTTATTGTTTTAAATTTCTGTTTTTGCTCATTCTGTTTGGTAGGACCACCAGGACCTCCTGGGGGGCTGGTAGTCACAAACATCAAGGACACCACTGTGCAGTTGAGTTGGAGTCGAGGCTTTGATAATCACAGCCCAATAGCCAAATATGTCATCCAGGCCCGCACTCCAATCTTCTCTAAATGGAAGCAAGTGCGCACCAGTAAGTGTCTTTAGGGCAGTGGGCCAAACTCCACAAGCTCCAGTACTATGTTTAACATCTCTCCTTCTAGTGTTGCTTGCTCTACTTGTTCTGTTCTTGTGCTTTTGGGTTATAGATCCTGCAAATATTGAAGGTAATTCAGAAACAGCCCAAGTAGCCAATCTTATTCCATGGATGGATTATGAATTTCGGGTCCTGGCCAGCAACATCCTTGGAGTTGGAGAGCCCAGTATGTCATCTGCTAAAATCCGTACCAAAGAAGCTGGTGAGTGCATCTATTTAACTAAAAAGAGGAAATGTCTGAGATTAAGTGAATGATGTTGTCAGAATCCTCTGAATAAAAGAACATCTTGTAAAAATTCTGCTCTGGTTTTACTAGATCCCAGCATCAACTGCTGCTTAAATTTATGGGCATAAACTTTACATAGCATTTACCTTGCCACGAAAAATATAACATTTCTGTAAATAGCCTTTAAAGGTTTAGCAATAGTTATTCTGACCTTTTTATTGTGTATTTTCTTGGGTTTCTTTAGAAATGGCAAAAGTATTTAAAATAGGTGGCTAGAATTCCATAGGGCAGTTAACAAATGTACCACCTAGAGTTATATATTCATGTCTTAGTATGTAGAGAGATCTTGTAGCACCTTTGAGACTAACTGAAAGAAAGAGGTTGGCAGCATGAGCTTTTGTAGACTTCAGTCTACTTCCTCAGATGCATTTAGTAGAGTGGAAACCAGGGACAGACATGTATATGCCATTGGTATGTGAGAAAGTCAAATCAAATTTAAAATCCTTTCGGTATGGAAATGAAGTAGCAACTCCAGTTTTAATTATGGTCATTAGTGAACAAAGACATTGGGAACTAGCCAATGTGTATGGAAATGAAGTGGTAAGACCAGTTTGGCTTTGGAAACTAGCCTGTAGGTGGGGAGAATAGAGGAGTATAGGACACCCCCCCCAGGATGGGGTCAAATAGTGTTGAAATGTGAAATGTTGTGACTAATTTTAGGAATACAGAGGGACCTTGAAAGTCCCACAGTCCTCACTTACCAGACAACAGCCACTGTGATTGGACACTGTGCTCAGTTCCTCCAGGGATCAGGACACAATTTACTGATGCTTCCACTCCCCCACCAGCAAGCAATCTCTGGTACAATGATGAATTGCAACATAGACACTGCTTCTGGCTGTCATACTGGAGATCACTCACAGGAAGGCTCATGGAAATGCCAGTCAGCTGCTTCCCAATCAACAAGAGTACAGACACATGCCAATCACAGTGGCTTCTGCTCAGCAAGTGAAGGTGTGGTCATTCTGGGAGACACTGCTGAGTAGCTAATAGAGAATTTTGTCAGATAATTATATTTAACAGTCAGAAGATCAGAAGACAAATCTATTTCTACTTTAATAACATATTCAGGGGTAACTGTGTTAGCCATGCAGCAAAATACAGCAAAATGCAAAATCCACAAAACAGCAACAGCTTTATAGGGCCAGCTAAAAAGTGCAACATTGTGATCTTTAGTTGGTCCAATAAAACTATCACTGGGATCTGTGAACCCTTCATGACATGACTGCTGACTTTTTCTGTAGTGCCATTCTGTCAGCATTGCTTGGCTTTCTGATTTAACATGATTTCTATCCTTCTAACTTGGAAAAATAATAGCTCCAACTGTTGCACCATCTGGGCTCAGTGGAGGTGGAGGAGCACCTGGAGAACTGATCATCAATTGGACGGTAAGCTGATCATAGGCTCCCCTTGAAATAGTTCTCAGTTTGTTAATAACAGGAGGACAGTTGGGTTTCTCCTAGGAATAGGCAAATAAGCAAAAGAGTCATGCAAGAAAGATGAATGATGCCTCTTCCCTACCTATATAGCAATAAAGACAATTCATGTTAATGTGGGTCCTTGAAACTATATTGACTATCACATGCCCTGTAGAAATCACAAACACACACACACATAAAATAACTATTCCTGTGTTCCAGTAAAGGGCTTGAGCAAGAATAGGCAAACTCCAATGACTTGGCAACTGTTATCCTTGTGTGCCTTCAAGTCTTTTCTGACTTACGGTGACCTTGAGGCAAATTTATCATGGGGTTTTCTGGGCAGGATTTGTTCAGAGGAGGTTTGTATTTGTCTTCCTATTAGGCTGCAGTCACATTATTATTATTATTATTATTATTCATACTTTTCCTCAAAATTGGGATACAAAGTGGCTTACAAAATAAAAAGCCAGTGAGCTAATATAGCCGAGCAGGAATTTGGTCTCTGAAGTTCTAGTCCAACATCCAAACTACTACCCAACACTGGCTCCTTTGGTACTGACCCACCCACCCCCCAAACATCCACCAGTTTTGTCAAAAAGGTTTTTGTTATAAAGTCTGCACCCCTGGATAATCACTTCTGTGATTATCTGCAAAAAAGGATAATCACCATTGTTAGAAACTTCCAAGAGCATCAGTTTTCCTTTTTTCACCATTTTTTCCCTGGCAGGAGGGTGGTACAGGGTGGAAGTGGGAGGAACCAGGAAGGATCTAGGCATTGCATTGCAAAAATAACCATGGGGGTGCATACAGCCATGAACCAGATGATCCCTACTCTTGGGCTACAGCATTCATTACAATTACCACTGGAATGTTACCCAAAATGTGCCCTCCACCAGCAAGTGCTCCCTGTCCTATCCTACTGAAATTTAAATGGAGCTTGGCCATTGTGATGTGAATTTCTCTGAGGATTCATTAATTTGACTTTTTTTTGTTATATATTTTCCTACTCATTCAAAATAAAGAGACAGAAACAAAATGTATGGATAAACTAAGGGTCATTTTATTATCTTATTATTATTATTATTATTATTATTATTATGCTTTATTTATATAGCATGGTAGATTTAATTTTGATCTGCAGCAGAGCTGCTAGTGTAGTGAACCAGATGTAATCTTGCCTCCTTTTCAGCATGGCAAGAGTGAGACACCCCTGACCCCCAGAAGCATGGCAATCAGTCTAGCTTGCCTCTGGCTGCTCTATTTCCAGGAAGCCTAAACCTGTTTACCTTCCACTCAAGCCCCAATCCTTAAAGAAGAAAGCCGATCAAGTCCAGTTGTTGTTTCCGTTCCTATCCCTGAGACCCATAATCCAATAGGGAAGTCTGGACAACTTTCTTTCACCCAAAGATGCCTTCACTAACCTGCCACAGAAAGGACCAAGCCTCTGATTAGTTCTTTTCCCCTACCAACATTGGTGGCTGAGCTCCACACAGTGAGTTCTAAATGTCTGAGGCTGTGTAGGGCTTGCTTGCCACTGGCAAGTTGTTTTTAAACTGTTGACTATAATGAACAAGGTAGGCCTACATTTTCTGTCATTAACTTGGGGCTCATTCCCACTGGTGGAATAACCCATGTTTCAATTTGGCTCCACCCCACTATGTCAGTCAATTCTAGAAGGTCCCTCGTTCTCACTATGGAAAGGGATTCTTTGTGGAATTGGTTTTTTTTAGCACTATTGTTGTTCCATTTGCATCACATTAAAATCCTGTGTCAGCCATCATGGCAACCCACTGCCCCCTCTTCTTCCTCCGCTTTGTGGGGCCCCTTCGGAGTCGAAGTCCTTCACCTGCTCCCTGGAGCCTCTCCATGGCCCTCTTCCTCCGCTGACCCAACTCACCTGAGCCCTTCAGGGCAGCACTTGCCCCCGGGAGCGTGCCTACACTCTGGCTGCTGCCGGGAGCCCTCCTAAACCGCGCAAAAAAGGCAGTGCCAGCAGAGAAGCCCTGTGGGCTGTGTTCCACCCGCTGCCCCGAGCTCCTCAAGGCAGCGCTTGTCCCTGGGAGTACGCTCTGCAGTCCACGCTCCAGCCGCTGCAGGGAGCCCTCCTAAACTACGCAAAAAAGGCAGCGCCTGCAGAAAACCTGCACAGCTGACACTACAAAAGGGGAGTAGCGCCAGCACTGGCACCGGCTCCCGGGGGGGGGACTCCCCAGGGGGCTCCGTAATGGAGAAGGAGGAGGAGGCAGTGTCCACTCCCAGCCCTTGGAGGCTGGAATGGTTAGTTGGTTCCTCTTCGTGGAAGGGACCCAGGAGGAGGAGGTGAATGGGGAACACATGTGGGTTTTTTTTAAACAGTAAAAGTAATCAAAAAATCAACAGAATGGTTCAGAAAGTAGTTGCTTTACTAATCTATTGCTTTCTCACTTAATTTTTTTTAATTAAAAAAACAAAACAAAAAAGGCAGCACTGGGGGTATGTGTGCTATCTCTGGGAGGGATGGCACACAACCCTCTGCCATTTGTCCCTCCCTCAGAAAAAGAATAGATTCTAATCTGGCGTTCCCACTGTTAGGAATCATGTCAGAACTAATTCTTCTCAAAAGAACCTAAAAATAACTGCTACCAAAAAAACCCCCAGGCTTTTTGCATTTGCTCTGCTTTATTCCCACTGGAATCAATCCAGTGAGGATCAGAATCGATTTCCAGTGGGAACGAGGGGCATATACATCAAATCAGGATTCGGAACTAATCGTAGTGGGAATGACACCCCTGGATAAGTATGTCAGTAAGGAAGTTTCATGAAGTGTATGTGTATATTAATGTGGACGTTGATTATTTGCTGCTATTAGATCTCAAAAAAGACTCAGTGGGTATTCTGTGTGAATATTATTTCTATATTTTAACAGGTCTACTTGGTTTCAATTTCTGCTACTGAACCCAGATTTTAATCTCTGTTGCCCTTCTGCTCATTTTTTCTGGTACATATGTCATTTCTGTAAGTTACAGGCCTGTGGCACATGAATGACATGAATGTAAAATTTTAAACCCAGACTGATGTTGTTGGCTTCTTCTGTTTTGTTGGATCGTAATTTCATTCTGATCTTCATTTTTGTCTCAGCCAATGCAGCGGGAATACCAAAATGGAGATGGCTTTGGATATAAGCTTGCTTTCCGAAAGGAAGGCACTCAGGTCTGGAAGACTGCAACTGTGCTCCATGCAGAATCACTACATTATGTTTATCGTAATGAGAGCATTGCACCCTATACACCATTTGAAGTGAAGATCAAGGCTTTCAACACTAAAGGAGAAGGACCAGAAAGCCTGGTATCCATTGTACACTCTGCAGAAGAAGGTAAGCTGTAGGATGCAGCTACACTGCAGAATTAATACAGTTTCATACTGCTATGGCTCAGTGCTATGCACTGGAATTTGTAGTTTTGTGAGATATTTAGCCTTCTCTGTCAGAGAGCTCTGGTGCCACAACAAACTACAAATCCCAGGATTCCATAGGAAGAAGCCATGACAGTTAAAGTGGTGTCAGAATATATTAATTCTGCAGTGTGGCAGCAGCTGTAATTAAATTCCCCTCTCTTGTTTTTCCAAGGTAACTTCAGATATTGTGTTAATAAGAGGATGTGTCCTGCATGGTTCTCTGTTTCTTGCTCTTAGAATCATAGAATCGTACAGCTGGAAGAAACCGCAAGAGCCATCCAGTCCAACCCCCTGCCATGCAGGAAATCACAATCAAAGCATCCCCAACAGATGGCCAGCCAGCCTCTGTTTGAAGACCTCCAAGGAAGGAGATTCCACTACACTCCAAAGGAGTTTGTTCCACTGTCAAACAGCCCTTACTGTCAGGAAGTTCCTCCTAATGTTGAGATGGAATCTCTTTTCCTGTAGTTTGCATCCATTGTTCCACGTTCTAGTCTCTGGAGCATTTGCCTAATAAATATTTCCAGGCTGGATAGAAATTGCTTACAATTACAGGCTCTCTCACCCACGCCTTGCAATAAATTGCCATTATTTTACTTTGACAGAACCAAGAGTTGCTCCCTCTAACATTACAGTCAATAGTGTTATGGCTACAGAAATGGATATTACTTGGAATCCTGTGGAAAACGGTGACATGAATGGAGTCCTCCTGGGATATGAGGTAAGTGGTGGGAAGCAGAACTGAGTGAGAAAATGGAGTGAGGGTCAGGTTGAGAGCCCAAACCCCTGGCCCAGAAAAAAGGTTTGGGCTGGATGAAATTATAGCAGTTTGTGAATCCAAGAATGCCCCTGTTTTGAAGCAGGCAGCAGAGGTTGTTCCTAGGAAATATTCTAACTGATTTAATAAAAAATACTTCAGTACCTGAAGAATTCAGATCATTTTATATTGCTGCCTTCAGATCCGGTACTGGAAGCATGGTGACAAAGAAGAAGCGGCTGACAGAGTGAGGACAGCAGACCTTGTCAACTCAGCACATGTGACAGACCTCCACCCAAACACGAAGTACCATGTGGCTGTCAGAGCTTACAACCGAGCAGGGACTGGGCCACCTAGTACTCCCACAAGTTTCATGACAACAAAGCCCCGTAAGTAAGCACTAGATTAAAGAAAAGTGGTATAATGTGTAATGTGTGTAACACCTGTGATTATTTTATTTATTTATTTCAATTGGTGACCCCGTTTATGTTTGTTATAACGTTCATCTGACCTGCCAAACTATAGTCCCATTCACACTTGTACAGGGTGTGTTTTTCTAATCAAAAATGTCCTTATCACTCTTAAGTCATTGAAGAGATAACAAGGAACTCCCTTTAGCTCAGAAGTGGGCAACCTCAGGGGCTGCACTCATCACCACCCAGACTTCTGTGGGCTGCCACTGCTCCCTTTTTTTTGAAAAAGAAAGTGATCAGAAGATCACATATAGCTGTGTTTTTTAAAAAGGCTATTCCTAGCAAAAAGGGTATGGGGGAGAGCAATAATGTGTTGAATTGGACAGTTGTGTCCCTGCAGGTTCTCAGAGTGGGACTGTCCATATTTAGGCTGACTTTATTTTGGTGATGGGGGCCTCTCTGGGGACTACATGTGGCATGTCCTATTCCTACTTTGGTTGGCAGGTTTCCCCACCCCATCCTTTTGGGGAGGGATTAAAGTTTCTTTGCTTTATGGTTGACAATATATATCTACCTAGAGTTCCTTAATAACAATAACAGTAGCAATAATAATAATAATAGGATTTATTTATATGTCTCCCAATCACTGGGAATCCGGGCGGCTTACAACAGAAGGGATAATAGACAGTTCCCTGCCCTCCGGCTTACAATCTAAAAAGACACAACACAAAAGGAGAAGGGAATGGTGTGTGTGGGGGGGGGTGTCAGGGCCAGCATTCTTCTCTCCCTCTGAGGCCTGGACCAAGGCAGATTGACTGGAGGGAGGGCTCTTCTTCTTACAGTTCATTATTTTGGTCACCTCAGTTCTCAAGCTTGTAAAGAACAGTGTCTTCTACTTGGCAGATCAACATCAATATTCCCCATAAGAATCTCTTAAGATATGGATTCTCAGGGAATTTATGTGACAGGAGAATAAACATGCAGCTTCATCATCATTTCATATATTTATTAAGGGGAAAAGTTGATTTACACAATTAAATACTGTACTCCTTGTGGCTGTTCCTCAGGCACATTTTCTTTCATAGACATTACATAGTCAAGGTGTATTGGTTTTTATAGACATTCCATCATTAGTACATTGCAATACATGTAAGGAATTTGGCTTCTTACAACATAAAATTCAGAGCCAGTATTATCTATCAGCTGTTCAATAAAATATACTTAAATAAGTAACCTCTCCTGGCCCAATCCCCTCCCCCAAACCTGATGAAAATGTCATTCCCTAATGCTCTGGTCATCGGCAGAATGGACCTCCTTCTCCTGTGCAGTTGGTGCCCAGTAGAGTAGGTTTGGAAGTATTTACAATTGTGGCAATGGTGCCACAAATATGACTAAGCAGCATTTGTGAATATAAAACAGTTAGCTCAATTTAATAATCAATGCCTGTTTCATATTAATGACTGCTACTTAGTCATGTTTGTGAAACTATTACCACAATCATAACTCTCGCCCCCTACTCCACCACACCACAAATCACTTTGTTGGGCATCCTCTGGATGGAGGGAAGGAGGTAATTCTGCCAGTGACTGGAGGGCAGGTGTTTGATATTTCCATCAGGTTGAGGTGGTTGGGCCAGTAGAAGTCACTTAGTTAAGTATACTTTACTAAATAGATAATACAGGATCCCAGCCATTGCCATTTATTGAAAATGTTCATTATAATTAGAGGTGGAGGGAGTTCTCTAAATGTGAAACCTGAACTCTTCTTCATCATATGCATTACTAAACTCTGAAAACCCATGGACTCTAAATTAAACATAAATGCTCAGTCAGACTAAAGGTGTTTGATTTGGTTTATATAACATCTTAGACTGATTCTCTCATCATTTCTCCTGATACCGCATCTGGAAATATGATGGCCCTGCCTACTGGGGAAGAATGAATAGTATGCAGTGCATGAACCAGTAAGATAGAAAAAGTCCAAGAGCCATGTTTTGCAGCCTACCAAAGACCTTATGAACATCTGGATTTTTAAAAATTTACCAGGCACTTCCAAAACAAAGGTGGGCTGTGGAAGATCCAGCAAGCCACTATATGTGGTTGGTGGCTGCATCCAGTGTTGTATAGTGTTACTTAGATAGATGGACTAGTGTTAGGGAGACCTAGGTTCAAATCCCACTTGATCTTGTAGTTCATTGGGTGATCTTGGGTACTCACTATCTTTTAAAGTTACATAGGTTTTGTGAGAATAAGAATGGAAAGCTCTTTTAACTCCTTGCATAAAAGACAAAATATAAATACTGTATAGTAAATTAATAAAATAAATTTATCAAGTGACAAATTTTGCCTCTCTACACTAAAGGCTTCCTTGACTTCCTCATCACTGAAACACAAATCAATACGGTGGATACAGAGCAGACATGTTTAAATTTTAGACATTGTCCCAGGAGGCAGGAAAATTAAATTTGAGTGTCTACAGATAACCTTCAAGGAATAATGGGTAAAATAAAAAAAAGTGAAGGATTAAATTGCTACCTCCCCAGATTCTCCCACAGTTCTCTGGCTTGTTGTCAGTTGGCTGAGCATATCTCTTTGCCCTTTTGCATCTTCTAGCACCAAAAAGGCCACCTGGCAACATCTCCTGGACGTTTTCCAGTTCTAGTGTGAGCATCAAGTGGGATCCCGTGGTTGCCAAAGCAGATGAGTCTGCTGTCACTGGGTATAAGGTACTTGTAACTTGTAACAAGTTCTTTCTCTGGCTGAGGGATTCTTAGTTTTGAAAATGCAATATAGATAGTCAGTACAATGTAGGGGCCCCGATAGAAAAAATATAGGTTGCTTATCTAGTGGGAGGACAGCTGCGCCATTCATTCTAGATCAGGTTCTGCACCACATCTGCCCTGCACCTGTTGGACTGTGTTTTCTCAAGATCTCTTTGCAGCCTAGAGGCTAAAACCCTCTGCCTATATGTTTGTTAAATGCCATTGAAGTCTGTGACACTTCATCTCAAAATAATTTTTGCATATGATCAGGCTGAGCTTTTAACAAGAAGGGGTTGAAAACAGACATGCCATGTACGTAAATTCCTGGGGATGACAAAAGACAACAAGCTAAAAATGCCTTTGTCCCTAGATGCTGTACCAGCCGGACTCACACTCAGCTCCTATCCTGTACATAGCCAACAATAATCGGATTGAGATTCCAGTTCCAGAAGACTCCACTCCTGCTGTGGTGCAAATTAGGACAACTGGTCCTGGTGGAGATGGAGTTCCAGTAGAGGTGCGCATCCTGAGAAACAGTGGTGCGTTTGCTCTTCTTTTTCCCCCATTTCCTACTTGTAGGCTTCATTTTTCACCTATATTCCAGCAGTTTCAAGGTGGCAGGATCTCTTACCTTTAGAAAACAGGCTAGTTTATACACTTGTTTGACTTGATTTTGTGCCTTTGTTGAAAAAATAACAAATGAATGCTGAAGTATCAGTTTTCCTCCCCTTCTCTATGTTTCTTAGATGTTCAATAACAATTCAAATACTACACTTAAATTAGGGATGGGACGCATTTGTGGCCCCAGTGGACACACGTAGTGTTGGCTGAGCGGCCAAAAGCTACAGTTGCATGCATGAACACTTCCCTTAAGTAATTTGTCATCTAGGTCACTTGGCGGGTTAGAAAGTTTTAACCATATGCAGTCTAGAGAGATCATCTTTGTGGCCCATTGTTGGTCCTGAATTCTTTCTAATTCCTCTTCCACAAAACATACACTTTTGTGGCTACCACCATATAAGAATGAGAGGACCATCATTGGGCTTTTTAACATCACAACTTTAACAATGACTCTTTCTACATGACTTCTTTCCCAGAAGAGTTGGCCTCCCATTGGCAGGAGCCCAATGATGGTTCTCTCATGTTTGTATGGTGGTAGCAGCAGTATGTTTTGTGGAGGGGGAATTAGGGAGAGGGCAGAACTTGCAAGGGGCCACAAAGGTGACCTCTGTAGACTGCATATAGTTGCACACATCCCTGCTTTATATATCATGTGTGAACACCAGCCGTTTCTGGCTGTTTCTCAAATTATTCTTGATTTGGTAGAGAGGTGATGAAGAGATCATGCAGATAGACAGAAGAGCCCATCTCATGTTGTTGGTGGTTTTTGTTTGTTGTTGTTTTTTATAGTTATCAAGAACCTCAGTTTACCATTCCTGGGAAATATATGGTGATGGGGAAAAGTATTTGAATTCTTTTCTGGACCATATTCCAAGATGGAGAATAATAATAAGGTTGTGGGTTTGTGAGAATAACACATTTGACAATATCACTAGGAGTTTGGGTTCAGCCACAAATTGGACATATTTGGAGGCCATGTGTAGAAATGTGAGAAATGTGGATTTTTTGCAGCCATCCTATTGATTGTGGGGATTATTATGATGAGTTCATGATCAAGCTAAGACCTGGGCTTCAGTATGAAATGTTATGCAAAGTCTTAAGAAAATGAAGTTGAGAAGGTCACATGGGCACACCCAGAAATCAGACTATTAATGGGAAGCTGTAAACTAGTATAATATGCTGGCTGCAATGCAGCCCCAACTCAATTTTGGGGCCCTCCACAAAAGTGCCAGACCTCTACATTTTTAAAAAAGAAATTGACAGACCTTTGGTCCAACCCTTCCCCCAACCACACAAAACTATTCTAAAATATGATAGCTTTGCTTCCCCCAGCCCTTCAACCTCACAAAACCTGAAAAAAACAGGTGAAGATCAGCCAGAACTGAAGGTCCACATCACTAAAAGACTGGAAAAAAAGTGTTCTTGCAGCCTCCAGGGAATATGCAGGGTTAAAAACTGCCCCCAGCCCAAACACAATTGTCCACATCTGCTGTTCACATTGGTGTAGAGGAGCCAAGACTTGCAGGGTTGAAACACTAGGGATTTATGATTGTGTAATCTGCCACCCCCATGATGCTTTCCTGTCCCTTTAGAGCTTAGCAGCAGTCCTCACAGTAGTTGGTTGTGAGTGTGTGTTCCCAGCAGCCAGATATTGTTACGACTCTTTCCCTCTTGCAATGCACATTATTTTGATTGGCTTTGGTCTTGAATGAACAATTAAAATCCATTAGTTTTACAAAGAACTAATCTCAGTACAGCTGAAAAGTGCTAAAACTGTTTTGTTGATATGAATGAACAGTTTCCTGGATTTCAGGACTTGAGACATGTGGCTATAGGGACTGTCATGATGAGTCCCCTGCACTTCATAATTTACCACTTACCACTAGCTGTAAGAGGTCAGTAGCTGCAACAAAGAATCATGACAGTGTAGTGTTTCTGAGACAAGGTGCTTGGAGCTGAAAAAAGTGAAAGAATAGCTCTTCCAAAAATATTTTAAAAGGTGTCACAGTACTAAAAAATGTTCATGAATTGGCGCTTTGATATCAGTGCTGGAGTCAGTCCTACAAGTAGGGTAGTCCTGACTACTGCTATGTTGGTACTTGCTGTCTATCCTCAGTGCAGCAGCAGAGCTTGGAAGCATGAGCCCAACTAATTCACTAGTGTTAAATTGGTATATCTGACTTGCTAATATTAAGAGTATTTTGAAATGAATGAATGAAATTAATTTGGTATACTTGTGAATAAAATCATTTATTCTTGAATGAAAAATATTTAAAATTACTAAAAACATCCTAACTCCATGCTAAATAGCCACTCAAAAGTAACACATTGAAATAACATGAAATGTCAATTTCATGCTATTTTTGAATCTTAATACTGATTTTGAATTTTGATTCCTAATCCTAATTTTGAATCCTAATTCAAAAACAGTTAACAGTGGTTGGATTCTTGGTGACTTACACTGGTGGAAGTTGCATTTAGATTGATGCAAGTACATTTTGGACCAAGGGATAATGGTAAAATAATAAAAAATAAAAATTTTATTTATATGCTGCCCTTCCTACGATCAGGGCGGCTTACAACAGATTAAAATACATACATAATAAAATACACAATATACATAAATAAATCAAACCAACAAGTAAAAAGTAAAAAGCCCCATAGCCCAACCTCTTGGCCACGGAAGAGGAGGGAGGCCCACAGGATATTTATTCGGGGAATGCCTGTTGGAATAGGAAGGTTTTAAGATCCTTCCTAAATTGGGCCAGGGTAGTAGACGAGCGGAGCTCTGTGGGCAGTGCATTCCAAAGGGCTGGGGCAGCTATAGAAAACGTCCTCCGAGATGTGGAGACTAACCTGGCCCCAGGCACCTTCAGTAGCTGCTGCCCAGACGTTCTGAGGGTGCGAGGCGGAATGTATGGGGAGAGGCGGTCCTTTAGGTATCCTGGGCCCAAGCCATTTAGGGCTTTATAGGTGATTACCAACACCTTATATTGAGCTCAGAAGCGAATGGGCAGCCAATGGAGATCTTTTAAAACCGGTGTTATATGGCTGGTCCTGGGTGCACCAGTGACCAGCCGGGCTGCCATGTTCTGCACCATTTGCAGCTTCCGAGTTTGGTATAAGGGTTGCCCCATGTAGAGTACATTGCAGAAATCCAGTCTCGAAGTTACCAGAGCATGTACAACAGTTTCTAGGTCCCTCTGGGCCAGGTATGGACGCAGCTGGCGAATCAACCGAAGCTGATAACAGGTGCTCTTGACCACCGCATTCACCTGAGCTGTCAAGTGAAGCGACGAGTCAAGAAGCACCCCCAGACTGCGCACGGAGTCCTTCACAGGGAGCTTGACCCCGTTCAGGACAGGTGGGACCACCGCCATTCCTGGACCAGGAGAACCTATCACTAGTACCTCCGTTTTCTCTGGATTCAATTTGAGTCGGTTTTCCCTCATCCAGCCCATTACTGACTCTAGACAGGCCACGAGAGGAGAGACGCCATCCCCAGTCACTGCACCAGTCGGAGACATAGAGAAAATGATTTGGGTGTCATCAGCGTACTGATAACCCCGCGCCCCATGTCTCCGGATGATCTCTCCCAGCGGTTTCATGTAAATGTTAAATAGCATGGGAGACAGAATGGCCCCTTGAGGGACCCCGGTTTTAAGGGGCCTCTCGTCGGAGCACACGTCTCCCAGCTGCACCATCTGGGACCTCCCGGAGAGGTAGGAGCAGAACCACTGGAGCGCAGTGCCCCCGACTCCCACCTCTGCCAGGCGCCCCAGAAGGATACCATGGTCTATGGTATCGAAAGCCGCTGAGATGTCCAAGAGCACCAGCAGGGACACGCTTCCCCTGTCGATGCTCAGACGGAGATCATTGACCAAGGCGACCATGGCCGTCTCAACCCCGTAACCCGCCCGGAAGCCAGTTTGAAATGGGTCCAGATAATCCGTTTCATCCAAGACCGCCTGAAGCTGGATCGCAACTGCCCTCTCGATCACCTTTCCCAAAAATGGTAGCAGCGAAACAGGCCGATAATTATTATGTACCAGGGGGTCGAGGGAGGGCTTTTTAGGATCGGTTTTACAATGGCCAATTTAAGATCCGATGGAAATCGCCCATCCCTCAAAGATGTATTAATTATCCGGTGTAACAATGATGTTACCACCGGTCCCCCCTGGGCCGCTAACCACGAGGGACAGGGATCAAGAGAGCAGGTTGTCTTCCGAACACTTCCAAGGATCTTGTCCACATCCTCGGTACTCACCAACTCAAACTGATCCATGGTGGCAGGAGAATGGATCCAAAATCTATCAACAGATAAAGCTGCCCTGATGTCAAGTAGTTCAGAGCTGCCAGGGCAGTTTATCTCCTGTTTTGGGTGGCTTTTGCTGCCACTCCCTTGTTGTTGTCACTCCCAGTTCCTTGATGGTTGTGCTGCTGCCTACCATACTATAAATGTAAGTTACACCAAAATACTGGATCTTGGTTGTTATTGGCATTTTAAAGATCACAATAATGAATCTTAAATGTATTGTAGAAAATTCTAACAAATATGAGTAACAAAATTAATTTTAAGTAATTATTTCCAAGTTCTGTACAGCCTATAAATGCTGCACTAAGGTAATGCATAACAAAAGTATCAGGAACCGCCAAACCTCCTGTTTGTTCAAAACAAAGATCTTTTTCTCCCTAGTCTGTTACTTAGCAGAGCTATTTCTTTCTTACAGGCACAAGTATGATGGTGGAAAATTCTGCAGGCCGTCCAGTAGCACAGACAGCAGTTGCCCTGACTCACTCACTAATAATGTTTGCCCTGATTGGCTCCTTGGAGCTCTGATGGCAGCCACTATGATGGAGGGCTACTGGATGAGATTCCTCCTAATCTAGCCGGAGTGAGTCAAGTGTTGACCATTAGGACTACAAATTTCTACTATAAATTTCTACCACAACTGCTGCACTGCAGAGAGTGGCTGGTAAAAAAAAAAAAAGAACTCAAGAGGAAAATATAGCTTTTCTTTCTTTCCTTTTTTAGAAAATAGAACATTTCATACAGGATTTGAGTCTTTAACCAATCAAAGATTTTTTAAAATGAATAAACAAAAGGGTGAATTCCATATGAAATGTGGAAACTGGATTCTCATATTACTGTATTCAGTAGATTCTTCTGCCTTACAAAGCCATGTGCAAAAGTAATCAAGACTACTAAAACTTGATCTTTTTTCCTTTTTTAAAAAATAAACCAAACCAGAATAAATACAGCATCTTTTAGGGGAAGATTTTCACAGTGATGACCATGTTCCGTATCATTCCAGCTACAGACAGTTTTTGAACCAGAGATTCTGATTTTCATAGTTCGCGAGGAACATACGGAGTGGCAGTATTAACCCAATCATCTCCTTTCAAGGCAGCTGACTGAAGCTCACGAAGTCTACGGAGATTGGCAGCCATCTCCCAACCCAAACTACAGGAGAAGACAATGGAACATTGTGGATGGGTTGGCAAAAGGGGAAAACCAATGGCACATCGGAGAATCCAAAAAAGATTTCAGTTGCCTTGTAATTTGGCTTCTGCTGCCCTGTACGTATTGCTACTAACCTTATATCTGTGCTGTTCCAATAGATGCAACACTAATCGTTTCCCCATATCCTCAAAATGCATTTACCAAATCTTGTCTTTACCTTTGGTCTATTTCCTTCAGATTCCTCCCACCCCCACTGTTCCTTAGAATTTTGAAAAGAAAGACATAACAAGTTCAGGATCAGGTAATGAGGACATTTGGGCAGGCATCCTGTTTGCAGCATATGCTGTATAACATCAGTATATATCTTTTGCAGGATTTTTGTGGAGAAAGAAATTCAGCACCTCCCCATGCTGCCTTGAAACTCACCTCTTGTCTTTGCAGCTTCCCCAGATGCCACCATTTAGTGGATGGTGGACAGCACAGGACAGGGGAAGAGCAGCTGATCATTTCCTTGTTGGCAGATACACAGCAGCAGCATTGTCCAGGGCCACCAGAGATCCACAGGAAAGTTCTGAAGGATGCCTTTGTCATTGTGCATCCAGCTGTATTTGGGTGGCCCTGCAAATAACTGATGAGTCTTACACAAAAGGAAAGGGAAGATGGAGTAGAGAATTTTGCTGTCCCATCTTCACATGCAGGTTGTGAGCCTTGAATATGGTATATGCAAAAAAGTTACTGCAAAAGCCTCGTTGCATCTACCCAATAGACATGCAATTATCATCTATCCAGTGTTTCATTGATATGACTGCCTCGTTGTGCAGTGAGATCCCCAATTGCACAACAGGAAATGTTGTATAATGCCCCATTGCTCATTGTCACAATTCTCTAAGAAAGTTGTGTATTATGTCAGCAATATTATTTAGTCACCATAATGTTTTGCATCACAGCTTATGATGCAGGATCTCAGCCATTTGTGTTTTTGTGCAAAATGCTCTATACAAGTCAATGCTTCTGGGCAAATTAATTTAATCTTGCCTAACAGAGAGGAAATTACTACTACTATTACTACTACTACTTCCCCCCCCCCTTTTTTTTTTTGTACTCATGTGTGAGAATTAAATAAGAGAAGATTTACATCTCTGTCTGAGGAGGAGCTTTATCCACCACTGAAATGCCATTCCATCTTTAAGTTAGCTGTCAAGACACGTATGGCTGCTGAACTGATTGATGACTAGAAATTAGACTTTATACTTACAGATCATTTTCAGAATTAGGTGCCAGATCCATTGAACACCTGAACATAAGCATAAGAATGCTGACAGATTTAGTTGTACTCCTACTCTAGTTGTTAATTTTTATTGCAGATGTGACTAGATGCTTGATCTTCCTCAGTATGTTTTACATCTACAGAATAGTAGATTAAGGAAGAAAAGATTTCATCTTCCAGTACAGTACCTTTTAACCCACCACCCTTTCCCATAAGGTTAGTCTGGGGATCCTATTATGGCTCTTTATTACATCGTCAAGAAATAGAACCGTTTATTGCTGTAGCCTGCAAATGTTAAGTTCCATGCTCGATCAAACCAAAGTCCTACCCAGTACAGTATTCTGTTCCCATATTGGCCAGTCACATGTTTCAATGGGGAATCTACAAACAGGCGACAAGGGCCTAAAGCCCAACTAGAGTAGGGAGTGGAGTGGAAATAGGGACTAGTGCAGGGGTAAAGACATGAGAGTCTGAATCCAGTTGCTAGAGGGGGAATCTGAGAAATCAACACAGATCTCCTCTACTGGGACTAACAACTGGATTTCAACCAAAGGAGATAGCATCCTCTCATTTCCTAACAACTGGTACTGAGAAGCATACTTCTTCTAATACTGCAAGTATTACATAGTTATCCTGACTGGTATCCTTTTTCATAGTTATCATGACTTCTACTATATGTTGATTGGGTCGATGGGAAGCTAATTGGATGGATGAACTGAAGGTCATAGTTATACAACTGTTGGATCCAGCATAACTAGGCTTAGATCATTGTGTGCGTGCGTGTGCATACAGTATCTTCATATCACCTGTCAACTTATGATGACCCAATGAATTTCATAGAGTTTTCTTAGACAAGGAATACGTGGTTTTACCAGTTTCTTCCTCAGAAATATAGTTTACAGCTCCTGATATTTGTTGGCAGTCTTCCATCCAAGTACTCACTAGGGCTGACCAAGGTCCAAGGTCAGATGGAATCTGGTGCCTTTAGGTTATTTAGGCAAATAATTAATTGCACTATTGTATTGTAAAAGTCAACAAAGTGGTTTGAGCGTTAGACTATGACTCTGGAGACCAGGGTCCAAATCCCCTTTTCACCCTGGAAACCCACTGGATGACTTTGGACAAGTCACACTCTCGCAGCCTCAGAGGAAGGCAAAGGGAAATGCCTCTGAACAAATCTTGCCAAGAAATTCCATTATATGTTCACCTTCCAAGAAACTCCATTATATATGTGCCTTTAAGTCAGAAATGGCCAACAGTGAAAGTGCATAATTTTGAACTCAGAAAGGGGCTGTGCACACCAGCATCTTTGACCAGGTTGGGGGTGGAGTCAGGGCGTAGCGTCTACACGATGCACGCCCTGGCTACGCCCCCAGGCTGGCGTGATGCATTGCACCACACTGTGTGTGGCATCACAATACTCCTCTGGCACTGTGTCCACATGACACAGCACCGAAAGAGAGATGTAAAGCTGCAGCGCCGCAGCTATCATGCCCTTTGCAGGGCACAAAAAGGAGCTGCTTTTTGCGGCTCCTTTTTGTGCCCTGCAAAGGCTAGATCAGGGGCACAGTGTGCAGTTGCCATGGCCCCGATCTGGCTGTAAAAGGGGTGGCTGCAAGCCCCAAAGAGAGTCAGTAATAACTCCAATCATGGTATTTATCTGCCTTTAAGGGCCTCCTGCTTTCTGGTTATTAAAATCTAGTTCTCCACTGTTATATTTAGGGTAGACCAGGAAAACTTACTTTGCCCAGACTAGGCTTTAAGATGAAATAGAATTGTAAGAGGACAGGGTAATATTAGTTTCCTTACACTAGTCTCCTTATAGCATACTGGACTAGAGTCTTAAAAGACAATTTGTGGAAAACGTTGCCTTAATGGATTTGATGGTCTTCTCACATCTTCCATGCCTGTGACTTCCTATGTATGCTATTACTTGCTGTCATGGGTCAGTGGTGGCAGCCATCCCAGCAAGGACTAGGCATATGAGAGATCTACTTAAGCATGATGTAATTCACACTATAATGTTAGAAAATTAACTCCAGGAGAAAAAGAAGTTTATATGGTTGTTGCCTTTTTAAAACTGACTTTGGCTCTATATATCAAGACAGGATGCTGATGGCTCTATGCCATCATCATCATCATCATCATCGAGTAATTGCCGTCACCATTATCATCTTTATTTAGACCCTGCCTTTTCCTCAAAATTGGGATGGCTATATAATTAAAAAGAAACAAAAGTTTAACATTAAAATATAATCAAACTATTAATACTATTAAAACAATTTAAAGCACACACTTTAAAAACTGTTTTTAAAAATTTTACAGCTTAAAGTATTACATCACCCTCTTAAAAGTATTTTCCTTTATAAATTTCAGTTCTAAAAACATGTTGGGATAAAAACAGGGGAGGGGGAGTCTTCACCTGCTGATGGAAGGGTAGCAAGGAGGCAGCCATTCTAGCCTCCCCAGGATGAGAGGTCCAGAGCCTAGGGACAGCTATAGTGAAGGCCTTGTTTCCTGACCCCATCAACCATACCTGTGAAAGTGATGGGTATCAAAGAAGGGCTTCTTCTGTGCATTTCAGACTCTAGGAAGTGATGGGGCTCTGTCACATAGCCTGGACTAGGGACAGACAAAATATTTGTAAATATTCAAAAAATGGTTAGAGTTAGGGTTTTTGTGGATGAAAAGAATCCTGGCCTGAGAATAATCTTTGCAGTTCAGGACTTATATTGCCCAAAATTTGCACATGGTTGTTTTGTGTAGAAAACTGTATTTTCTGCACAGGAAATAATATTTCTGCATTGAAATATTTTTCCTGCATAGAAAATACTACAGTTGGGGATTTAATCTGTGTATAATTTTCCCATGTTTAATTTGTGCAAAAAAGAGCATTTTCTACACATTTTACTACATAGAAAATAATACATCTGCATTTCAAAAACATGAACACACTTTTTCTACGCCTAGGATGCAGTACATATGATGTGTAAGAGCTTCCTCTCTAATTATTTTGCACTGTCCTGAGTGGGTATATACCCACCTTTTTGGCCAAGGAAACTATAGGTAAGTGTTAAAGCACTTTCACATCACAGCTTCTAATATTCCCTCCTAGGGCGATCCTGATTATTCTCTTCTGTGTAAGGCTGAGCGGTTTGTCAAACTAGGTTGTCATTTTAAATTGCTTTGTTCTGAGAGAATTAAGTGTGGAGAAAAAGTAGCTGGGATGGTCCTTGACATTTTGCTGCCTAAGGCAGGAGAACAAATGGTGTCCCATGTCCACTCAGTTGCATATTATCTAAAGCTAGTCAAGCTATTTTGGCACTCAAGGCAGGAAATCCCACAATAATCTTTCCCCATCCCTGGCAGTGAAAACTGGAGTGTGGGGAAGTTATTTTTGTGAACTAAAACTCCTAGAATCCTGTAGTCATAACCAAACTGGTTGGGAGAAGATGTTCTGGGAACTGTGGTCCAAAAATGCAGTTATCCTATATAGAAGTTATGAATGCATAACCTAGATTACACAGTCTTAACTGCTTGATAGTCACAATTCCTGCGCAGTCATAGTTTAAGGATTGCGTAGGGACCATGAAATCTTTACTTACTAGGAAGCAGCCTCTGTGACTGATGGTAGTCTGTTCCCCTATCACTCAAGAAGCAGCTAGCTGATGGTTCCCACTCCCTCTCCCCACCCATCCCTACCCCCCGGAATGTGCAAGTGATTTCTCATGCTATGGGGGGGATTGCGACAGGGCTCCTGTTTCTTCCTGTCGCACTGGAAATCACTTATGGGAAGAGGTGGAAATGTTAGCCAGTTCCTGAATGACAGAGGAACATAACCCCATTGATCATAGTGGCTGCTAACAGGTAAACAGGGACTGGGGTTATCAGGCCGGGACTCACCATGGAGCTACTTAACTACCATAGTTACGTAACAACCTAGTTATATAGGATTCCAGATGTAATTTTTCCAGGCTTACCCATATATACTCCACTATAAGTCGACTTCATGTATAACTCAAGGGCAAGTTTTGGGGCCAAAATTATGGATTTTGACATGACCCATGGCTAGGTCGAGTGTAAAAACTGGAGGCTCCTTCAGTGTGTGTATGCGAGTGACAAGAGGGAAGCAGCAATCAATACGAGGCTTCAGTGTTTCAGTCTTCACTCCCAAGACAGCGAAGTGTATGGGTGGGTGAGAGACTGTTAAAGAAACAGCGATCAATCAGTTACCAATGACTCTCTCCTTGGATCAGGACAGAAAAAAACTGCATGGGGAAACCTGAAAGAGCTGCTATCACATTAACATACTGACCCATAAATAAGTCGACCTAGAATTTTGGAGTCAATTTTTGGGCATAAATTTTTAGACATATAGATGACTATATACGGTAAAAAAAATTATTAAAAAGGTGCAGTAACAAAATAAACACCTAACTACTGTATCTTGTGTTGGACTGTTGGATATTTCAGGTGAGTATTGCATCACAAGTGGCTCAAAGACTAGATTTGCAAACTAGGAAATACTTGATTATTTGACTGTACTGTGGACATAATATGTAGAGACCACTGTCTCCTAAATTTGACATATCATCTGTATTGTGAAGTTAATAGTAACCTGTATTGTGAGGTTTACTTACCTTTCTGTTTTAGTTTTGGATTCAACCAAAGCTAATGGCTAAAATCCAATTGTTGATCCCAACTATTTGGGCCAACTGAATTAATAGAAACTTGGCAAATTAACACATGTAATTTCCATTCATTAAGTGGGTTTGTTTTAGTTAGGACTATTTACTGGATTTAAGCCATTTGATAAGGAGCAGATTGAAGACTCCAAAGTGGTTTCAAAATGGTGCCCATTCAGAATACTCCTTGACTGTTTTCTCTTTCTATTGGCTTGAAAGGCCAAATAGCCTGGCAGCAGTGAGCAAACTCAACCAGGGTGCCTTAAAAGTCAAGTGCTCTGGGAACAAAATGGAGAAGAGAAAGTTGCATTCTCCTGCATAATCCAGATAAGTACATGCCCTTACCTAAAAGGATGCAAGAGTTAGGCATTTGTGCAGTGTATAAATGTGCTTTGGTGGAATTTATTTAGATTTACATATGCAACCCTAAATAATGGTTCTGGTGAAGTGAAAAAATGTACCCTTGTTGTATTCTAGTATGAAGTCTAGCATACTTCAAGAATCAAAGGTTGAAACCACTTTCAACAGTGTCTGTGCTAATAAAACAACCCATTGTCACATATGTAATGTGCAGATGGGGCAGAACCAGGCTTGCCAAAACCAGATACCTTTCAACCTTTTTCAGATTTCTATTTCCAGGTGAAGGGGGGAAGGTTGGATTGGTGGGAAGTTAATGCATCCCTCATGCATTTTTTTCTCAGTTGCATGAACTTGGCAGAATTTATCTGTGACACATTGAATGGTAAATACTGCCCATATTACAGGTTGGCCTTGTTCCCATGAGTGTCACTCTGGAGAAATACACACCAATCAATTTTAAAAATCAGTATTTTAAAATATAAAAGGAATACAGTTATGATGTATGATCATAGCCCTGTGAAATTACTTTTATGTGTGTGCGTGCATGTGTATTTGTGTATATATTTATATGTACATTTGTTTTATAGTTTGTATTATTTCTTCTCATTCATTAAAATATATTCTTTTTGTTACATTTACATTCATATGCCAGCTTATCAAATATAAATAAAACTGCAGTACGTGTTCAGGTTTCATACTGTGTTGGTGTTTTAAGCCAGGGATGAGCAGAAAGTTAATCATCAACATCTGCTGGTAGATGTCTGGGTGATTTTCAGATTAACAAGGGTTTCTGAACTAGAGAGAGTTAGTGTAAGAAGAGCTTGAGAATTTTAAATATTCCAACTGTAGCTCTTAAAATCACACGGCTCCCTTGGCTGAGTCCTAAATCAGGAAATCCTTGTTTTATATTGTGCTTATGCCATCAGCCCACCAGGTGCTTGCAGA
Organism: Sceloporus undulatus; assembly: GCF_019175285.1. Lineage (NCBI taxonomy): Eukaryota > Metazoa > Chordata > Lepidosauria > Squamata > Phrynosomatidae > Sceloporus > Sceloporus undulatus. The sequence goes on along the minus strand of NC_056525.1, from coordinate 59,187,636 downwards.
TTAGCCACACTCAAACATCGCCCTCCCAACTGCAATATGGCAAATACTAATGGCAGATACTAATACCGTCATATAGTGTTTTTGTATTTTGTAATGCACTATACATGTTAAGAATTTTTAATTAGGAGGATTCCCACCATCACCATAACAATAAAGAACACTTTTGTTGGAGACAGAGAAGGAAGAGTGAATTTGTTGATAAAAAGACGGTGAAGTCAATTCTGATTCTGATTTTTAAAAATAATAATAATGGGCTTAGCTTGCAGTCCTAAATACATTCTGAGCAAACATGCATGCATCCAAGAGTATGTTCATGTTACACGCACACACCACACTAATACAACAATAAAATGGAAAGAACAAAAGGAGAGCCTGCCAAACTGAAGTTGATCTATTGCATGACACTGACAATTTTACATCCTGAGCCTAAGGTTTTCTGGTACAGGTCAGCATCACTGCCTATACAGAAGGCTGTCCTGTGGGATGGAACCCTATATGTAGCTGTCAGGTTGTGCATGTACAGAAAGTGGAAGGTAACCCCCATTTAAATCATGGAGATTAAGAGAAAATGTTGCAATATTATTTCAATAGAAACTGGGCCCATTGCATTTTTGTGATTCATAACAGTGTATAGAAAAACAAATTGATAAGCAACATTAATTGGGAGTTATTTTGATATCAAGTATACACCAAGACATCAACCATTGTGCTTTTTTACTATTAATTTTTACTCAGTTTTGCTCATGATTACATCCACTTTTTAATATGTTTACATCCACTTTTTTTTTTAAAAAAATGCAAGGATTATTTTACCCACCTTTCTTTAAATACCACTGGTGGTTGTGTAGTTTTTATAATCTGATTTAAAGTATCAAGGAATGTTAAGAACTTCATTGATGTGTGTTGTGACATCCCCCGTAAGTTGTTGGAAACCATTCCTTCTTTCTCTCTTTTGGAAGCAAGTCAGTGGCCACTAGCAACACTTATGGAGGCAGCGACAGTCTGTGGTCATTCAGTTGTTCTTTACACACACCTGACAAGCTCTTTCCTAGCTTCAAAATCCATAATGCATGCTCTAGTGCAGGGGTAGGCAATCTTTTTGAGCTGGGGGCCAGGTTGCTGTCCCTCAGACAACTGGAGGGCCGAAGCCAAAAAATAAATAATTAAATAAACAAATAAACCAGGACAAATGTAGGACAAAATTTTCAAATGGAGGACATGTTTTTTTTAAAAATGGAGTTCACGCAAAAAAATGTGCTGATTTTTTAAAAAATGTTAATATAAATGCATGTTTCAGAGGCTTCTATAGACATTTGCCCCCCTTGCCTGCCACTTGCCCCCCTCCTCCTGATAGGCCAAAGGCCTCACGCCCTCACGCAAGAGGCCAAAGGCTCCGGCGGCAATCGGCGGCACGACCGGGCTAGGGCCGGTCCCAAGGCCTTGCCGGGCTGCATCCGGCCCACGGGCCGCAGGTTGCCTACCCCTGCTCTAGTGGTAGTATGCCAGTTCCAGAGTTTGAATGTTATTTTTGAACTATATCATCCAGAATACTGCACTAAACATGGCCATTGGCTCTGATGAGTTCTGAATGGACTTGGATATTCACCCCAAGCACTGCCACCCTCAGTTTGACACAAGCTGAATGTAGGTCTCAGTAGGTCTTCATGAGATCACCAAAGTCACAGCCCAAGGCCAAAACTGGTTTGGATTCACAGGCTTTAGATGCTGTCTGTATACAACTTTCTGCCTTGCTGAACAAACATTTCTGAGCCTGGCTTCACTTAACTTACAAAGCTACCACCTCATCCTCTAAACAAAACTCCTTTGTTTGCCTCTTCTACTCCGGTTTTCACCATACAGGAAATGGGGATGTTATCTTCTCAGTAACTTTGTTGTACACTATTTTTTTAAAGAAAAAAAATAAGGAAAGAAAGAGTGCAAGCATTGTAAGCCATTATTAAAATCACTTGTTGGCTGCAGTAGCATGCAGTTCTTCAATAAAGTTCTCTAATGACTTCAGTAAACCTCTCTGGTGTGACTTATTTCCAAACAAGTTTAAACACAAGATGGGGAGTTGATGGTGATTTGTGGAAGAGAGGGGAAATAGGAGTCAGAATAACTTGGCAGGGATAAATCCCAGTAGGACGATACAAACATGAAAGACAGACAGACACTTGCATCTTCTTAAGGTATCTGATGTGGGGGACTGGCATTCCCCCCCCCCCCCGTGTGCTAGGGACCAGTACCATATTTGTGCTCAATGCCTACCATTGTTTCTTTTGTTCTTGGACGTTCTCCAAGGGCCAGCAGCAGATGTCTCAGGGACCAGCATCAATTCACAGACCACCAGTAGCACTGACTTATGCTGTTCCCTTCACTTGAAGTGTTGAGCTTGTTTTATTGCCATTAGCTGACAGAGTTTATAGTAGAAGAACATAACTGCAATCTTCAGCTACTTTTTACATAAATATCTCTGAAACCAGAGGAACACCATGGCCTGTTACAAACGGGCACTTTAGTACGCGCAGAGCGCGTACTAGGGTTAGAAAGAACCCTAGTGCATGCTGTGCGCGCACAAAATGGCAGCGGCCATTCCACACGGCCGCCGCCATGAGGACATCACGACCGCGCTGCCTCTATACGGGACGGCGCAGATGTGACGTCCTTGCTCCGCACCAGTGCGCTTAGTGCGCCCTTAGCGCAGAGCAGGAAGGAGCTCTGTTTTGGAGCTCCTTCCTGGTTTGGTCCGCTGGGCGCAGCCTTCGCACAGCTGCGCCCAGCAGACAAAAGGAGAAAGGGGCCAAATGGCCCCTTTCTCCTTCTCCCCGCCGCCGCGGGGTGTCCTTGGGGCTTGAAGCCCCAAGAACACCCCTTTCCAGGCTGCGGGGAAGGGGCCTTTTGCCGCTTCCACGCAGCCCGGAAAGCGGCGGATCGGGGCCTCAGCGGCTGCCGCTCTGGACGCTGAGGCCCCGATACAGCAGGGAAAGGGGCGGGTGCAGCCCGCCCCAAATGGGCGGTTTGTAACCCGCCCATGTTTTTTTCCTGTGGTAAAGCTGATCATCTGGGCTACAGGGTGGAAAAATACTGTTCCCTGGTTTCTGAATTTGCTCTTTACCCATTAGTATCATAGAATCATGGAATTGGAAGAGACCAGTCCAAACCCCCCTGCCATGCAGGAACTCTCAATCAAAGCATAACCAACGGATGGACACCCAGCCTCTGTTTAAAGACCTCCCAATCTTTAATTTAATACTTGAGAGATAAACAGTCTTAGGCCTGAAACAGACAGGCCAAATAGAGTGGCTTCTGGCTGCTTTGGGGGGCATGAAGTTTGTATAATACATGCCCCTGGCACAACCACAATCTGTTCTGAGACTGCCTAAGGCAGCCCGAACCCTTTAGCAAAAGGAACAGAAAAAAACTGCTCCTTGCCGAGAGCTCATTTGGTACAGCCACGGCAGCCCACTTCAAAAGTGGTCCATTCAGTTGCTGCAGTCCCAGGGGCCAACTGCCAAAGGCCACTCCAAGCCATGTCTGCTTCACTCCTTAGTGGAGATTGCAGAGAAATGGGAGCACACTCAAGTGTAGGTGGTACATGCACACATGAATTTGTGTAGCTCCCAGCAGACATTGGATGCAGCCTGTGGGACTGAAAAGCTTGTGCACCCACCAATTTCTAATGATTTGGGTCCAATTCTAGCCATTCCAGTAGGGGAACAAGCAAGTAGTGACTACTACAAGGCAACTGGGCCAGTTTAAGGGCTCATCCAGAGTTGGCAGAAGCTCATGAATTTGAGCCATGCCATCACTGTGCTGATCAGGTCTTTTCTTTCTTTCTTTTTTGGAAAGGTCCAAGACGGGTAAATTCCGTATCTGGCTTCCTTGTTTCCTCTTGTACTGTTGTTTCTCTCCAAGAGCAATGGATAGAAGGGGTGAGACTTTTCCCTCCTTCCTCAGTATACAACCAAGGGTGGGGTGGAACCCCAGCTACATCACCTGTCAATCAAAACAACAAACTTGAGAATGTTACAGGCGACAGGCGATGGAGACAGGAACAACCAAGCCAAAGCATATATTCTGGGTGCAGAACAGACTGACATGAGCTGCCTGATGTGTCAGAGTTCATGACAAGATTAGAGTGAGCTCTAACAGAGGCCAAAGTTGAGACTATTTGAGCAAGGTAGCTTCAAATGCATCTCCATCTTCACAGCAATGAGGTTTTAATTCCTTTGGGGGGGGGGGGGGGAATAGAAAAGGCCTCTCTTTTTAGGGGACATTGCACAATCAGGCTAAACCTCTATTTTCCTTAATCAAATTGTGGAGAAAAGCCAGGCAAACCATTATGAAAGACCTGTAGTGAATAAATGAAAACATAGCAAAAATGCTCACCATAGCAACTAGAGTGTGTGTGGGAGCATTTGGGGATCACAAATATTTGAATTCCTTTGGTGGGGTGTTTGGCAAGGGAATGAGATATTCCAAGGTTTCTGGGGTGAGGGTCTAATGTAGCCCCCTACCTTTAAAACTTCCCACCTTACTATAGCTGGACACACACACAATGTCATTCTCCACAACCTCCAGAGGACAACATGATGACCTTTGTGATGATGCCTTTGTAGTCATGCATTAAAGAAGGGGAGGGAGTATCCAGATGTACAGAAATCTGGATAGCATTGAAGAGGCATGTAGCTAAGGGACATGCTACATGCTCTTCAAGCCATTCCAGATGTCGAACTGGTACTCCCTCCCTTCTTTAATTCCCTGTTTGATCCCCCCCGTTTACAGATCTACATGCCTCACTCTTTATAATGGCAGAACCTATCCTGCTGATTTACGTGAAGAGGAGGAGCATTCAGAAATATTGTAAAAGCCTGGTGTCCCATTTGGATTTTGAACTAAGGAGTTGCTAGATCGTGAGGACACAAGAAGCTGCCAAAGTCAAAGCACTGGTTCCTCTTGTTCAGCATTGCCTACAGTGACTGGCAAAAGCCCTCCATTGTTTCTTTGCAACCCTACCTGAATCTCCTACATGCAAAGCAAGGGCTCAGCTGTATGTTACTGGTTACCCAGGTTTGGACTACATGACAGAGGTCCTATAGACTTAAAAATAATTAAAGTACAGGATTTTATTGCTTTATAGTAAATTAAGTTAAACTAATTTTGTTACTAATTTCTCAAGGTGACCTTCAGCCGATTGCAGCTGTAACACTTGGGTCAAAGGAAACCACACATTAAATTAGATTAGCTGTGAGATCATTTCTTTTTTATTCACAGATAAGCATTGATGGAACTAATGTGCATCAGGTACACAGCATGTGACTAAGGTAAAGTTAGACCTCCTCCAGACAGTTAAAAAAAAGAAATGTGATCATCTCCTGATAAGAGTTTAAAAATGGGGAAAACTGAGTTGGAGTTATAAATTCAATGTCTCGTTGACCTACACCTTCACATAGCGAATCAACAGAGATATTATCCAATAGCAAGAGTACAAAAAAGTGCATTTCATTCTTCCACATGTTCATAGTCAGCAGGACTTTTCAGCAAACGGTACAGAAGGGTATGCAACAAGACCCCTCCTACCACCCCACTTCCAATGCCTATCAGAAACACAATCACGGCTTTTTGTCGCCAAGACTGTGGTTGTTTCTGGGCTGGAGCAGCAGTAGCATTTGGTTGGTTTTTTTCATTCTTGATTTCTAATTTCTGCTCTTCAGTCAAGGATTTGTCAAAGTTTAGATCCACCAGATGACTAGGAATCACACGAAGACCAAAATAGATTCTCTTTACAATCTTGTATGTTTTCATGAGCTGCACATCACATCTGTATGTTCCTGCATCATATTCCTCAGTGGGCGAAAACTTAATGACAAAGCCTGGAGTCTTGAAGGGTATGAAGAGAGCATCGTCTGTGGTGATGATACCTCTGGCCAACCTCCATGTATAACTAAAGCTCTGGGTCTCTGGACCAATTTCCTCTGTGGTCAGGCAGCTGAGCTCAAAGGGTTTACCAACAGGGATGGTGAAATGCACCATCCCACAGATCCAGTTGCTCAAGCAGTCCAGTCTCCGCTTGATACAATCTCTCCTTTCCCCAGTAGGTTTAACTTGACATATTTCCTCTACTTTGTAGCCCAGGCCACAGGTAGTACTGCAGCTCGTGGAGCTCACAGAAACTCGGGCGCTAGCAGCGCTCAATTTCTGGGGAATGGTGACAGGACTGGTAACCAATTCATCAGAAGCCATTGACAGTGGCACAAAGTAAGCAAGCGCTAATGTTCCAAGAATCAGACTGGCTTCTGCAGTTACCATACTTGAAAAGTGTTTTTAGAATCCATTCTATAGTTCTGTTAAATAATCTAAGTGTCATTCTTTGAATGTCAGAAACATTCCAGAAGTTTAAAATAGATCTTGGTTTCTGAGCCAAATTCACAGACATCAGAACTCTTCAGGATACAAAGGCCATTCAAGTCATATAGGAAGGGAAGAAAACTTGTTCAAAAACCTGGTTAAATTACACCTTGGACTGTAGAGCTGATCCTTATCTTCCCTTGTCTTTGTTTTGGCAATAAAGTCATTGATTGAATTCATCAGGACAATACTCAGATATTAAAGTGTGATAATTAAAAGGTGAGAGACACTGAGAGAAAGAGAGAGAACATAAAAGTTAGTATATGTAGATTGTGTTTTTTCTTTCTTTCAGATATCTTTATAAATATTCAGGTTTCAAAAGTACAACAAATCAAACCTATTTTGCATAAACATTCCAACAGAAGAACAAAAGAGAATTAAGTATCATTCTAGACTAAACCTCAGTCATTCAGGCCTTATTTATCTTGAAATGTTGCTAACAAATGTTAATGGTGTAAAATACAATAATACAATAACAGGTGGTCTTGCTATGTCTAATATGAAGAAATGCTATTAAGCATTTCCTTTAGTGCAACTCATCAGATTCATACAAGTCAATGAGAAAACTGGGTGCTCTGGCATAGAAAGAGATGATAAATCCAGATGTACTGATATTTTTCTTCCAACATTTAGGGGGAAATAAGGGGATATTAAGCATCCTTTTGTGAAAGAGATGTTTGTGATCTGCTATAAACATGGTAAGATGTTTACCCCACCAATTTCCCCTTTATGTTCTTGCCTTATCAATCTGAGATTTTAAAAAAGAGATAAATTGTAAGGATATGCTAATTCAAAAGGTGGAGGAATGTATAGCCTTAAAGATTTGTTCATTGATGCCAGACCAGTTACACATGAGCAACTGAAGACCAAACCTGAAGCTCCTTACACAAAGCTGTTAAGAGACATTGCAGATTACAACATTTGAATTTAATCGATATAAATCAGAGCGGCTACCTTAATGTGTTTAATTTTTAAAAAAAACTTGCTGTCTAGATAATTGTAATATTTTAGATGTTTTGTATCTTTTATTTACAAAGCAATTATTTACAAATCATATGGCTGTAATACAGACTCTAATTTTCACACTTGAAAATTACTATAGAAGAAAAAAGGTGGAATGAAATATGGACAGCCCATCCTCTTAAGTCAGATAAAGAGGCTATACTCAAGGTAGTACATAAGTGCCAGCTATACCCATTAACTCTACCTAGGCTCAATAAACCTATATCCAAACAATTCTGGAGAGGGAGTGCAGCGGCAGGAACATTTGATGTGGCGATATTGTTCTAAGGCAATACATTTTTGGTAATAAATTGAATGATTTAACAAAATCACAAACCAAATAATACAATGTAATGGGCCCTTATTGATACTGTCAGATTTTGAAGGTACAAATGAAAGTTTAATACATAAAGATCTGTTTGTACAATGCTTCCCAGTGCAGCAAGGATTGACTTTTTCAATACTTGTAAGAAACTTTAGGGCCTTTAATTTCACCTATGGTTGGATCAGGTTTGGACACTGGCCGTGATGGAATAGGGCTTTTTAAAACTGTAAGGCAAATGGGGAGGTAGCAGAGATTAATTTTAAAAGCTATTTGGCAACCTTTATCACATTTGCTTTGAAAATTAACTTTATCCATTGAGCCCCGGTGGCGCAAGGGTTAAATGCCTGTACTGCAGCCACTCACTCAAAACTACAAGGTTGCAAGTTCAATACCAGCGAAAGGGCTTGAGCTCGACTCAGGCTTGCATTCTTCCGAGGTCGCTAAAATGAGTACCCAGATTGTTGGGGGCAATTAGCTTACACCTTGTAAACCGCTTAGGGAGTGCTTAAGTGCACTGATAAGCGGTATAGAAATGTACCTGCTATTGCTATTGCTATTTCCATCAAAACGTATACCATATTGGACTGACCAATTGTTTTTTTCAGTTAGTCTCAAAGGTGCTACAAGATCTCTCTACAAATTATAACTCCCCCCCCCCCCCCAGGTAAACTAGAGTATCATTAAAAGCAGTATCTTATTCGTGATATGAAAATTAAGAAACTATAATTTAAAAATTATACATTTAACATACTATTCATCACATATATTATGCAACGTTTTATTAAGTTAGTCCATGGCTGACATCATGTTAACATCTGTATCCTGTAGTTATAGGCTTTCCAAGCATAGTCCTATTATGTGAAAATGTATCTTAAAAATCAGAACATAAAGGTAAATTTAATCTCACGAAATACTTTCCCATTACTCAATCAATGTGAGTTGCAGAACTTGTCTGATCAGGTAAAAGCTGGAAGGTGAGATAGCTATCAAAAATGCAGAACTTGCAGTAAGATAATCGGTTGCAAACACAGTGCTCTACTTGATCTGTATATATTTCCAGTTTCTACACAAAGCAAAATTTGGGGCACAGGGAGAGTAGCTGAATGTGAAAAAATAGATATGCCACCAACTTTATCCTCTAATAAATCCTCCATATTAGTGGGGTGGTGAAGCAACACCAGGTACCCCAAGCTTTAAAGGAGCCTTTCAGGTGCTGAACCCTATCCTCAAAATCGGTTCAGCATCGTAGACAGCTCTTTCAAAGTCATCTAAAAGCTGGTGGATTCACTGCTCTACAGACATGGGAGCCACCAGCTACCACCAAACTCCCCATCACCACCCACTTGTTCTAACTGGCTTGATGTTACTATTTCACACAGAATTTACATGTTCTGTTAACAGATGTGAAAAGATTTTCAGGAAGGTTAGAAGCAAATCAATTTGAATTTCAAGATAAACATTCAGCAGAATTAGTGCTCTTTTGACAGCAGAACATACCGTCGGCCCTTCTTATACGCAGATTTGCCATCTGCGGATTTGACCATATGCGGATGGCAAATTGGGAAGTTGTCCCCAATGGCGGCGTGCGTGGGACAATTTCCTTCTCCTCCCCTCCCCTCTTCCCTTCCCTCCCTCGCTTCCCTCCTCCCTCCCTCCCCTGCCTCTTACTTACCTTGAAGGCCTCCGTTCGCCACCGCCACTGCCACCACCGCCGTCACAGGAAAAGCCGGGTGGCGGCAGTGGCAGCAGAGGCCAAGCCCCGGGCTCCTCTCCGCCACCAGAGAAGAGCCCGATGGCGGTGCTGGGGGCCTCTTGGCCCCGAACAGCACCGCCAACGGACCTTTCCTGCGGCGGCGGTAAGGCACAGCCGCCACGCCGGAGGCCTTCAAGGCCTCCAGTGCCGGCATCTGGCCTCCGCCACCGCGGAAGGGCTGGATACCGGAGCTGGAGGCCTTGAAGGCCTCTGGCGCTGCTGCCCTCCACGCCTCCTTTTCACAAGGAAATGCGTGGAGGCGGCGAAGAGGAGGCGTAGAGGGCAGCAGCGCCAGAGGCCTTCAAGACCTCCAGTGCCGGCATCTGGCCTCCTCGAGGCCTATCGGTGCTGGGGCCTCTTGGCCTCCAACACCGGTATTCGGCCCTTCTGTGGCGGCGGAGGCCGGATGCTGGCAATGGAGGCCTTGAAGGCCTCCTCACCGCCACTGCAAGAATGGTCCGGTGGCGGTGCTGTTCGGGGCCAAGAGGCCCCCAGCACCACCATCAGGCTCTTCTTCGGTGGCGGAGAGGAGCCCAGGGCTTGGCTTCTGCTGCCGCCGCCTCCACCACCACCCGGCTTTTCCTGTGGCGGCGGTGGCAGATGGAGGCCTTGAAGGTAAGTAAGAGGGAGGGGAGGGAGGGAGGCAGGGAGGAGGGAAGCAAGGGTGGGAAGGGAGGAGGGGAGGCCAGGGAGCTTTTGTTCCCAATGGCGGCGCTCGTGTACGTGCGCCATCATTGGGAACAATTGGGACTTGAGCATACGCGGATTTTGGTATACAATGGGGGGGGGGGGGGTCCGGAACGGATCCCCCGCATATACCAAGGGCCCACTGTAGTTCTATCAATATCAGTCTTAAATTACTGAACCTAAGAAAGAAGGTCGTCTCCATTTCTTTCTTTCAGGTGGTTTTGAATGGCAGAAAAGAAAAGTACAAGCACAAATGGTGCTGCATTTCTGTGTACTTAGGAACTGAACAATTCCAAACCATACAAATCTGTAAAGCTGTCTTGAGCTGAGTCAGACTACTGGCCCATCTAGTACAGCAACAGGGAACTTCATCTCCAATGGGAATATGACTAGTCTGGAATTTTCCCAAAGGGCCATGCCCATTTCCCCATGATGCCACTGTTTGGTGATTTTTCAGCTTTAGTGGGCACTTCCCCCCCATTCTAAAAGATTGAAATGCCTCTAGTAAGGCTTAGTTAAGAGCTTTATGACAAAATATGTGGATGTTCTTGGTCTTAGTCTTTTGCTTTTGGCTCTCGCTCAACTCACTACTAGAATGTGGCCTCAGAACCCCTCTGAAATTGAATTCTACCCTTGGGATGAAAAAGCTTCCCCAATCTTGCTATAGTTCAGAATAATTGATTCTGATTGTTAGCAGCTCTTCTCATCATTCTAGCTGGGATCATTTTCAATTCAAGATGCGGGGGAATGAAGCTGGGACCTTTTAATGCACTGGCCTCTTCCCCATCTCACCCCAGCCCGCCCCGAAACACTATGTCAGCCCATGAGAGAGAAAGCATTTAAATCAGAAGAGAATGAGCAAATTGTGACTCCTTGCCTTTTAGAGCAATAGGATGAAGCTGTACAACAGACAGACTCCAGTCCCAATTTCTACACTGACACATGGAAGTATCTTTAATGGAACCCACATGCTGCATTTTTTGGTCATTGTCATGGTTTTAAAGAACTGGGGAGACTAGAGTTCAAATCCCCATTTGTTCATAAAACTCACTTGTTGACTATGAGCCAGTTGCTATTCTCTCAACTGAAGCTATCTTGGGAGGATAAAAATGTTTGGGGTAAAAATGGGGAGACCACGTAGGTCACCTCAATTATTTTGGAAAAAAGGCAGAAGACTAACATAACAAGACAGAAGTGATACTTACAAAAAGGGACTTCCACATAATCTATGAAATATTAAGTACAGGAAATTCAGAACAGTATATGAAGCACCCCAATATTAGAGATATTGTAACTGCATAGATCAGGATATTCTCCTATCTAGCCATCTGCTATTAAAAATAACCCTTAGCCCTGTTCTATTTTCCAGGCCCATTCATTCACAGATGCCTAACACATTGTTATAAAACTATGATGTCACAAACCAGCCTTCTACAATCCAACTGTAGCATCATCCTGAAAAGTCAATTACATTCTGCTTTGACACTGTTGAGAACAGGTAATTCTACATTCGACAGGGGTCAGGATTGTGTCCGTTTTGCTATTAAGATGACCAGTCAGGAACCTTGTTGATTTGTCCCTAGGAATCTAGGGGCAAGTCATCAAATACACCACCGCTATTATCTATGAATAGAATCATGTGTACTTTTTCAATAGCACACCAGCTTGTGGAGAGTGGGAAAATAAATAAGGGGTTCCCATAAATAAGGGGTTCCCAAGCCACTGCTGGGGGACAAAATTTATAGCATTAGGACTAGATTCAGAATTAGCTATTGCAGAGCTCAGAGCACACTACTCTGGTCTGCATCTTTTTCTTTTAGCTGTAGCTTTCCAACACAGGTCTACAATGAGGAGGACTAAACATCTTTCTACAGGATTCCCATTTATCAATTTTGCTTTAGCAGTCTGAATACCAGTCCATATATCTACTTTAGCCCAGATTATCTAGCTGAAAATCAGGAAAGGGTCACTACTGCCACACATTTGTGCATTTTGCCCTGAACTGACAATAATATTGTGTCATTTTTTTGTGTGTGCGCATGCAGCTTCTGGCAAGTAATCCAAAAGAAGTGCTGACAATAGAAACTGCAGCAAGATGTGTGTGGATGGTGGTGGTGACTGCAGGAGCCAAAAAGAGTTTGGTAAAGTGGGCAATTATGCATTGCACTCAAAATACTGGCTGTGTAAGTAAGAAACCAGTGTGGTGTTTTAATTAAAGTGTTGGACTACTACTCTGGAGATAAGGGTTCAAATCCGCACTCGGCCTTGAAAACCCATTGAGTCACACTCTCAGCCCAGAGAAGCCAAGGGCAAACCTGCTATGAACATATCTTGCAAAGAAAACCATGTGTTAGGTTCACTGTAAATTGGAAACGACTTGAAGCCATATAATAATAAGAGCAGGGATTGTGCTTCTCAGTTCCTCTATATAAGAAATAAACATACCTCTTTATTTACAAACACATAAGCTAGTATCACAGCAGTACTTTACAGAAAACTAACAAGCAGTCATTATGTCTGGAGAAACAAAAGAATGTTAAGAACTGAAAGAAAATAAACCATGGATACTGAATGGGAAAAACTTGCAGAATAAGGCAGGAATCCATAATACCACAAAAAGGCATAGGACAATTTGCCCCGAGCATCTTCCATTCTTTGGATAGACTGGTAGGCTTAAGTGGCAGAACTGTACACAGAAAGGTTGCATGGAAGCTATCAAAGTTAGAGATGTCATAAATTATACTACATAATATAAGGACCAACTCAAAGAAGAAAAACTCTACAGGGCAGGCCTTCCTGTAAACTAAATCACTAAAGCAAATCAAAAAACAAAAAAATCCCTCTTTGAGTTCAGAGATTAATATGAATTTGGATTGAAAATATACATGCACAGAAATACGAAAGCAACCTTTTCAAACATTATGCCCAGCAACAAAACCCAAATCTCTGGATAGCTTTAGACAGGACACAGAGTAAAAGCACAAACTTTCCCTCATTATGGTTTCATGTTCTGTCTGAAGTGTATTTATCACCTCTAAGAAGATGCTCATTCTTCTTGCATGTTCTGAAGTGGTAGAAAGGAGAACAAGCATCTCTGGGCTATGAATGAACCTTGGGAGTATAATGAGCAGATGTGTTGCTCCATATCATTCTGTTTCTTTTATCTACATAAATGGCTGCTGCTCTTACTCTTTCCTTTGTTCTTGTAATCAGCACTGATTTCTTGTAACACCTTTATAACCTTGTCATCCTCTGGGCTGATTGAGACTCCATGTGTCCATTCCAAACCTTCAAAAAGTAGGTCAACTTGGAAAGCTATACAATGGAAAACTAAGCTTTAACAGCATGCCTACAAACCCACTGCAAGCCAAAGTGGATAACAGAGAAAATAAAATGACGCATCAAGTAATTTTTTCAATTAGAAACAATCCATTAGCAATGTGCCAAGATCCACAACAGCATGACAGGTCATTAGTGTTCAGAAACTCTTAGAAGGCCTCAACTTGAAGGAAGGGGTCTTATCCTCTGAAAGAACCCTTCATATGTTTGGGAACTTTAAGTGGCTTAATAAGCAAAAAACAGTTTCCTTCCCGTAGATTCTGTACAAATCCACTTTCCATGTTCCTTCACTGTTCACAAGAAAAAAGATCAGGGAGAAAAAAAAATTCCTCTTCCATAATTTTGCTTCTTTTAAAAAACTGATTCCTGTGTCCATAGGCAGCCAGGTCACTTGTCCTTACCATATTAACTTAAAGTCAGTCCATTATCTGACTGAATATTTTGTCCTTATTCCATATTATGATACCACTGCAGGAAATAAGGGTAAATGTGGGAGGGGAAGAGGGCAGGGTATCTTCATAGCAGCTCTGAGATCCCACCACCTGCTAAAATAGAACAAAACAAAAGAAACAAAATATTAACTATAGATCACAGTATTCTCAGTAAGTCTCTGATAAATATTTGCAGTATGAGAAGCTGGAAAGTAGAAAATACCTACAGCTGATGCAGAGATGCTAGGGGGAAGCGTTTCTCCAACATTTGTGCTTTATGTTTATTTAGCTTTCTAGATTTCTGTATCAAATGAAAATAATGTCACAACTTAATTAGCTCATGGAGAAATTCAGAATGTCCCCTTGGCCAGGAGTTCAGCAAACTCACTTGGGTCACGCATAAAAATCGATGGAGCAGTGGACCATCCAACTTCTTTTTGAACCCCTTTTTTCCAGGATACAAAACCATTTAAAGCTGTTTTACACAATGGAGCCTTGATGCAGTTACTTGCAACTGCATACAAGATACAAAGTTGTGTTTTCCATTATACTTTTCTCTGAAAATGGCTCTGTGTGTGTATTTTAAAGGTAGTTTGGCCTGAGACTCTCTTGAATCTGAAAAGAAATAGATAACCCTGACAAAAAGGCATTTGATAGTTCATTCACTCCTGAGAGGAGCTGAGAACCAAATATGTTTTGGAATAATTTCAATAAATTTTGCTGGGAAGAGCCAGAACCAAGAATAGAGTCTAAGAATTCAAAATGGAGCTTGACAGTCTTCTATTGACATGTGTAAATGCTATGTAAAAGGCTTCTCACACAAGTCAAGAGGATCAAACCTTTAAATACTGAAATCTTGTTTATAGTTTTTTCTTGGGAAAATAATAATTTGACTAATAATAATAATTTTTTAAAAATGCTTCTAGTAGCTGAGGAGTTGATAATCAGGACATCTATCAGTTTCCAGTTTGATGTCCAGAAGGTGGCAGTGCATTTTCACATAAGTGCAGCCCTTTTACTAATAGCTACTAAAAGTCAGCCATCTCACAGGAAGCATGTACACAAAAATATGTAATATTACAGTGAGACATCTTTTTCTGTCCTGCAGTATTTTAAACATCTTCACTTCAGCCTTTTCTTTTTCATCACATCTTTATTAAATTCTTATAGTGTTGCTCAACAAATATGTCTGATAGAGGCCTGTGGGCTGCCAGCTGTCTAGCCCTGATTTAGCCTACTGAATGCGTTGAAAGGCAGGCAGCATACAGATATTACATGGTGAAGACTAGATAGGCAGTTCCTTAAGTATCCTCAAGTAATGATGAAGAAACCTAAAGCAAGATTATGAAAAGCAGAGCAGCTGCTCCACATTAATGGGCCATGCCTTGGGCGGGTCAGCTTTCTGAGTATAATTGTTGGGTCTGAGTCTAGCAGAAGATATCCCAAAGCATCAATTCAGGTTGACATCAGGAGGAAGGATGATATTTTGTTCTTTCAGCACATCAGATGCAGTATCTCTTGCCTTCTCACAGACAACTTCTAATGCTGCATGAGGATCTGTTTGCATGCCTCTATAATGTTTCCTAAAGCCACAAAGACTTCATAGTTACAAATGATTGAAAGAAATCCCAAAAATTAGATTAAAAGCACCTGACAGCTAACTGTACTCTGCCTAAGTTCAAGTAAGTTTACATGACCAAAAATAGATATACAAAAAATAGAACAAAAGTAAAATTGCCCTCTTGACTTGTAGGCAACACATTTTATTATTTTGGAAAATGTGCAACATAGTGCCATTTAATCTCTATCTCATTTGTACCTAAAACAAAGATGTTTTCTGTTTTTTTAAAAAAGCTTGTATAATTTTGAGTACTTGTTAAAGCACTGCAAGTGAGAAATTTTAAAAATGACAATAAGCTAGCAGGAAAACAACACATCAAACAAATTTCTGCCTTGGAAGGCTGCTACATTTCTTTATCATGTCATTTGTAAGAAAAAAAATCCAGTTCATGTATTAATACAATAAAAGCAATACAAACAGGAGCAGAGCAGGAAGGACAATGAGCAAGCTAGGTAATACTGGACCAGCAGTGAGGGAAAGGGAGGTTTTTTTTCCTAAAAAAACAAACAAACTCAGTTTGGGAAATAATAAAATCCACAGCAACAGCTACTGAGTTTCAAGGATGTACAAAATTGTGCACATATGCCACATCTGAACTGCTATTACCCCTAACAGTTTACACAGAAAACTTTAATAAAAGCTGTTTCACATTTCCTGTATAACAGTTTCCATTGGACTTTTTGGATCCTGTTATACATGGTCCTGTCCAACAAGACAGAAGGCACCTTTACAATCTCTATAAAAGATTAGAGAAATAAAATATGGGCATAGCCAATCTACATGGCACCAGTGCAATGATGTGAGCACAGAAGAAATTAAAAATGATCAGGAAGTTGTTTAGTGTTAAATAGTATCACTGAATTTGCTCTGGTTACATAACATAAACACAATCTCTGTTACAATAATCTTGATGCAGGTTTCCACCAAAGGGGGGATTGTCCAGAGAGCATTTCCTTCTACCAGATAGTGGAAGCAGACATCTGTAGAAAAATATTGTGGTCCCTTGGGTTTGGTTCCAGGATGGCCTCCTGGACCAAAATCCATGGATGTTATACAATGGCATAGTAAAATGGTGTCCCTTATAAACAACGGCAAAATCAAACTTTGCTTTTTGGAATTCTGGCCTGATGGCAAGTACAGTGTAAAACAGATGTTATAGTGTAGAGGCTGTTGTAATGGGCTGGATGGAGACTCTGTGGACTGGTAGTTCTCAGGTCCAAGAATTGGGTAAGATATCTGCCCTGAAAGGAGTTGTACTCCCCCGAAGAAGTAAGTACACAGCTTGGGACTGTTCCTAGATTTCTCTCTGTTACTGGAGGCCCAAGTGGAATACACAGCTTGGATTGCTTGGCACCATGACTGATGTACCAGCTACAGCTTTTCCTGGACCAGGATAAATTAGTCACAGCAGTCAACACACTGGTAACTTCCCAATTAAACTATTGTGATGTACTTTATGTAGAACATGTAGCACAAAATGTAACAATAAGGTTACAGAATGGTGTACCATATAAACAACATAAAACATGACTCTTGAAGGACTTTTACTGACTGTCTATTTGTTTCTGGTCTGAATACAAGGTTCTGGTGGTGACATTTAAACCTCTAATTGGATTGGAAGCTCAATATTTGAAGGAACATTTATTCCTCCATATACTTGGCAGGAAACTAAGGTTTCCAGGAGAGGTCCTATTCTGTATCTAGGTTGGGCCAATAGTCTGGAAGGACATGAGGACTTTAATTGTGAAATAATTCTCTTGGGAATTCTAAATGGCATCAGCAACACATGAAAAAGCCCTTTCCTTTTTCCTTTCCTTATTTTTTATTTTTAGCCTCAGGAATCTTGGCGGCAGCACTTTGGCCATCTTTTGCTTTCCTACCAGTTTTCTGCCCCACTGTGCCCTCTTTTGTCTTTTATGTCTTACAAAAAATCCTATGGGGTTATTGTTGAATTTTTTGTCTGTGTCTAGAAATTGGGGGTTTCAAGTTGAAAGTGGTCACTGCAACTTTGGTGACAATCAAAACCACTCTTTTACATTTTGAAGCATCTACCATGATGCTCCAATGAGTTAATGGTGGTTCCACATTTTTCTTCTTCTAAGAAATCCATGGTTGGCATTTTAGTTCTTCAGTTTAAAAAATGGACACTGCAACCTAGATGACAACCAAAACCATCTTTGATTTTTGAGGCATGTATTATTATTTACTGATGAGTTATGACTGGATTCCCTTTTTGTTTCTAGCAAGTCCCCCATTTGAAATATCAGCATGAAATTCAGCTTTGCAAATTTTGAGGCATCAAGCCCTGATGGCTATGAGATATGCACACAGTCTCTTTATTGCTACCAATTCCTTATACATGCTTTTCTGGACATAATCTGTTACTACATGGTCAGGGGAAGGTGCAACAGGTGGTTTTGAGAACATTCAATATGAACATTTAGTTCACATTTTGTATGGAAGACAGCATGGCATGTTACTTCTTTAAAAGCCAAGGTCATCTCCTAAATGCTAGCAAATTCCCTGTCATTAGAGTAGCAGCAAAGACACCATAATATATTGTGAAGATCTCTTAGGAGGACAGAGCTGTTATGTGCAATCTACATCCAGAAGTATAGGACTTTCTGTAGAAATTATGAGAAAGACGGCTAGGTCATCTACGGATAAAGAGTGAAGGATGAGTTTTGTCCTCTCTTTCTCCAAGCTTCCAATTCCTAAACTCATATCTCAGGGAACAAGCAACAGTGAACTCAATGTGAGTTATTTTTGACTAAAAATGTGCATGGTGTGTGGTTAAGTGCAACTCTCTGTACAATTCAATCCTATTTGGAAATTATTTGTTTACAAAAGAAAGTAAAGGGCAAGAACACTGTAATGGAGACAACTGATAATTCCAGCCCCTGAAAATTATGGCTACTGCTAGCTATACAGCGTGCATGTGCGCCATACGCAGGCTCACCATATGCTGACTCAAGGCACTTTTAATGGTGTGCGTGCCCACGACAGCACGCCACCATAGAAAACAAGGGGATTTGAGGTCCCACGTTTTCACTTACGCGAAGGGCGGGAGGGTCCAGAACAGATTCCACGCGTATACGAAGGGCACACTGTATAACTCCACCTGAGCTGCTCAGCTCCAGCACCATGTTGGGTACTGTTCTTGCTTATACTACAAGCTATTAAAGAATAGCTTGTACTTTACATCTAACAAATGTCACAATTAAGTATGGATGCAAACATGGGCATCTGACTGCACTTTTGTAGAAAATGAAAGACAACCAGTCCCCAGACAAAGGTAGGTAGCTACTCCCTTCTTTATTTTTTAGAAATATGAAGTACAGTATTCATAATAAAGACATAGGAGAATGTTTGCTTCCACATGCTTCTCATCCCTTTACTTTCCATTTTTGATTCAGGTCAGTGGTAAGCACCAATATTTGTGAAATTAAGGGTAAAGGTTATATTCTGAGAAGTAAAATTTTGTCCATCCTTGACAGCAGAGCAGCTAAACACTTAGCAAGCAAATGCCACCTGGAAGCTAAAGTGCTAAGACAATGCCATGTCTGGATGAAGGAAGGTCACCAAACAAGCAGATGCTCACGCTGGGTCCTTACCTGGCAAAGGCTGTCCCAGCTCCGCCTGCACTTTACCCTTCGCTGCTCCTTCCAGAGGTAAAGAACCTCTGTCCCCTTTGTAGAGTTTCGGTTTAAATGGAGAATCTTTCTCTTTACCTTTTGATCCTTTAGGCCTGCCTGCTTGCTTCTTCTTGGATTTACCATCTCCCTTGACTCCCAGCAGTGGATGGACTTCTGTAAAGCACATTTGTTAAGAAAAAGTACAGATACCTAGTTTTCATTTTAAAAGATCAGCATATTCATAATTATTGTCTACGGCTCTCTGAAGTGCATACTATGGGAAGGAAAGAGAAACTTATATTGGCAATTTATAGAAATAAGACTGGAACAGTAGTTTGAACTATTTAAGAACAATGAGAAATGAGCCAGCAGTTATGACTGTGAGTTCACCAGCAATTTGTTGTGTATAAATATAAGAATAAACCTGACAGACACCTTAGATCAAAACAACATTGATCCAAATGCTTTAGAGGAAATGCATAACACCACACATTACTAAATAAATACCTATTTTATTTCTTATATAATTTATATCCTACCTTTCTTCCCATATGGGACCAAAGTTAGCTTATAGTGTAAGTTAAAATAAAATACAGCTAAAACAATTTATAGCACAAAAGTGAGAAACTAAATAAGCAAATTAAAACATTACAAACTAAGCAATATAAAAGCATTTTTAAAAATTACAATAAAAGTATATGCACCCACCCTACTAAACGACCCAGCAGATCATCAAATGCTGTTTAAATAAAAATGTTTTCACATGCCACAGAAGCAAAGCAGAAAAGACAGCCTAGCCCCTTGTGAAAAAGAATTCCCTATTTTGGAGCAGCCACCAAGAAGGCCCTCTTCCATATCTTACTAAATTTTCATGGTGATGGGACTGAGAGAAAGCCCTCGTTCAAGGCTCTCAAAACTGAGTCAGGTTCTTATAGGGAGATACTTTTTTAAAATGAGTTTTGTTGTAAGAAGCTGCATGAACCTTTATTTTAATTTAGTAGTAACATTAGCAAAAGGAGGGGCATGGGAAAGATGGCTTATTTTAGAATAACTTTTTAAACTGAATAATCATCTGGCTTACAAAGGTAAGGAGCAGAAGAAACAAAAATAAATTAATGTGTTGATATTTGGAATTGGATTTTCTTCTTTAGGAAAAAAACTATAGACATTCTAGTCCACTGAACTGGTCACTATATTGAATCAACATTTAAAGCAATTTTTGCCAAAAAATATTGATCAGTTTTTTAGATAATGATATCTATTTGTTTTTTAGCAAGCAATTCCCACTCACCATCATTGGGAACTCCCTGCAGTTCTATGTTTGTTGTTTTGGGTTTCTTCTTCGGGGGCTGAGGTCCATCAGACAAGGACTGCCTCTTCTTCTCACAGCCTAACCCGTCATCAGGTAATGCAGTCTGGATTGCATCTGGTGGTGGGCCATATGGATTTTCTTCAGGATCTTCCACTTCAGGAGCAATAGGCAAATACAATAATGCTTTGGAATCTTCCAGTTCTTCATCACTGCCAAGAAAATAATATTTTGTTCCCATTTACTATGCCTAGCTCATATAACTTTTTTTTCTTTATTTGTTCTTAAGTTCTTACTTGATCCAAGACAAGACCCAATGTAATCCTAGGAATTAGTCTCATAGTTCACTGCATAGAAATTATTCTGATGCCCTCTAGATGTGCTGAAATAGAAATTCAATTGTCCCAGGTCAACTGGAAATGACAGAAACTGTTGTCCAACACCTCTGGAAAACACAAAGTTGGGGTAAGCTGCTCTACACAATAAGTCCACTCATTACTAAGACTGTAGTTCAGGTTTGCTGTTGTGTGTGCATTCAACAGGGAGCTGCAATCAGTTGTGTCTTCCTGAGCTTCCTGTACAATATACAACTTACAAAAATGTGCATAGCTTGTAAAGATTATTTTTCTGGAGCACAACAATTAAATAAGCTATCTAATTAACATCACCCAACCAATGGCCATTCTGGCTTTGTGATTCTGTGAACTGTACTCCAATTAGTAAGTTCTTCAAGCTCTTCCATATCCTTATAGATATGGATATAATATAATGCATGTGTCCCATATCTACAAATATTTTTATGCATACACTGTAAAATGTAGCAAATGAAGTGGGCCACAACTACCAGTCATATGAATAAAAACATGTATTAACCAGAGTGAGGATGATGGGACAGATAAGTTTTGTCAACCAGAAGCAGCTAACAGGAGCATAAATGGAAGTGTCCTTTGCCTGTCAAAACCACGTGGGTCTTTGCTCAAATATGAAAGAGAAAGGAAAGTGTGATAGAGTTGGAATCAATTATGCATCTTCCAAAAAAACATAACATCTTAGGGAAGTGAAGAAATAGAACCACACTTTGGCCCACAGTAAAGGCCTGCTTATGTGAGAAACTCCCTTTTGCTGATTTGGATTGGTTTTAGAAAAGGTGTGCAATCCTCATCCAGACAGACAGGATATTTCAGCCTCCCCAAGTTATATTTTGTTACGAAAGTCACACAGAACTAGAACTGATCAGTATCCATTTTATAACATTACTAACCAAAGAGCTATAAACAATGTACCCAAGTTTCTGTCACCTTCAAGGTACAGTTTGATTTTAGGACTGTTCAAGGGGTGTGTCTGTGTGACAAAAAAGGCTAAGACAAAAACACTCATTGCAGAAAAAGGAACTTTACAGTTAATTCAACTTTCCTTTTTCCATGGAGGGGAGGAGGGTAGCTTATTTTGGGATACAAAAACATGACTGCCTCAAAGAAAGACCTTCCTTATTATTACCATTAAAGGGAAGCAACTTCTTTGAGAGCACAGAACCATTTTAATATTAGCCTCCTTGAACCTACAAAAATTTTTACAGTACCAATGACAAAAAAGCTCACCAAGGAACCTAATAGATCCTCTAAACAGAATCTCTGCAAGCCACTAAGAATTACATTGTTGTCATATCCTTTTTTAATTAAATTCACCCTCTCAAACCTCTATGTGTGGAGTTATAACTAGGCCAGCATCCCTAATCCCAACAAATATGGAGGGCCTAGTGTAATTCTCTGTGAATATCATACCCATCCTTTAGGTAAACTGATCCAGAAACTAGTGCAGCCACAGGTATACTGTATTCACTACCAGCACTTTTAAACATTTTTTATAACTTGAAAAGGTAGATTACCAAAGAACTTTGCTTGCCCCAAACTTACTCAAAAAGTCTCAGTATAAGCCCATTCCTTATGAAAAACATCTAAGAAAACATCAGGAAATGGTACAGAGGCTGAATCTGAGTTAATTTTAATATGTAAAACCACCCAAAGAAGACTCATTATTAGAAGATTACTGACCTTTACCCTGTAATGTGTTGTTTAGACTCGTTGAAAAGACTTGGAAAAATCCTCCAGGGAAAATAAGCATACATGCTTGCTTTTGGGATGGGAAGCTGCTTTCTCATCTACACACAGTTCTCCCTTGTCCCTATCTGAAGGTAAGGGAGAAACTGAGAAAGATCTGTGCAGACTTTCTCAGTGATAGACAAGTGGCCTCTGTATGAGTGGATAGCCCAGCTGTGCAGGAACTGAAACTATTGCAGCACCACTTAGCAGCTGCCAGCATTTTTGGGGGCTGCCTAGGGTTGGAGGGGGAATCACAAGAGAGCAAGGCCAGCTCTCCACATGGTTCTGAGAACACCCTCTGATGTTACTGCTTCACAAGAAAAGAAAGAATAGGATACTTTTTCCCTGTCTTGTTATTATTATTATTATTAACCTTTATTTATAAAGCGCTGTAAATTTACACAGCGCTGTACATACAATCTTATTAATTGTTGCTATTACCTGAGATGTGGTTGCTGCTGAGGGTTATGTAAAGTGAACACCCTTCGTGTTCCCTCACAAAACTCTAAAGGATCCCAACTCTTGAATTATGATCTGCCTTACGTAGCAATAAAATTCAGAGTGAGAAGTGCTTCCATCGATCAGGAGTGGAGGAAGGGAAGACACCTGAAAGCCCATTCCATGCACTATTGAAGAGGTCTGTTCTAAAGGAGGCTGACCCCTTACGTCCACATCAGTGTGGCGTGGCCTTGTTCAGTTCACTCTATGTGAACATATCAAAGGTGATCCAGTGAGTTGTTGGCTCATCTCCATCTATAAAGCTTTGGATCTGAAGCTTCATCAGCTGAGGGAGCACTCTCCCAGTGCTGCCCGCCCCAGCCAAAGAGGGGTGATGTCAATGATAGTGATTCAGGCCATTTGTGGTCTTCTTAGCAGAAGAAACAAGACATATTAATTACTGAAAAGAAAAAAATGCCTGCCACACAAATTTAAAATGCTGAGCTTTTAGCAAATGTGCTTTCTATGGGAGGCCGAACACAAACTGGGATCTACACTTTCCTCAACAGAAAGAAAACACCCAATCCAAATAATGAATTTCTGCCTTCCTGACCAAGAGGAGGAGCTAATCTATGTTAGGCTACATTCCCACACTGCAGAAGAACTATTATTTTACTCATATTAAAGATGTATATACATTTAAGTCACTAATTACACTTACAGTGGGCCCTCCCCTTATGCGGGGATCCGTTCTGGATCCCTCTGTGTAAGGGGAAATCCGCGTGTACTGGAGACTCATTAGAAGTAATGGCGCTCGCGCGTGCAGCGCATGCCATGGGCACACACCCCATTACTACTTCTGGGGTGTGTGAGGGGCTTTTCCGGCACAGCTTTCAGCATATGCTGAAAGCCACATATGCTGTGCCCGCATAAAACATGGGCGCACTGTACTAGAGAGCAAGTTTCAGGTAACATGACAGAACACACTTCTCAATAAAAATGTAGGATTTTGCTGTTAATCTATTAATTTCCATTAAATTAATCATCCAAAAATTACAGTCCTTTAGCATTCTTTTCTTGACTTTTACCTGCTACAAAAAGCAGCAATAGGATCTACACTGGTTACATCCACTTCTTCATCTTCTGCCGCATCAGCACCTGAAAAACAAAGAGATTTAAATTACAAACTAAAATGAACTGAGAGATCTCACTGACAAATTTCGTTTAAACTCCTAGTTAGTACAATCAAACATGTAGTTAAGGGAAAACTAATACACAAAATGAAACACACACTATTCTGATTTCTAAATATTTTGCTATGGCAATGTTTGTCATTCTGTATCTAGATTATACCATCCGCTAGCAGATTCCCCAGGCTTGTTATCACATGGTGCAGAGGTGGGGGTGGTTGGGAGAGAAAGGGAGAGGAGGGGAGGGGAGAGGAGAGGAGAAGAGAAGAGGGCAAGGAGGTTCATTTCCCCCTTTGCCTCCATGCGGCTTCGTCCTCATGATTAAGCTGCACAGAGGCAAACCCAAGAGGGCCACTCACCCTTCCTCTTCTTCCACTGCCTTGATTCCTCCTCAGGAAAAGAGCCAGGGCAGCAAAAAAGAAGTGGTGGGCTTCAGTAGCAGCACTGTGCTGTCCAGAGCAGGAGGTATCACCCCTTTTCTGGTGTGTCACCTGGAGTGGTCCACACACCCCTAGTAATGCCACTATTTAGGAATCTGAAGCAACTCATTGTGGCTTTATTCTGTGTATTTTCTGCAGATTGTCTCAGTAATTGGCCCTTGTTAGCCTCAGTGTTACTGACAGAGCAATACTACACAAGTCTACTCAAATATGAAATCAACAGGGTTCATTCTCAAATTAGTGAGTATAGGACTCCAGACACAGAGGACTCCAAGCAATGTCTTTCCTGATGCAAGTGAAATTGGTGGGCTTTAGTTAACTAACCAGTAAAGTTTGTTTGTTCAACATATGTTGATATTAAATTAGTTGTCAGCTTTACAATTCTTCTAAGTCAAGAAGAGCTTTCTTGAAATACCTGAATGCATACATGTATTGAAAGAATGAATACTATTAGTTGTTTTTTTTTTAAATCCTTATGACTGGAAATTTATAATAAAAACATTATGTATATCCCAGTTGAGATTTTGCCACTGTATCAATGTATACCTTAACAATGTAGATGTGTTCCTAAGCATTACTCCTTTAACAGCAAAATTAGCATCAGTGTCAGAAACAGCAGAAAAAGAAAATGGCTATGTTCCTACACCACAAAAACGAGCAGTTCAACATATTGCAGCAAAATTTTTAATCAAAACTAACCATATTCAGATATGAAAGAAATAACCAGTAAAGTTAAGCCTTGTGTAAATAACCATTGAGCCTTCTAAAGGCCACCTAAATGCTTCCTTTATCTGCTTCTAGGGATGATTTTCCCCCTCTTATGACTTCAATTTTGGTGGTCAAATGTACAGATAAAATCTTGGCAGTATCTGGTGTAGGGATGGTTCTTAAGTAAATAAACATATGCTGGGCACAACATCAATCAGTGTCAACTGCAATTTCAAGTACCCATGGCACTCTAATAAACAGGCTACATCTCTCTGAGGGGACTCTTTGGATGAGAAACATAAAAAGGTGACTGACAAAAAGAACAGAAAACAAAATATACTGTAGGCCAGGTGCAGCAACTTAGTCCCCTCAAGACGTTGGTGAACTACAACTCCCATCATTCCTGACCAGTGGACATGCTGGTAAAAGTTGATGACGACTGTAGTCCAAAATTTCTGGTCAGTATCAGGCTGGCAACTCCTGGTTGGCAAAATAAAGTAAACCTCTTGCCAAGTAGACAGTGGAATACTACAATGATTTGACTAGATGCTCAAAGAACACAGTACAGTCACCTCTCCGTTTTCGTGGGGATCCATTCTGGACACACACACCCCGCAAAAATGGAAATTCGCATATATTCAAGTCCCATTGGCTTGAATGGGAGGGTGTGTCACATTGTTTCCCACTCGCATATATGCGAGGGACACGGATCTCAAGTCCACGAAAACTGAGGGATGACTTTATAGTGGGCCTTTCGTATTTGCTGTGGTTTGCCTCCAGGACCCCCCCGTGGATACCAAAATACATGGCTGCTCAAATCCCATACAGTGGGGAATAAAACGATGTCCCTTATATAAAATAGCAAAATCAAAGTTTTTCTGGATTTTTAAAAAAAATATTTTCAAACCATGGCTGGTTGAATATAGGGTTACGGCTGTGTAATCATTAGACATTGGGAAGTTAGTGCTTGCACGAGAATAGCTTACATCTTCCAAACCAGTGTGGTGAGTGTTGATATTCAGGCCAAATATTGTTACATCAAAATGAAAAAGGACTTCATCCGTTACTACCTATGCATACAAGCCCAATGGAGTGATGTTTTTGTAAATAACATAGCTGCTTTTTGTGCCAATCTTATATGGTACTTTTATGTGTGACAGACAATAAAAATTGCCAGGACCAAATTCTGGAGGCAGGGAGACAGTAATTTATGCTGTGGGTTTGCTAGGAAGTTAGGTCATAAGCTATTCAACTTTTACACTGAGCAGCTTGAATTTTCAATCAATGCATTCTTTACCTGTCTGCTCCGGCTCACTCTTATCTTCATCTTCTATGTCAAATTCAGACTCACGTTCCTCGTACTCAACATTTTCATCCAGTTCTTTAAAATCAGGTGCAAAAGCACTCCAGTTTTCCTAAATCACAAACCCAAAAAACATTTCACTGCCATGACATTACACAACTGTGAAACAACTACATCATCACGACTTAGCTATGCAGCAAAGGACCACAAACCATGTGTAACATCACAAGACAAACCTTCCTAAAGTCACAAGGCCTGCTGAACAAGTGGGCCACTTAATTACGTTGTGTAATGTCATAGCTGGATCTCTTTCATCCTTTTCATTACTTTATTCTCTCAACAGTGAAAGGAAGTCTCAGCCCTCTGGCTATATGCAGTTCATTTTTCAACAGTTCAGAAATTATTCAGATCTCTCTGAATAATATTTTACAAAGGATGCTGGTTCCATAGTGTTTAAGTTTGTGCAAATGGTATGGATAACTGAAAACTGAATCCATGAAACGAAAAAACATTAATCAGTGCTTCCACCTACCACTTGATTTTGAGCCCAGATGGAGACCACACCACTGGAAATGGAAGCGATGATAGGCCGGACAGGATGCCACTAAAAGACAAAGACGGCTTTGAGTGGGAGTGTTAAAAAACAAATAGGTAGGTCTCTTGTGACTATGAATCCCTTTAAAAGATAAAGAAACACTTACTGCTACATCTAGCAGCAGTTCCCCCCTAGTGCCATGAAGAATTTTCACTAGGTTTCCAATACTCTTCTCCCAGATATACAAAGCATGCTGACGTGCTGACCCTGCAACAATATACTCTCCATCACCAGAGAAACAGCATTTCTTCCAAGGTGTCCTGCAGGAAAAGGCAAGAACAAAGCAGATTTGGTTGTGCTGCTGTGCACTACAGTGAAGTAAGGGTTCTAGAGGACTTCAGCTCCAAAAGGGGTAATATTCAAAAGATAGTTTATATGTACTGAGGTGTGTGAAGTTTTGAAGCTGTAAACAGCAGTTCCGAAATGTAAATTATACCAATTAATTATATTAGTCAAGACAAGAAATATTTCCCTATGTTCATTTGTTTGATCTTATACTCAATGGATGGATTACGTATAATTAAATAAATGTTGGAAAAACTTTCAATAAAAAAATAAACCTACGGTATTATATAGGATTATTGCAAACTAAAAAACAGAATAAAGGGTACGTGTTTTGGATACGTGTATATCAAAATTCTAGTCATTCCTCTGCACTAATTGAACTATTCTCCTATTATACTTTTTGGTAATCCCAGCTTCCTGACAAAAGGAACAGACCCTCTTTGCAATCTGCAGAAGATAAAAAGTAAGCATTGTGACTGCAAAGTTTTTAACTTGAAAAAGGACTACAGAGTTTGCAGTCACAATGCTTGCTTTTCTATCATAATTTTACAGACGTTAAAGACATGTTCAGTTACTTTAGTCACAGAAACTGGCTTACTGAAAAATATAACAATAGGAGGATAGTTCAATTGGTGCAGAGGAAATGACTCTAGAAGTATGAAAAGAGTCTGGTGACTGGTCTAAGTACAGACACCTCATCAGAAGTGACACACTGAGCCCTTATCAGCCTGGTCAAAACCAAAGCTTGTCATCTCCCAGAATTATCTACAACAGCTATTTGACTGCACTGGAGTGTAGGGTGAGATAGCAGGAATTCCTCCACTTCATTGGCTGGACCCAATGGCCACTTGGCTCCTTCTCTCATGTAACACCTTCATATAAGTATGCATTAGATTACAGGCCATTATTTTCAACTCCAAACAAATCTGAGTGAGTTGCTAGGAAGATGAGACACAAGTCGCTGCAGCGCTGACAGAACCATATTCTCAACTTAGGCAAACATTTACTGCCTGATTCAATAGATATTTACCAACAAGCAAGCCTCACTGTGTTTAATAGGTTTTACTTCCAGTTAATGTCCAGATAATTGCATTTAGAGAAAGCTAGGGCATCCTGTCCTTCCATATATGGTGAGAATATTGTGGATTAATCAGTAACAAGATAAGAGCCGAAGGTTGGGTAATGCTTTAATTAACACTTCCTGAAAGCTTGCAAAGCCACTAATTATCAGATAATAAACTAACAGTTCTACAGCAAACTTTAAATACTTCAAGCAAAGTATGCCTCAAAACAGTCACCTCCTTCACAGTTTTACCTGTTCACCAAGTCCTGTAGTTTCTGCATTGGTTCTGGTTCTCCATCTCTACCACAGGTCAAGATTTCCCGACCATCATAAACTCTGATTATACGATCAGCAGTATTTATTAGGAAGCAACTGAGGGATGGAAGAGATATGCAAATACTCAGCCACTGTTTCATAAAATGTGAGTGTAAGCAATAAGATCAACATGCTAAATTGAAAACCCAAAACCTTTTTTTAGATTTCCTTCCCAAATTGGGGCATTCCCAGTGGGACAGCTGACTTTTTTCTTTGAATGGAAGACCTCAATGTCACA
This sequence comes from Sceloporus undulatus, assembly GCF_019175285.1. Classification (NCBI taxonomy): domain Eukaryota; kingdom Metazoa; phylum Chordata; class Lepidosauria; order Squamata; family Phrynosomatidae; genus Sceloporus; species Sceloporus undulatus. The sequence continues at coordinate 59,158,452 of NC_056525.1, read as the reverse complement.
GCACAAGCTGCTTTTGAAAGTCCTTCAGTGTCAACAGCAGGTCATCATGTGGCATAGAAACTGTCATTCAAGAAAATATGCTCAAAGTTTTCTTGAGCATGCACAACTATTTATAGTATTTTTTCCATTTCAGTCACAATATTTAACCTTCCTTTTATACCAAAGGAGCTGTTTTTCAAATCAGCTCACGTTATGACATCTCTTCATTTCAATTTTTAAAGATGTTTAGAAGCAACCAAGGCCATCAAAATTCTTAAGCTTGTTTTATAAATCAGTTCTGGTGGTCTCTGGAATAGTACTAGTCCCTGAGCCATTGGCTGTTGGCCCTTGGGAAATTTCCAGGAAAGAAACAATTGTAGGCAATGGGTAAAAACATACTGTTAGTCCCTGGCAAACTGGAAAAAAAATTGCTGGTCCCCTGCATTGATAGCTTGAGAAGCACTGCTATGAAGAACTAAAGATCACTGAAAGGCTGTGCAGACTGCCCCTAAGTGGCGGACTGCAGCCGCCTGCAGGTGCACCGGATTGGGGCTGTAGCAACTGCACTCCATGGCCCCAATCTCTCTTCTCCACAGGGCAAAAAGGAGCCACAAAAAGCAGCTCCCTTTTGCACCCTGGAAAGGACGTAATAGCTGTGGCTTTAAGATGCTCCTTTGGCGCTGTGTCATGTAGACGCAGTGCCAGGAGCGACGTGATGCCATGCACTATGTGAAGCAGCACGCAGTGCCATGCCGCATTGGGGTGCGTGTCATGTGGACGCTATGCCCTGACTCCGCCCCCAGGCCAGCCTTAATGGCTGGTGTTCACAGCCCCTGAGTCTGCTGAAAGACTAACAGCCTGACATGCAGTAGTTCTCATCTAAAAGTTGTTAATACAAACTTCCTACCAAAGACACAATGTTCAAGACAACACAAAGTTAACTCACATGAATGTGTCCACTTGGCTACTGCTGGTGAATCACAGCATCATAGAATCATAGAGTTGGAAGAGACCATAGGGCCATCCAGTCCAACCCCCTGCCATGCAGGAAATCCAAATCAAAGCATCCCTGAAGAATGGCCATCCAGCCTCTGTTTAAAGACCTCCAAGGAAGGACTCTATCACCCTCCGAGGGAGTGCATTCCACTGGCGAACAGCCCTTACTGTCAGGAAGTTCCTCCTAATGTTGAGGTGGAATCTCTTTTCCTGTAGCTTGCAACCATTGTTCCGGGTCCTTGTTCTCTGGAGCAGCAGAAAACAAGCTTGCTCCCTCTTCAATATGACATCCTTTCAAATATTTAAAACAGGGCTCTCATACACCTCTTAACCTTCTTTCTCCAGGCTAAACATCCCCAGCGCCCTAAGTCGTTCTCATAGGGCATGGTTTCCAGACCTTCACCATTTTTGTGTCCTCCTCTGGACACGCTCCAGTTTCTCAATGTCCTTTCTGAATTGTGGTGCCCAGAACGGACACAATATTCCAGGTGGGGCCTGACCAAAGCAGAATACATGGCACTATTACTTCTCTTGATCTAGACACTATACTTCTATTGATGCAGCCAAAAATAGCATTGGCCTTTTTAGCTGCCGCATCACACTGTTCACTCATGTTCAACTTGTGGTCTACTTGGACTCCTAGATCCCTTTCACACGTGTTTCATTCAGCCAGGTGTCACCCATCCTATATCTGTGCATTTTATTTTTCCGCCCTAAGTGCAATACCTTACATTTCTCCGTGTTGAATTTCATTTGTGTTAGTTTGGCCCAGCTTCTAGTCATTCAGGTCATTTTGAATCTTGATCCTGTCCTCTGGGGTAAGCTATCCCCAATTTGGTGTCATCTGCAAATTTGATAATATGCTCCTAATTCTGTCATTCAGGTCATGATATAAAGATGTTGAATAGCACTACATGTACTCCAGCTGCCCACTGTCAGTAAGGGCATGTGGAAGAAAGAACCACAAAAAGGAAACTAGAGAAAGGATTTGAGAGCACATGGTTTGCATGTAGAAGATCCAAGCTCAACCCGCATCTTCATTGTAAAAGAATTAAGTAGCAGGAAATGACAACCACTATCAGTCAATATAAAGCAAGGATAAGAATGTGTGAACTCAGATACTGTTGGATTGCAACTCCCATCTTTCCTCAAATATTGACTATGCGAGCGATAGCTGACTGGAGTTGCGGTCCGTAACTTCAGGAAGTAACACATTTATAGTTTCCCCTAGAGATGGTTATAGAAATAAAGCCCTATTCACACTTTCAAAGAGTATTCACACAGAACACAGAAGAGGAATTGGAATTCACTCTGTCCTTGTTCCAACTAAGAATTGTACACACACAAGACTACACACATATAACCATCTGTTCTAGACCATTAGGAACCTCATACGACAAGGGTTACTAACAGCACACACATTTGGAACACACAGAACATGGTAACATTCTGTTCATCACACAAAATAGTGGAAACTGCTCTTCTCCACTATGTTTACAGTAAACACAGTTTGAAAATGTATATAGGGCTACAGACTTAACTCACCTTCCTTTTCGAGCAAACTCTATAGATTTAATAGCTGTGGTGTTGCTAGTTCCTGTTGTTACTCTGAATGAAGCAACAAGGTCTTGAGTGTCTGTCTTTAAGACCAAGATCTAAAGAGACAAACAAGAAATAACTGAAGTACCTTTTCTTGTTGTCTATACACAACTTTATCTTTATTTAGTTTACAAGAAAAACAGTGAAAGCCTGCACAGACATCAACATGTGCCATAACAAGTTGCAGTTCTACCAGTAACCTATGAGATGTTAATGAAGGGATGTAACCACATCAGCATGCCTCATCCCTTAAAAAAAGTAGCAGTAACACCAAGGGCAGATGATGAATTTAAGGCAATGATGGCACTCATGGAATGGATATAAGTATATAAAAATCTTTGTAAATGTAATTCATCCTCTAAAACATGGGAATATAGAATCAAGGAAAATGTGTAGTCTAATCCTGTCCATCAGACAGGGGAATAAAATCCATCAGTTACTATTCATGCCTGATTCAAACTGGGTATAATTATCCAGCTATACCTCACCACTTTGATCTTCCTTTTTTATTCTATTCCCTTTTCTTTGTCTTTTTGGTTTGTGACATCTGATGGTACTGAATGATTCTCCTATATATGAACTTGAGCTACTTTGGAAAAAAGCAATTATCTGAAAGGTAAGATATAAACTAGAAAGAAAGAAACACAGATGGGAGCATGTGTGTCTGTGTGTATGGATGTATCTGCTGGGGACTAGACACACCTAGAATTAGTGAAGAAAAAACTCCAATCATGTAACAGTCCCTTTTTTCCACTATGTATCCTGACTGGCCAGGCTTCTCAATTTGTTGGGCACAAATGTGTGCCCATAGGACCCTCTCCCTGTTAAAGTACTGAATTTGTTCTGAGTGTAGCAATCAATCATATCCTTAAAACATCTTCATACATTCACTGAGTGACCAAGATGAATTATATAAACAAAACTTTTAAGTGGCAGGCATATTTCTAGCATGCCTGCCATATTACAGAAAAGTAAACACCAGAACATTCAAAGGTGAGCTATAATTCTATAGATTTTTGGTCAAATTAATATAGATGTAGTTAGCTATGTCTTCCTGGTGGGCATCCAAAAATGTACCTCAATTTTCCTCTTCAAAAACAAGACAATCAAACAAAGTTCTTCTTTGCAAATAGAGCACCCATGCAAACTGCTGAACAGCTTGGCAGACATTCCATTGTCTATCTGATCAAAACACTGCTATACTGTCTATTAAGTTTAATATCTGCTATATTCAAAATTATCTATCCCACCTTTCTACATTAAAGTGGATTCAAATCAGCTCACAATCAAATGTGTGGATTTTGAAGGTAGAATTCCAAAGCCTTACAGTAATTGCAACATTTCTAATACTGATTTCACCAGTAATCCCAAAAGAATGTTTTGACTTAAATAGATCTGCAACAACCAGCTCCCATACATGGTTACACATAATTAGTCTAAGTGTGTGTGTGTGTGTGTGTGTGTGTGTGTACAACAACAATCCAAAGAGAAATCCTACACACGACTAGTCAAATTTATATTCCATTGAGTTCAATGAGACTTAAGCAAGTATGAACTATAGTCTATGGGTACAGTACTATGCACGTTTACCTGGGAGTTGGCTCTACTATCTCAGTGAAATTTACTTCAGAGTAAACATCATCAGGATTATGGTGCCCAAGTTATTTAAGGGAGATTTTAATCCACACAACGGAAAGGAACGCTGTTTTAAAGGGTGTTGTACAACAGATAGTTAAAACCTCAATCCACTATAGATCTGTCCAGTGACTGCTCACCTTGCCTTTAGCATTTCCTGTATAGATATATTCTCCTCGCCGGTCAAAAGAAGCCACCACATTCAGATCAGAATCATCATCCACTGGTAGGACAACATGTTTTGAATCAGACAATGTTAGCATGACTGGGGCAGACTTCATTGGGCATACCAAGACCTTGTTCCTTAAAAAGTAAGGAAAGGGGGAACAGAACAAGAAGCAAAAGAGAGACATTTTCAAATATGAGAATCTAAAAATGCCACTATCTTTGGGATTAGAATTAGGAAACTAATTTAGGAAAAAGAGGTAAAATATGAAGCTCTTTATTACTATCCATCATATCAATAATACATATCTCTTCTTCAGAGTTTTAAACAGTATGTTCTAATGCTTTTTATCTCTTCCATTAAAGTTATCTTGTTGGGTGAGGGATGGGAATGGAAAAGTAAGGAAATGTAAGGGAAGCAGGTAGTAAAATTTTAAAAAATTGGGTTGAGAGAGAATTTTTTTTCATCATTTGGATTGAATAACTTCAACAATCCCACACTAATAACTACTAGAATAATGCAAAGGATATGTATAGAAGAATAAGATATTCTTTTGTGCAGACTTTACAAACACAAAGAATAAACACGGTCATACTTCTGGTATAGGAAAAGAGAGAGAAAAGGTTTAGGAGATTTGAACCAGTCTGGCAGTACAGATCAAAAGATCAAGAGAACAGAGGGAGCCCCCTGCCCCCCCCAAAAAAAATATTAGAAGATGGAAACAAAGAAAATGAAGGGACAAGAACAAGGAAACATGTTTAAGGACAGAAGCCAAGCAAGATGCTCAAGTTGCAGATAGCACGGGGCTTTGTGGGGGGGGGGGTACTTCCAGAGATGGCAGTGGGAAGGAGGTGTGTGTGTGTGTGTGTGTGTGTGTGTGTGTGGAGGGCGGGTGCTTGGCTTTGCTCTTTACCATAGCCCTGTTCTCCTCTTGAGAAAAACAGGGCTGCAGCAAGGAGGTGCAGGGGAGGCCAGCTGGTTATCACCACTCTTCTAGGGTGCCATTCAGTGCAGTCTGCATGCCCCACACCACCTAGTGACACCACTGAGTTTTAGTAAAATATAAGAGGTATTCAAAAACATGCCTGCAGTCATATTTCTTGGTCCCACCCCATTTCCAACATCCACACACCTCCTGACCCTGCTCCTGACATCTAAGAGCTGAACAGAAGCAGGGTATGAGAACAGTTTTTAGTTTTTCATTTTCAACTTCTGCACAAAAATCTAGCCAATTTAAATTGTACCCAAATGAGACAAAGAACAGATTTGAAAAATATATACTATGAAATTTGAACAATGATTAGAATACTACAACTACGAAAACTTTCAGCCTTCTCAAACCACCCAACAAAAAGATCTGTGTCAATATTACTTACTGATCTCGAGGATGATACTGGACTTTCAGGATAGGTGAAGGGAAACGAAATCTCTGGTCACAATCACCTGTAAGAACATCCCACTGAGATACCATATTATCAGTTGATGCGCTAACCAATTTGTGACCATCTCTACTCCAGCTAAAAAAAAAAGATTAACATAAGATTAATATATTAATATAACCTCTCAATTACTTTGATCTTAACAATAATTTTAAATGGTCATTTTCTACAGCACCTTAATCCTATTTAAATCAAAAGTGAGTCCTGTCAAAAGAAGTGAATGCATATAGTCTGCAATGATTGTATTTCATTTCCAATGTCACTATGATTTTAGAAATGATCAATTCTGTGCATGGAGCATGTTTTTAAACATATCCTCATACCAGAGTAAAAAATATGAGGAACACCAGCTGTGAGGAACACCTCACCTGCTACAACTACCAAACCTCATCTTACAACGAGCCATGTGCTTTTTCCTTCCTCTTTTCTGCAATGATCTTGCAATGTATAAAGTTATCAGTTTCTACTTTCATCACTTGTTGCTGTTGATAACTGCCCTTGAGCCACTGTTGACTAATGGCAACCCTGTGGAAGAGACATCTCCATCCCCCCTCTGTCCTCTACTGCTCTGCTTAGATCCTGTAATTTCAGGTTGTAACCTCCCTGATTGAGCACCATGTCTCAAATGTGTTGATTTCCCTTTTATTTACCGTACTTTCTTCCCTGTCCAGTTCTCGCATCCATACATGGTGATGGGAAATACAATGGCTTGGATGAGTCTAACTTTAGTTCTCAGTTGTATATCTTTATACTGTAGGATCTTGTCTGGTTCCTTCATAGCTGTCCTTCCCAGTCTGAGTCTTTTTCTAATTTACTAACTGCAATCTCCATTCTCATCAATGTTTGATCCAAGGTACAGGAACTTTTAAAAACTATTTTGATTTCCTCATTGTCGAGGTTAGACTTATATAGTTACTCCATGGTCATTATTTTTGTTTACATTCAGCATTAAGCTTGCTGTACAGTTTTCTCAACAGGACTATCAGATGTGTTGGTGTTCCCATGGCTTTAAGAGCCATCCATAGCTTTTTGTGATCTATGCAGACAAATGTTTTCTTATAGTCTATAAAGCACATGCTAATTTTTGTCTGGAATGTATTTGTGTGCTCCATTAATCATTGTATGTTTGCAAAAATTATTAGCATACTTTGTGCACTAGAAAGGGATTACCTTTTTTCAGTACACAGCAAGAGATAAACTGGGAGAAGGAGGAGAGATTAAAAACTGAGAAAAGAAAGGATGCAGAGAGCAAGAAAAATAAACAGGAAAACAGCAAAGGGGTGAAAGGAAATGTTCTGGCCCAGAGCTACTTTAGGTTTTGGTCACTTTGGTCACAACTGCATTTGGCATGATACCCTAAGATGCTTACATAGATACAAATGTGGTCCTTAGGCTGAAAAGTTTTCCGTTCTATTCCCTAAAAGATGTGGCTCAAGTCATAATCACTCAGGCATCAATACATTTAAAGTAGAATTAAATGGTGATTTTAAAGATCTTGGAATAAAACATGGATATTAAAAATGCTTTACAGTTTTCCCCATCATATTCTATTGGAGAACCCACCCCCCTCCAAAAAAAATATCATAATAAAAGATGAAAGTGTCAGAGATTATATTAGATATAAATTTTGACTGTGCACATACAGGATTTCTTTCGACCATGAATACTAATAGTAACAACTGATCTTTCATATTAAGCTGCAGGCATGTTATGTACAAATACGATTCTACTTGTATTAAGATAATTTCTTACCATAAAGAACAGACTGGATGGATATGGGCACTGATGATTTTTGCTATGCCCCTTGTCAAGAAGTCCCAGATGACAATTCGACCATCATTACAACCCACCGCTAAGAGAGTGCCCCACCTGTTAAAAGTACATGTAAGGGCCATACTAATACAGTCCAATGTGCCATCAGCTTCCTGAAAGCAAAAAGGCATATAAGTTATTGAAATAAATTTCATTTCTAAGCAGCTTAGGTCACAGCTTTAAAATGTTCCAGACAAAACAAGGCCAAACCCTCTTGAGAGATCACTCAGACACTCAAGATGTGATGATTGTACAGTGAAAATCCATAAAGAGGAAGGATCCTATTTTTACAGTAGAAATGTGAGATGAAATTTAATAAACCATAACTACTCACTCACATCACAGCTCACAAAAAATCTTCCTCCCTACTTCAAATATATCAAAACAAAGTCATAAGCAGTATTAGAATAGCAAGTGTAAAACTGAAAAGGCATTTACCTCTGGGTAGTTCTGACCAAAGGATTCTGAAACAAAAGAGAAGCACAAAGCATGAAAAGGTTGTACAAATTCTACCACTGTTTAAATTGTTAAAAAAAAATAAACCCATGCCTTCCATAAAATGAAAGTAGGGTGTCACACAGTTCATATCACTGATTTACAGGATCAGGTTTATCATTTCACTATGTGAATCCACACTCCAGAATGTGAAGGAAGAACTAGCAACAGAGTGCAGCCAGTTTAATATAATATTTATTTATACCCCGCTCTTCAGAGGTGGAATCAAATCTGTCATTTGGGCATAAAACACAATGCTGTTTAGCAGTTCCTGAATCAAGAGACAGTATAGCAGAGTGGTTTGAGCACTGGATTACGACTTGGAAACCAGGGTTTAAATTCTCACTTGGTCATGGATACCCACTGGGTGACCTTAGGCAAGTCACAAACTCTCAGCTCCAGAAAGCCCATGACAGGTTTGCTTTAGGGTTGCCATAAATCGGAAACAACTTGAAGGTACAGTATACAATAACAATGAAAAGCAGGCACCTAAATACTCTAAAGGCACTAGATCCTGTCTGATCTTGAAGGCTAAGCAGGGTCAGCCCTAGTTAGTAACTGAATGAGAGACCACCTACGAATACCTAGTGCTGCTGGCTATATTTCAGAGGAAAAGCTGACAAAACCACCTCTGAATAGTCCGTGCCTATGAAAAAAACTACAAAGGCACCATAAGTCCATAGGCAACACAAACACAGACACACAAGAGCAGAGGAAAGTGTCAAAACACCTCTTTCATATCATAATCATCAGTCCGCTCCCCATACAGAAACTCAGGAAGAAGGCTCAAGTCTATGAAAGCTAATGCTACTAGCTTCCTTCTTTCTTTCTTTCTGCTAGACTCAAATGTGCTACAAGATCCCTTTGCGTATTTATAACTGGAGTTACTGAACTGGAGCTCTAAAAAGTAGCAACTTCTCCTGGTAAACGTTTGATTTGATTTCTTTGGTAGTACAAACTCACTGTCTCCTTAGTGAAGGGAATTAATGCAGCCAGTGGACTTCCTTTCATTCATATTTAATTGGCTGCATGTATCCTCTGGTGCTGGGTAATTCTTTGATACATCTACGGTTCTTTCTAAGGGGGAAGAGACAACATTAATTGATCTAAATTGGTTTGCTAGGTTGCACAGACACTTTGAAAGGTCTCCCCAGATTGACATGGCCCTGTCTCTGGACTTGATTTCTGTAGTTTATAATCAATTCATGGGGCTGATTGCTCGATTATAAAGACATCATCATTATCAGTTCCCTCCCCTTTATAGAAACACATTTTCTACAGCTTACAATTTATTCATGTGGTATACTGTTGAATAAAACTGCCTCATCCGCAGGATCACCCAACGCATGACTAAACACAATACATCACAAACAAGTTCCCAGAGGTCCTCCGTTCCCATAACACGCCCTACATTTCAACCTTCTGTCCAAGAGGAATTCCAAAATGACCTCCATTTTGAGCATGACTAAGAAGCATGGTTATTTATATATTAGAGGTTTTGGTTTTTCCTTTGTAATGTCCTACATTCTGCAGTGCTTTGTCTTCCTTTGTGGTTAGGGCTGCTGGTCACCCTGCATGGAAATGATGGGCATCCCTTCTGCAAACACACAGAGGCTGAGTCTCCCTTATCCAAAATACCTGGGACCAGAAATGTTTTGTATTTCAGATTCTGGAATATGTACACAAATCAAATCCTCTGCTGCTCAGGCCCTGTGTCCTCCCTGACTGAATGCAGTCAGATATTTGAAGGATGTCATATTGAGGAGGGAGCAAGCTTGTTTTCTGCTGCTCCAGAGACTAGAAAACAGAACAATGGATGCAAGCTCCAGGAAAAAAGATTCCTGACAGTCAGGGCTGTTCGACAGTGGAACCCACTCCTTCCTCGGAGTGTAGTGGAGTCTCCTTCTATGGAAGTCTTTAAGCAGAGGCTGGATGGCCATCTGTCAATGGGGATGCTTTGACTGGGAGTTCCTGCATGGCAGAAGGGGGCTGGATGGATGGCCCCTGCGGTCTCTTCCAACTCTCTGGTTCTATGAGCGCTTGCCCTGTTGCCATGTCGCGCGGAGGATGGTTCCCCCAACAACGGTCTTCCGGGCTCCCTGGTCCAGCCTGGGATGCTCCGGTGCCCCTCCGCGGCCCAACCCACCCACCGGCCCTCCGCCCCGCTCCCTCGCCTCAGAGCCACCCACCCAGCAGCTCCAGGTTCATCTCGGCCGCTCTCTCGCTCCCTCCGAGCTCGCTCCGAATCCAAGGACCCAGGGGGCCTCGACCGGATGAGGGCTGCCCACAGCGCCGCCTGACAAAACCGCCGCCCGCTCCCTCCCTTCGCATCCTTTTTCCCCCCCGTCATGCTGAACTCCAGGGCCCTGTGTCCGCCCTCGACGCGAATTCGCCGAACGACGAGAACGCTGAGGGAGATATACTTTTGAGTTGTGGAAGAAACAGGCATTGCTATAGACAGCTAAGTGGCTGTGTACGGTAAATAAAGTAAGCCGACCGGAAACAAGGAGACATGTGAAAAGGGTTCCGAGGTGTCAGGAAATAAATAAATAAATAACAACAACAACAACCCGCCTTTCTCCCAGTACAGGGTTTACAAATCTAAATGGGAAGAAGAAGGGATGTGCCTGAAGGAAAAAGGGATTTATGAATGGAAGGGAAGGAGGAGGAGGTGAGTGAGTGAGGGCTGCTTCCTTGGATGGGATGCTTTTGTATCTGAATTATAAATGGCTGGAGACTGAGGAGGCTGCAGTCCTCTTTGCCCATCTGTTGCCTTTGTTAAAAAGAACTTGACATTTTAAAAAAGAAGATAAAATATGAAGGTAAAAACTGATAAGATCCAGCCATCTCGAATGACAGCTAGCCATGGCTGATTCAGGTCCAAAACACGCTGCAGAAATAATCCACTTTGAGACCGCTTTAACTGCCCTGGTTCAGTGCTAGGGAATCCTGGGAACTGTAGTTTATTGTGGCACCAGAGCTCTCTCAAAGTGAAGGCTAAGTGTCTCACAAAACTACGGTTCCCAGAATTCCCTAGCATTGAGCTGGGGCAGTTAAAGTGGTCTTGAACTGGATTATTTCTGCAGTGTGTTTTGGACCTAACTGCAGAAAGATGGGCTTTCCCCTCACATTCGCCGCCTGTTTGTAGGTGGAGTGGAATTTTCAACCCATTTAGAGGAATACAGAGGTAGCTTTTCCCCTGTAGTACTACTAGTAGTAGTAGTAGTAGTAGAGGTGGTAGTATTTCTCAAGCTTATTCAAGAGAAGTGGAAAAGGTATGGTCTGGTATGTTCTGGCATATGATGCTCTGGTGCTAGAACAAACTGTTGCTCCCAGAATTCCGTAGCACTGAGCCATGGCAGTTAAAGCAGTGTCAAGATGGATTATTTCTGCAGTGTGAGTGTGGTGTAGGACTAGGACTCTTGAGACCAGGGTTCGAATTCCCGCTCTGCCATGCAAACCCACTGAGTGCCCTCGGGCAAGTCACACTCTCTAAGCCTCAGAGGATGGCCATGGCAAACCCCCTCTGAAGAAACTTGATAGGTTCACCTTAGGCATTCATTGGTGGTCTCCCATCCAAGTACTAACCACATCTGACTCTGCTTAGCTTCCAAGATCAGGTGGGATCTGGTGCTTTTAGGGCAGTGGTCCTCAAACTGTGCACTTTAAGGGATTTCAGCCCCCAGAATCCCAGACTATTGGCCAATATGGCAAAGGCTTCTGGGAGCTGAAGTCCAAAATCTCTTAAAGGGCACCATTTGGGGGTATTTAGGCCAAGGTAGTTTACACGATAGAGAGCCAGTGTGGCGCAGTGGTTCTACCATGCGTTCTACCATATTTTCATCCATGTTAGTTAGATAAATGATCAAAATAAGAATTACAGTAAAATATTAAATGTATGCATGTTAGTTCAAGCCATTTTCCGTCATTATTCACAAAAAGTGAGATGATTTTCCCGACAGATATATAAAGATATCTTGTAGCACCTATGAGACTAACTGAAAGGCGTTGGCAGGAAGAGCTTTCATAGACTTCAGTCTACTTCCTCAGATGCATTTCATCCACGAAGTCTAAGCTTGTGTTGCCGACTTCTTTTAGTTAATCTCAAAGGTGTAATAAGATCTCTTTACATATTGATTTTACAAACTAACACAGCTATGCTTAAATTGTACCACTATAGACATTCCCAATAGATAGGGAGACAGTGCTAAAATTGGTGTAATTTCATCCCACCTTATGCAGTCTAGCATGAAGTTTAGAAAGGCAGAAGGAAGGCCACAACCGTGCTTCTTCAGCTGTGTGATGTTTGGGTATATCTTGTGACTGATAACAGTCCCGTTTCAGCCTGCCATTAGATTTGAAAACTGTAGGGCTGTGGAGACTGCCCGTTTTACAGCCAGATCGGTGTCACGGCAACCCCAGTCTGTCCTTTGCAGGGTGCAAAAAGGAGCCGCAAAAAGCGGCTTCTTTTTGCATTCTGCAAAGGGTGTGATATAGCTGTGACCCTGCAATTTTAGGGAGCTCCTTCAGTGCTGCGTCATGAAGAGCAGCGGCAGAGGAGTGCCGTGATGCTGCATGCCATGTGGTGTGGTGTGTGGCGTCATGGGGGCGGAGTTGGAGCATGTGTTGTGTAGACGCTACATCCCAACTATGACCCCAACCGGCCCAAAGATGCCAGTGTGCACAGTCCAAGTGAGAAATATGGTCTTCTTGCCTTTGAGTAGTCCACATAAGCCCATGCTAAAGTAAATTGGCTAGTTTTAAAGGTGTCCCAATATTTGAAAATTGTCCTTTGTCATTTCTAGAAGATGCTTGAATGCAGGCTTCAACTAATATCTAGTAATGATATTACTTCTGGTTTGGGGAGACAAGGAGCCTTATCACACGTGGGGGGTTTGCAGCTCAGATCCGCAGTCACTCCTGTTCTAGCAACGCGAAACGTGATGTTTTTTCACACCAAATCCAGAGTCACTCCTGTCTAGCAATGTAAATTCATGTTAAAACATGATGTTTTACCACCCCTGGTTGCCTTTCTGTTGCCCTTCTGAATCGAGGGGGAAGTGGAGTCAGTTCGATTCCAGACAAGTCACGTGATACGGATTCAAGAAAAGCGTGGTGAGTGCACATTGTATTACCACACTGGAGGGTTCAATGATTCAAATCGGCACCCTTGCGCATGCTTAGTGGGACTCTGAACGCTGTCCTCCTTCCCTGCCCCCTCCTTAGTTGTCATCCTTCATCGGGGTGAAGGAGCAGGCAGGGGATGATGGGAAAGGTCGCAGGGGGTCACTGGAGCCAGGATTGGGATGGAGTAGGCAGGGGATGATGGGATAGGTCGTAGGGGGTCAATGGGGCCAGGATCGGGCGGAAGGAGGAGTCAGAGGATGATGGGATAGGTCGCAGAGGGTCACTGGGGACTGGACCGGGATGAAGGAGCTGGCAGGGGATGATGGGATGGGTGGCAGGGTGGCAGAGAGGACGAGATGGGGTGAAGGAGGAGGAGGGGGATGAAGGAGCACGACGCAGGGGGCCAAGGGGTAATATAGAACTCAGAGTGATCTTCTATACCAGACCAATTCAAAGTGAAATCGATGTGAGCTTGAAAGCGAATTCTCTGAATTCACTTTTTTCCGATTTCACCAAAATGAGGGGTCACTTTGGAATCATTGCGGAAGCACCACGGAAGGAGCGCCCATAGAACGGAATCTCGTCTGATAACACATTCATGTCATAACGTGAATTCACATCGTTGGACCCAGTCACCCCGGATCTGAGCTACAAAAAGCTCCGTGTGATAAACACCAAGGACTCTCAGTATATATTATCCTAACTTAATGAAAGGGTAATAAAGAACTCCAGAGGGCACTCTAGTTCAGCCTGAAAGACTGCAGTGAGATGTGGGGATGGTGTCCTCAGTTATGTGTACTGTGGACCTTTTTAAAAAATTGGGATTTGTATGAATCATAAGATAGCCATATCAATGAGACCAAGTGGAACTTCTAAGATCTGTTTGTTTAAACAAACATACTAGGGTTTCTAGCTCTTAGTCTTTCTGCTAAGAACAAATCTAGTTTGTTTTCTTTTCTGGTGCTGTTGACTCACCAGCAGTGTTGCCAACAAGCCTCGAAGATATTCCCTGGAATGTTTTACCAAAATCCAAAATCCTTGGAATTCCCCAATATTTACCGGAATATTCAGTCAAAATCCCCAGAAAGAAATTAATTAAATTCCCTGGATTCTGGGGAATTCCCCGGAAATTGGCAATGCTGCTCACCAGTTAATGAGTTGATGTAAACCTAGGAGAAGCCTTAGGAAATGTTCATGACATCCCATGAGCTCATCTGGAGAACTTATTCATACTTACGTACCTTTTTGTATCATGAGCCTAGAATTGGTTGTTTTAAAGGAATAGCTGTGTTAAGGAGTCTTGTCCAAACCCCCCCACAAACCCATGTTTCTTGTGGTACCTATAAACATATGCTATATAAACCTTAAAAGAATCGAACCCATATCATCAAACACCTGGCATTTTACAAGTGGCAGTTATATAGGCATATGACTGCAAAGCTATGAAACTATTTATAATGCAGTTCCTTACCACCTGTGACTACTCAATTGCTTCACTGTCCACTTTATTTCTAAAGAAAGAACACCCACAGTGCCCTAATACTCACAGTGCCCTAACATGTTGCTGTTACGCTAGGCTTTTTAAATTACTAATCTGTATCTGTTACCCATCCCAAAGAGTTGTTTACTGTAAATTGCACCCACTGAAGCAAAAAATAGCAGGGTTTTAGTTGGAATACTTGGCGCATTACAGACCGCCCAAAAGTGGGCGGTCTAACGCCGGCTCCCTTAGCTATGCCGAGAAGCCCCAGCGACCAGACTGCAAGGCTTCCCGGCACAGCTAAAAAGGAGCGCCGAAATGGCACTCCTTTTTGGGTCCCGGAAGTGGTGCCACAAGGTGCGAGGTGTGCACTCGCGGTGTCACTTCCCTGCGCCATGTCTGGACGCTGTGCGTCCAAGACGTAAATATGGCAGTGCTGCCATTTAGTATGCGCTCCGCGCGTCCTAGGGAGAGGGGCGGTTAGGAAGGTGAGAACCTTCCTAACCCTAGCAAGCCCCTTCCTAATCCTAGGACGCGCAGAGCGTGTACTAAATGGCAGTGTGTAACCCGCCCTAGTTAAGAAATATGTTCTAATGTTAATCTCTACTACTGTTTCTTCAAAGAGGAAGAAGACAAATTAATACTTTTGAAAAAAGCATTCACATCATATGTTTAGCTGTAAGTTTAGCCCCTGGTTGACCGTTCAGGGTGGAGATGCTATAAAAACTTCATTACATCGTATAGTTAATGCATCTCTTCGGGAGGGGATATTTCCATCGGCCTTAAAACAGGCAATAGTGAAACCACTTCTAAAGAAACCCTCCCTTGATCCCCTGCAGATGTCTAATTATAGACCGGTTTCTTTATTACCATTCTTGGGCAAGGTGATCGAAAGGACAGTTGCCTCTCAACTCCAAGCCGTCTTGGATGAAACTGATTATCTAGACCAATTTCAAACTGGCTTTAGAGCAGGATACAGAGTTGAGACTGCCACGGTCGCTTTAGTTGATGATCTCTGTCTGGGCATTGACAGGGGAAGTGTGATCCTGTAGGTGCTCTTGGACATCTCAGCGGCCTTTGATACCATCGACCATGGTATCCTTCTGGAACGCCTGGGAGAGTTGGGTATCGGGGGCACTGCGCTCCAGTGGCTCTGCTCCTACCTCTCAGGAAGATTCCAGATGGTGAGGCTGGGGGACAGTTGCTCTCGTAAAAGAGAGTTGACATCTGGCGTCCCTCAAAGCGCCATTCTGCCCCCCATGCTATTTAACATTTACATGAAGCCGCTGGGTCAGATCATCCAGAAACATGGAGCGCGGTGTTATCAGTATGCTGATGACACCCAGATCTATCTCTCCATGGAGAATACCACACTGCGTTCTGAGAACGTTCTGAGAACCCGATAGGAACGGAACGCATTTAAGTATACCGCACGTATGTGTTCCCATCGGGTTCCCAGAACGTTCCCGATGTGTTCCACATGTGTTCCAGGGTGGGGACGGATTAGATGTATTCCCAGCAAGCTGTAACGTTCTCAGAACATTCCAAAAGAGGTCTGTGCAGTATTCTTATCCGTTCCCAAATCCGTTCTCTCATTCCTCTGTCTCCTGATTGGCTGAAAGAATGACAGGCAGGGAGGCAGGCAGGCAAGCGACTGCAGTGAGGGAAGGGGTGTGTGTGTGTGTGTGTGTGTGTGTATGTGTGTGAGGGGAAAGAAGGAGGGAGGGAAGGAAGGAAAAAGGGAGGAAAAGTGGGACAAGGGAGAGAAGAGGAAAGGAGGGAAAGAGAGAGAAAGAGAGAGGGAAGGAGAAAATGGAAAGAGGGAGAGAGAAGGAAGGAAGGAAAAGCAGCGAGAAAGAGAGTGAAGGAGGAGGGCAAAACAGAGGGAAAAGAGAGAAGGAAGGGAAGGAGGGGAATAGGGCAGAGAGAGAGGGAGAGGAGGCATCTGTTCCAGGAGGGAACTCACAAAAGCCCCTCCGTTTGGAGCACCACACAAAAGCAAGCAAACAACTCCCAGAATTCCATAGCAAACAGCCAGAAGAGTTAAAGCGGGGAGGGAAGCTCACATCCTGAAGGCACACAGTACATGCACACACACAGGAGGCAAAAGGGTGACAAGCTGCCAAAAAGGGGAATTGGGGTGACAGCAGAGGACTCTTCCTTTCAAACTGGTTTAAAGAGCTGCAATGGCTCAATTGAGGTATTTGTAGTGGGCACTTACTTCCAGAGGCATTCAGAGAGGCAGAAACCGAATCTTCCCAGTTCCTTCCAGTTAAAAACCGCCAGTGGGAATGAGCCCTAAGACAACGAAAGGAACGAGAGAGGCAAGCCAGAAGGACAGCGGAAACAGCAGAGGCCAAAGCGGAGACTCAAGGAGCTGAGAGGACCCAGGGAAAATTATGTAAACAACCACAGAGTGGAGATGTTATCATTACACAGTCCTCCAAACGAAATACACATGCACTACAGCAAAACGTTCTGGGAACGTTCTCAAGAAAAAGGGATGCACTGTGTGGTAAAATGCGTTCCCATCACGTTCCCCTTTCCTCAATGCAGTAATATCCATTCCCAGATATGCAATAATCTTCCATGTCTCCAACTGATACAGTGACTAAGGATGGCATCTCCTTTGGATGCCTGTCTGGAGTCAGTAATGGGCTGGATGAGGAAAAACAAACTCAAGCTGAATCCAGAGAAAACAGAAGTACTTGTGATAGGTACCCCAAGTCCAGGCAGGAAAATTTGCCATCCAGTCCTGGACGGGGTCACACTTCCCCTGAAGGACAAAGTTCGCAGTTTGGGAGTACTCCTGGATTCATCTCTGCAGTTAGCATCTCAAGTGGATGTGATAGCCAGGAGTGCTTGGTACCAGCTTTGGCTGATATGCCAACTGCGTCCCTGTCTGGACCGAAAGGACCTTGAAACTGTAGTACATGCACTGGTAACCTCTAGCTTGGATTTCTGTAATGCGCTCTACATGGGGCTACCTTTGTACCAGGTTCGGAAGCTACAGTTAGTTCAAAATGCTGCAGCCAGACTAGTCGCTGGAACTTCCAGGTCAGACCACATAACACTGGGCTCAATACAAAGTGTTGGTTATTACCTATAAAGCCCTATATGGCTTGGGCCCGAGTTACTTGAAGGAATGCCTCTCCCCATATAGTCCACCCCGCACTCTCAGAACATCAGGGGAAAATCTACTAGTACATCCTAAGGTGAGATTGGCAGCAACTCACCAGGGAGCATTTACATCGACTGCACCAATGTACTGGAATAAACTTCCAGAAGAGCTTTGTATGACCTCTACATTGGATGCTTTTAAAAAGGCTCTAAAGACCCACCTCTTCCAATTAGCATTTCCTTTGGACTCTTTATAGAGAATGTCTCCTCTGATAGAAAAGGTTAACTGCGATCGATAGATTCCATGTTTGTTTTTATACGCTGTTGGTTTTATTAGTTTTATTGATAGATATTTTATGATGTGCACTTTTATGATGTATAATTTTTAAAGATCTGTGAACTGCTTTGATCGTTCCGGAAGAGCGGTATAGAAATAAAGTATTACTATTATTATTAAGTGACTATTTACAACAGCAGTAATCAGTGATAGCCATAGCTACCATAATGTGCTCTGATAAGGATGGAAATCAACACCCCTACTGTCCATATCTAAGAATGGAACTGAAATAGCTTGATAAATTACATTTCAGAAGTTGTATGACTAATCCTGTGCCACTACAATGCCTGACAAAGATGCTAATGTACACTTTAGCAACAAGGTATTTTATGAATAATACTTCTCTTCAACTGTTGTTGTTGTGTACTGCCTTCGAATCAATCCCAACTAATGACACCCTGTGGGTGTGACATCTCCAAGATCCCCTATTCTCCATTACTCCGCTTAGGTCCTGTAAATTCATACTAGTGACATCCTTAAAAGCATCTAGCATGCAGTCTTCTTCTCCTACATCCTTCCATCTCTCCTAGCATTATTGTCTTTTCAACTGATACATGCCTTCTCATGACATGGCCAAAGTACAGCCTTGATCATCTTGGCTTCCAGGGAGATTTCAGGCTCAATTTGTTCAAGGACCAGTTTGTCTTTGTTTTGGCTGTCCACTATATCCTCTGCACTCTTCTCCAGCACACCTCAAATGAATTGATTTTCTTCTTATTCTTTCTTCACTGTCCAACTCTTCTGCATCTGTACATGGTAATAGGAAATACAGTGGCTTGTATAATTCTATTTTTAGTGCTTAGTTGTATAGCTTTACTCTTTAGGATCTTTCCTAGTTCTTTCATAGCTGCTCTTCCTGTTTCTAGACTTCTTTTGATTTCTTGAATTATGTTTTATCCAAGATACAGGAATTCTTTTACTATTTCATAATCATCATAATAATTTATATCCTGCCTCTCCAACAGGATCGAAGTGGCTAACAACAGTAGTAAAATACAATATGAAATACAACATACAATGCAAAAATACATCCCCATATCCCCTCCCTCCTAAAGTGACATATAAAAATCCCTTAAAACAATAATACATCATTAAATCATAAAAACAACCAGAGAGCAGGAGATGGATAACTCTGTCAGGAAGACATGTCCTACATTTCAGGCTTCTGTCCAGGAGGAACTCTAAAATGTCTTCCATTTTGAGCATCACTAAGAAACACGAATGCCTATTTATATTTGTGTTTTCAGCTTTTGTAATGTCCTACCATTTACTTGAATACCCTACATTTTGTGGAGCCGTCTCTTCCTTTCAGTTTCCTCATTGTCTAGGTTGAATGTATGTAGGTCCTCTGTGGTCATTATTTTTGTTTTCTTTGTATTCAGCATTAAGCCTACCTTTGCACTTTTTTCTTTGACCTTCCTTAGTAATTGTTTCAAGTCCACGATGTACAAAACATGGCAGCCAGGTTAGTTACTGGAAATTTTAGGAGTGACCAGATAACACAGATCTTAAAGTCACTCCACTGGCTTCCTATTAGTTTCTTGGTGCAATACAAGGTGTTGGTTATTATCTTTAAAGCCCTACATGGCTTATGTCCAACATATTTAAGGGATCGTCTACTTTCATACAATCCACCCTGCTCATTCCAGTCCTCTGGGAGGAATTTATTGCAGCCTTTAAAGACCAGATGTGCAACCTCCCAGAGGACCTTTTCTGCAACTGCTCCCAGGCTATGGAATGGCCTGCTGGACGAGATCCATCAAATTACCAACTTAGACAGCTTCAAAAAACCTGTCAAGACCGATCTCTTCCAGAAGGCTTTTCCTGAATAAATTCCTCAGCCGCAGATTGACTACCCCCTCACACCATGTATTTACTACCACCCTGCCTATGTTATCTTTATTATAAATTGATTTAAAAACTCTTTTAATTGTAATATATTTAATTCTTTTTAAAAGGGGGATATTTTATGTATTATATTGTATGTGGACGTTTTAGTGTGAGCCGCTCTGATTGTCTTGCTACAGAAGAGTGGCATAGAAATAAAATTTTTATTTTTTATTTATTTAAAATAAAAAGTAATTAAATGTGTTTGGATTGGTCCTGTGAAGAGATTCAAGCATCCTTTCAACATGGAATAGAGTCTTGGTATATTTTTCAAATTATGGTGCTGTACTACATAGCATAATAATAATAATAATAATAATAATAATAATAATAATAATAATGTGGGAAGAATATAGGATAGATATAGGCTATTCGTCTGTACAACATCCTTTGGGTATTTTAGACACCACAAAACTATTTTAGACACCACAAAACACCCGCCTCTGTTGCCAAGGCAAAGGCATTGTTATAGCTTTGCGAACTCAAGTTACTGCCAGTGTATTAACAGGTGTCATTGCTGTGTATCTGTCTCCACCCATCCCCAGGTGGTGGTGTGACACATTCAGAATTTTTCAAAGGGCTTACAATATTTATTGGATGAGTAAACCACACAAACAGTACAAAACATTAATGCAAACTTTATTATACAGCACAGCACATCTGTGCATTCTATTGTCTATTAAAACAGACCTTTATTATGGCACTAAGTGAAGTCTTGATCCACAGTCATGTCTCTTAAAATACATGTAATGGGGAAGGGGGGCTGCTGTGGAGAGATTAGTTATTACGGAATACAAGGGAAATATTTGTTCATAATAATGTCATTCTCCATGTTATTGCACATTTCCTATACAGTTGGTAAGTTTGTTACCTATGCTTTTAGGACTATTATACATCAGTTTAAAAAATAAAAAGTAGTACAAAATCTATAGGCATTACAATGAACTGTACAACTTCTTTCGCACTTCTCACTTCCACAGTAGCCAAGTGTTAAGAGGTGACCAACAGTAACAGAACCAAAATATTTAGAAATGTGAGAAATGCAGTGCTATTCAAGCCCCTGAGAGAGTTTCAAATGCAGATGTGCTCTTATCTCTCCCTGGAGAAAAAAATAATAGTATTAAGACTTTTTTTTTAAAAGGAGGACATCTGCAAAAGTGTCTTCCAGCCCCTCAAACATTGTCATTGGAAGGGAAAGGGCAGATAGAAGGACTAACTTAACAGAAGTGCTATATATAGGAAGTTAATGTGATAGTTCAGTTTTTAATTACACAAGAGCTTGCATTGTATATTCAAGTTACTATAACAGAGATGGAGGAATCACAAAAAAAAATTGTCAGTTGCTAAACAAGAACTCCTACAATATGCTTTACTTACAAAGCAATGTGATAGGCAGCAGCAATACACCACCAAGCTAAGGGTAACACTCCAGCACCACAACATGGCAGTTTCATATTGTATTCAAGCCTTGCTTCAGGAGCTAATTTTAGCTCATGCAGTTCCTATGTAGTGTTTGTTCTGAGCCTAAATGACGGGTTCTCAGAGCAGAAATAAAAAGCACCTTGGCAATGGATCAGCATTGAATAGCATCCATCGTTGACCTATCAACTACTCACACCAGTATGGGTGCTCTGATTTCTCCAGCTCAAATTTCTGCAGGAATTTGTTTTGTAAACTAGCTTTGTTTGCTACTTCCCCAGTTTTAAGAAAACCTGTCTTTAGGAACATATGCTTTAAGCCAACAAATTAGTGGCAACTTGTAAATCTTGCATCATACATTGCAATAAAAGTTTCCTTCTGGGTGTAGAACTAAGTAGGTGATGAAGACTGGATTCTAGAAGATGGGACATGAAGTGGGGTGAGGCGACTGGATTTTAAATAAATCAAATTGTACATGGACACATTTCAGAGCTACATGTCTTTGGCAGATCTCTAATTGACTGCTCTTGTGCAGTCACTAGGGACAATAGAAGTGATATTGCTCTACATTCACCAATGCTCATTATCCATCCCACCACAATACCAATGGTGACATCCCATGTAGCTGTGAGACTATTTAGTGTTTGCATTATATACTTGGCCAACAACCATGGGAGGTGTATGTGAAGATAAAGAGGGTTATCCTTTAAATCAAGGGTGGCTAAGTGCAAAAGGTGTGGAGGCCAATTGTCTATCCTGAACCCTGTCAAAGGTGTTACATGAAATCCAGCTGTTGAGTGGCCAAAAATGGAACCAGAATTTATTTCAAGGACTGGGCTAATCACATCTCCCATTCTAGAAGCATAGCTGATCAGGGGGCTTGGGAGGGTCTGCAGGCTGCGTACCCCTGATTTAAATGAAAGCAAAATCAATTTTAAGTGTCTGAGCCTTTTAAAAAGAACATAACATGTATATACCTTGCTGGGCAACATGTCACAGGATGTGATACCTGCTTCAGGAATGATCGAAACAACACTTAAAATTATGTCCAACAGAAGTACATACATGATTGTAGAAGACACAGAGAAGCTATTTTGTGCCTATGGGAGAAAACAAGCCCAGTGGAACTGAAACATACATTTGATTTAAAAAAAAAAAAAAGCACAGGGTAAAGAGTAAAAAAAGAAGCTCCTTGGGGAAAGCTGTACAAGACATTTTCAAATACCGTTTTATTTATTTTATTTTACATAAACTATTTCTATAGTTCCAGAAATACTGACCTAGATGACCCTGATTCTAAACAAGCTCACTACCCATGGTAGCACAGAGTAAATGGTTATGTAATCATGGAATAATACTGTCAAGTGACTGGAATGGTGGTCCAATTATACATTAAGTGACATTTTAAGACATCCTATTTGAGAACATACGTGCATTTCTGTGAGCATGGTTGACAGCTATTGCTGCCCATTTCGGTTCAAGTTGCCAAATGCTACAGTCAGTGGACAGAAGTGCCAATACATTTTAAGGACCACCACATAACAATTAATGCCTACTAAGTAAAAAGCAATTATTTTAAAAGCAGTTTTTCCATTTTATTGCACACACAAAGAAGGATTTAGCTAAGCAGCTGAGTAACACTGCAGGGTTACTTTTGTCTCTAGGAGTTTATGTAAACAGACAAGAGGCTATACTTCTGTTTTGTACAACAGGAGCAATTTTGGAAGCAAAAGTCTCAAATGTATGCTCCATGGACTTTGCACAGCACATGGTAAATTATCCTATGGAAATGTAACCAGTCCATGTCTCATTGCATGGAAGAGAAAGAATGTAATTATATACCACAGTGCCAAACACATTACAAGTGATCCCTATCCTTCCAGGTGCATTCTCTAGCTCAATCTATACTGCCCTCAAAACACAATAATACAAAAACTAGTTGCTATACAAGCAAATGCAAAGGAATTATTGTGTCAAGACTGGTAGATTATGAGAAAGAGCCCGTCATTTCAAAAGTATCTGGACTTTCCTCTCTTGTGTGCTTCATGCAACTGTCTCTTAGAATAACGCAAACAAAACCCCAAGGAAGTAAATGATGGTCAAATACAGCACCACACATGTCTATAGAATGACAGGTTTCTCTTAGGTACTCTATCGTTCTTAGAGATGACTTAAAACACACAAACAGGTGAAGGAATCTTTTAAAACGATCTGTCAATATTAGAGTTTAAAACAGTCATTGCCCTTACACTTTGTTCAAAAAAAGAAAACTGCTCTAGTTAAAAATCTGATCTCCAGTTGTCCATGAATACAGACAGTAGTTCCTAATAGTGTTTCTGTTTCTGTATGTGCAAAATCTTTTGGTGAAATATACACCTTACTTTAAGATTGGGGGAGGGGGAAGTAAAAAAAGAAGGCCATCTTTGTTCAGATGTCTGAAGTTTCTATTAGGCATTTACTGGAAAAGAGCTTGGTTCACATGACCAAAAAAGAGATAGCTTATATGTTTGGGTATTCCACTGCAGTGGGCCCTTCCTTTGCTGAGTATGAATGCTCTGATCCCTCTGTGTAAACATCCTAGGTATTACTGGAAGTCAGCATTAACTCATAACCCTCAGAGTCTATGCTGCCAATGTAAGCAGGATTATCTTCCCTATTGAAGGGACACACCTGTTTCTTCCAATTATCCACATTCATGTGTGACAGTCAGAGCAACTAAGATATATCGACCCCTAGCAGATGTAGCTGGAGATCCAAATATGCTGCTTACCACATATCTGATGCACACAGTGCTTTTCTCCTTTACCGAAGCCTGAAGGGAGATAAGCAAAATTCCTTGCAGACGAAGAGATCCGACTTCCCTGTCTTATTTTTAATAAAGAAGGAAGCACTGGCAACTTGCATTAGTAGTGCATATTGGAAATGAATGTCCCTGGCTGCTATTACAAGGTGGAATTTCAATATTCTCTCACCGTGAGCGCACAATATTTGGCCACTCTCTTCCAAACAGCTACACTGTGAGTTGCCAGTGGCAAACTGGGGACCAAGAGTTGTCACAAAACAGAACAGTTCCTTCATTGCTTCTTTTTCAAGTAGAATCATCCAACCCTTTGTTTAGCTGTTCAGAGTTCATCTTACAAAGTCTATCCATTATGCCCTGCAACATGGGCTGTACTATGCCCAGAAGTGGGCGCTGGGAGGGGTCTCCATCCCAACAGGCTTCCATCAGCTGCCAACATT
This sequence comes from Sceloporus undulatus, assembly GCF_019175285.1. Classification (NCBI taxonomy): domain Eukaryota; kingdom Metazoa; phylum Chordata; class Lepidosauria; order Squamata; family Phrynosomatidae; genus Sceloporus; species Sceloporus undulatus. The sequence goes on along the minus strand of NC_056525.1, from coordinate 59,133,721 downwards.
CCTCATCAAAAATAGGAAGGCGTTCAGGGCGTACTCCTGGGGGAAAAGAACAAAAATTATTTGGTAAGAGGAGGAAATATTCCATTCATTTTAGCTACTTCAGTCTTAGCTGCAACAGTCCAGAGGTGAAAGCAGTTCTATCTAGCCATTCTATGAAGAAACCTACCAATTAAGTTTCAATAGGAACAAAGCTCTAAACTGATAAATAGAAGTCATCTCCAAAAACACAAATACTGACTTACATGTCCACTTACAGGTACAGCAGCAGCTTCTGTAAATAGGATACAATGGAAAGTACAGACCCTATTCATGGAAGCGATAATGTTAAGAATTAGCTCTTAGAAATGTGTAAAAGCTACAACCCTGAGCACAGTTGCCAAGGGAGCAAGTCCCACTGAACAAGCACAGGAGTGCACTGCAAAATTGTTAAATTATACTACTGGTGCTCCCTCTCTGTTGCATGCTATGTGTTGTAACTACCGTATATACTCGTGTACAAGTCGATCTCGTGTATAAGTCGAGGTCACCTTTTAGGACCAAAAATGTGGATTTTTATATGACCAGTGGATACATCAGTGGTCAGACTTGAGGGGGGCAGCTCAGCTGGGGAGAGGCTGCTCGCGATTGCGTGCCCTCCTCAGCGTCTCCCTCACTGGGCTTTCCCCGGAGAAAAAGCCCGGTCAGGGAGAGGCTGCAGGGTGATCGCGCGCCCTCCTCGGCGTCTCCTTAGCCAGGCTCTTTTTCTGGGGAAAGAGCCCGGCCGAGGAGAGGCTTCTGGGAGGGCAATAGCCTTCTTGGCGTCCCTTCAGCGAGGCTCTTTATCTGGGGAAAGAGCCCGGCCGAGGAGAAGCTTCTGGGAGGGCAATTGCCCTCCTCGGGGTCTCCGCGGGCAGGCTCTTTGTCTGGGGAAAGAGCCCAGCCGAGGAGAGGCTTCTGTGAGGGCAATCGCCCTCTGCGGCGTCTCCTCG
>NC_056525.1:59102676-59132743 GCF_019175285.1 Sceloporus undulatus | reverse complement strand
GGCAGGCTCCTTGTCTGGGGAAAGAGCCCGGCCGAGGAGAAGCTTCTGGGAGGGCAATCACCCTCCTCAGCGTCTCCTCAGGCAGGCTCCTTGTCTGGGGAAAGAGCCTGGCCGAGGAGAGGCTTCTGGGAGGGCAATCGCCCTCCTCGGCTTCTCTTCAGGCAGGCTCTTTGTCTGGGGAAAGAGCCCGGCTGAGGAGAGGCTTCTGGGAGGGCAACTGCCCTCCTCAGCATCTCCTCAGGCAGGCTCCTTGTCTGGGGAAAGAGCCCGGCCGAGGAGAAGCTTCTGGGAGGGCAATCGCCCTCCTCGGCATCTCCTCAACCAGGCTCCTTCTCTGGGGAAAGAGCCCGGCTGAGGAGAGGATGCAGGGCGTGCCATTGTCTCCCTCGCCAGGCTTTTCCCTTTGGAGGAAGCCAAGCCAGGGAGAGGCAATCGGTCACCCTTGTCAGCCCCTCCCTAGCTGGGTTAACTCTTGCAGAGGCATCCCGGCTGGGGAGAGGCTTGGCCAAAGTACCACATTGCCCTGCGGATAAGTCTACCCGGGATTTTGAACGCCATTTTGAGGCAAAAATTTCTCGACTTATAGTCCAGTATACAGTAGAGTCTCGGTTAACCGACCTTCGGTTAACCGACACTCTGGATTATCCGATGCCCCTCACCTATCCCCCTCCCTCCTTCTTCCTCCCTTCCCTCCCTCGTTCCCTGCTTACCTTCGCTGAGTCCTCTCCTGCCCAGCCTCCCTTCTCTTCCCCTCAAAGGACTCCGAAGAGCCCTTTGGAGTAAAGGGGAGGTCCAGGAATAGGAGGACTGGCCGGGGAGCCCAAGGAGGGAGAGGGCAGGCCTGGGAAAGAGAGATCTGGGCCCATGCCGAGGCCTCTCCCTCCCGGCTTCTCTTTCCTCTCCCCAAATGGACTCTCAGGAGTCCGTTCAAGGGGAGGAAAGACCCAGGTGCTCGGCCTGGCTTGTCCTCCGCAGCCATGGAGGACAGAAAAGGGCCAAGGATGCAGCCTCCTTGAAGAGGCTGCAGCCTCAGCCCAGGCTTGTCCTCCGCGGCCATGGAGAACAGGAAAAGGCTGAGGACGCAGCCTCCTTGAAGGGGCTGTGTCCTCAGCCCAGGCTTATCCTCCATGGCTTGCCTCCCCTCCCAAGGGAGCCCGAGGACTCCCTCGGGAGGGAAGGGGCCAAGCCTCGAGCTGAGAGAAGCCAGGCTGCTGAGGAGGGGACTCTGGCCTTGGCCCAGTCCCCTCCCCAGCAGCTTGCTTTCCCTCCGCTTGTAGGGACCCAAGCGGAGGGAAACCTCATTGGATTATCCAACATTTTCGGTCATACGACAATCAGTCGATCCCGTTTATGTTGGATAATCGAGACTTTACTGTATATGGTAATCTTCACCAATACATCCATCCATGTTGTTAAAAGGACTTAATTTAAATATTAACATCTTCTCCCTGGAAGAAATGGACAATAATTTTAAAAATGTGTGGGAAAGGGGAGTAGTTAAAAGTAATACTTTTAATGAAAAAAGCAGCCATGCAGGAGGGTACAATAATCCTGATAGCATGTACCACAGTTTTCATTCCAACCACACTGTCCAAATGGAGCATGTTTCAAGTATCTATTTCAATCCCCAACACAATGCACTCTAAACACTGTCTTAAATTATTTCTAAGCATTAGTCATGTCTGTATTTTAAAGGATTAGATTATTATTTTCTTCTTTGAGAAACTGTTGATGCTATCTAACATGAAAACACTCTATATTCTTGTTGCTATGTGCCTTCATGTTATTTCTGAATTACAACCTTAAGGCAAACCTATCATAAGGTTTTCTTGACAGAATTTATTCAGAGGGAATTTGCCCTTGCCTTCCTCTGAAAGAATGTGACTTGCCCAAGATCACCCAGTGGGTTTCCATGGCTGAAGGGAGATCTGAACCCTAGGCTGATAGTGTGTTTGGGACAAAGCAGACTGGCATAAAGAGATGGTTTCAGGATGCCATGGGGGCCAGATGTCCCAACACTGCCCCCCGACCCGGCATCACCATGCACCGCACTGCAGAAATAGGGAAAAGCCACCACCGTGGTGGTGGAAAGGGCATCTTTTTCCGGCCCAAAAAGGAGTGGCGTTTTGCCACTTTTTGGGAGGCTGGAAAAATGCTGGATTGGGGCTGCAGCATGCGGTTGCTGTGGCCCTGATCCAGCAATGAAAGTGGTGGCGTCAAACCGCAGCTTCAGGGCCATCTGTTTTGTCCCTTAGTTCAACACTCAGACCACTACACCTTGCTGGCTCTCATTATATTCTTACAGAATGGAGAAATCTTAATCCAAAGATTAGAAATCCCAGTTCATAAATAATTATTATTTGCAAAGTTTGTAGAATTACTGCATAAACTCAACTACAGTGCGCCCGTGTTATATGCACTGGAAGGAAGGGAGCCACGTGCCAGAAGAAAACAATGGTGCGTGCTCTTATGGTGTGTGTCCCGCGCACCACCGCGCGCACAAGCCCCATTCATTTGAATGGGGCTTGAGCATCCGTGTTTTTTCCCTTATGCTGGGGGTGTGTGTCTGAAATGGATCCCCCACGTAAGGGAAGGGATGACTGTATAAGTCAAGAATCCTGTGCTCAAAAATTGACCCTAAAATTCACTGCACCGTGCCCCACTCTCCTGGCCTCGGCAGTGCTCTTTGAAAGGGTGTGTGGGGTGTGTGTGTGTATAAGTGTGTATAAGTGTAAGTAAAAGAGGTGTGTCCCTTCTCAATGGAATGTTGAAAGCTTCTCTTCCACCTTCCTCCTTCCCTCGAGCTCTCTGCCCACAGAACACCCCACTTTCCTTCTCAATCAGATGTTAAAAACTTCTCCTCCAGCATCAGGGAAGTGATGTTAGGTGGTCAGGAGAGGCCGAGAGACAGAGAAAGAGGGAGGGAAGTGGTATTTTCCCAAGTAAATCCAGCAAACGCTGCACTCATTGGACAGGAGAGACCCTCTAACAGCCACAGGAGTTTACCGCATATCGTGCAGCTGTGGACAAGTCTATATAGGAACCACCAAACGCAGTGTTCAAACATGAATCAAGGAACATGAGAGACACTGCAGACTGGATCACCCAAAAAAAATCAGCAGTAGCAGAACACATTATAAACCATCCTGGGCATAAAATGCTGTTTGAAAACACTTAAATTCTGGCTCATGCCAACAACTATCAGGTCAGAATGCACAGGAAAGCCATTGAAATACATAAACGCTTGGACAACTTCAACAGGAAAGAAGAAACCCTTAAAGTAAACAAAGTATGGCTATCAATCCTGAAAAACACCAAAATCTAGACCCAACCCCATGCAAATGAAAACCACCCAGGGTGAGAGGGGGTTCCCAGCAGACAATGGATCACTAGTTAAATAGACACCCTCAGGCCTTGCCATTCAACAACAGACCAATGCACAGATTAATATGTAAATCATTTCCTCTCAACCAACAGTGTGTGTGTGTGTGTATCCCACTCTCTTCCACACCAACATTCTTTGAAGATGCCACTCACAGCTGCTGGTGAAACGTCAGGCATAAACTCTTCTAGAACATGGCCTCATGGCCTGAAAAATCCACAAAAACGATTTCCCTTTTATTTTGTCCTTTACATCCTTTGTTACTGCCCTTAAATTTTACTCTCAACTTATCCATAGGTCATATCAAAATCCATGATTTGGGCCCTGAAACCTGCCCTTGACTTAAACATGAGGTCAACTTGTACACAAGTATATACAGTAAGTTTTACTGTCTTATTTATATTTATAATTTCAAAAAAAACTTACAAAGTAATATCTAGAATCTCGAGCTGTTTTTTGTATATGACAGATATTTTTCTAAAGCAGAGGTTGTCGCCGTGCTATAATGAACTTTACATTACAAAAATATGCTTTGCAGTACAAGCCCAACCTTGTTTTGTCAGAATTCCCACTGTAACCAGTGGAGCTTAGCACAGTACTTGTGCACAGGATTACTGTCTGAGTTTTACATGCTATAAATTATCAACAGTTTCTTGGAAGTATGAAGGATCACACAGGAGGTCTCCCCACTTCTCCCATCTACCTCATCGCTTCTAGTTGTCACCCAATGTGAACATCCAGACAGCACCACCAAAAGGTGCAAGAACTCTGCTACCCACACTTCAGTGCCATGTTAGGTAGCTTCTTTTGCAGTTACAGAGAACACAGAATGATCAACTGTCATAAAGAACACTGCTCTAAAATCATCTAAATTACAAATCAAGCTTTTTTGTCTCATTATATACTGTCTGCATCTTGCTCATAATAAAAACAAACAAAACACCATCACTGCCAGACTCTCTGTTCCCTTTCAGTCATGTTGAAATCAAATTCCAGTTACAAGATTTTAGCATACAAAGAGGTAAGAAAAGATTCTCAAAGATTGTCAAACACTAGCCTTCTGGTAAATTGCACTGAAATGTGTTTCTGAAGCTATCCTGAACTTCAAGCACTGGCACCAGACAATACAATCACAGGAAAGGGACTTTGTACTCCCACAATATGAACACATCTTGACATCCAATAATATAGATCTGGACCTTCTGTATATTATCCATACTTTCACAACACTGCATCATGCCGTAATGGGTTGTATCCATGCCTACCTCTTCGGACGTTGTTCCAAAGGTGGTCCTTACTTGCACATCTTTCAAATGCTTCTGGTAACTTCACATGTCCTGAACAGATGTACCAGAACAAGATGCCAAATGCATATACATCCACAGAATTATCATATTTCCCTGGGACAGATTAGTGAGAAATATTGGTTGAATACTACTCATGAAAATAATATCACAGTGAATGACTGGATACTCTGGCACAGATGAGGATCCAGTTCAAATTCTACTTTCAGCAGGGCTATTTCAACTGAGAGCATGAGAACATTTGAAAAACTCCTATATGAGTTCACTAGAGCAAGTGATAAATAACAAACTTCATAATCCCCTTTCCTGGGACTTTATTTCACTAAGTTACTTCCTGTAAAATTTGGTTGCCCAACAGAGAAACAACACTAATTGTTGTGCATGGCATGTGGCACTCGGCTATATAGCTACACCATTCAGAAGGAAAACCATTCCAAACAATGTTTTCACTACAGTTTCTTGGGAGAAGAAGTATTACAGTTACCCCTCCAAGTCCACTTGGCAACTGTACACTTCAAATTCTATATACTGCTACCACTAAAGCCTGTTGTTTCTAATTTATGATACACTGTAAACCTCAATCACTAGCATCTTCAATTCTATCCACTATCCACTATTTGTCAATTTTCAGACAGCGAGGAAATGAAGAGGTGATCTCTGATTTTATCAACTTCCTTTCTCTGATGACTTCCTGAAGTCCAAACATGAGTACCCTTTTGGACGTTTTCTAAGACCTGCTTGTTAGAGTTGTTATCCAGGGCTCAGGATGTGGGACTTTTAATGTGATGGAGTTTTATTCTAATGTTGCAAAGGATTTGGTATTTTTTGTCTATACCTACCCTGAGTGTAGGAAGCTACAGAAGTGGAGAGTTCTGCTTATTTGACAGTTCCTTAGTGAAAATTAACTGGCAAAGTTACAGAAATGGAGAAGCATTCTACTGAAAAATAAGTGACTCGAAGGTAATAAATATAATGGTTTGGAAAAGGAAGGGGAGGGAATGAGAAGTTGTACTTACCGTGGAGGGTCATTCTTGGATGGCAGGGCAGGGCATAGTCATAATTAAATTAGTTTTAATTTACCAGCATCAGTGGATTGATCTGCCCTGCCATCCAGAGAATCACATATTTACTTCTTTCTCTCTAACCAGTACAATTACTGTAATTCTGTTTTAAGATTTCCAATAAGATACTTTATTGCATATCATAGTATTATGCTAATCAAGAATTATACTAAAGTTTGAAAGCACTTTTACTACCCTGACTCAATGCTAGGGCATTCTGGGATTTGTTATTTATTGGGGCACCAGAGCTCTCTGACAGAGAAAGCTAAATGTCTCACAAAACTACAGTTCCTAGAATTCTCTAGCACTGAGCCAGGACAATTAAAGCAGTCTCAAACTGGATTATTTCTGCAGTGTGTTTTGGACCATAATCCAAAATGCAACTACTGAGAAGTGAAGTCCCACTGTGTTTAGTGGGCTTTACCTCCATATAAGAATACTTCTCCCTAATGCTTGGGGAGGTACTGTAGGAATGCATCCACCTTACTTCCTGGTATGGCAACACATTTTTTAAAAGAAAATACATTGCAGATTTGTCATTTTAAGAGGTTTGACTGCAGTTCTCCATGGCTACCCATCAATAGGAAATACATGAGAAGCTTACCTGTGAAAAGTTCAGGAGCCATATGAATAGGGGTCCCAACAATACTGCCAGACATCATTGCTTCAGGTTTGCAGAATCCCAGGTCTGTAATTTTAGCTCTATTGTTTTTATCAAGCTGGACAAAATACAAAACATCAAATGTAATCCCCAGGATTTACTAACAGCCTAAGATGATGCCATATATTTATCAAACCAAGCTAAAATTCATCATACTTCATGAAAACCTGAAAGCTGCTAAATTTAGCAACTCCTGGAAGTTACTACATTGGACAAAACCAACAGCCAATCCCTACCGATTATCCTCTGTGTGACTGTGGATTTCCAGATGCTATCTTGAAGATTCCACTTTTTGGTATCTTGACTGATGGCATGGAAAATGTGTCACTCATGAAACTTTAAATGCTTTCCTGAAGAATCATGGATGAACCATGATTAATTTCACTGGATGTGCTAGAACTCTGTTATGAGACAGACATCTCTATGCTCTGAAGCCCATTTTAAACTTCTATTAAATCCCTTTCAAGGGTGGCTCAGGTTAGGATTTTTTCCTTGAGATTAGGAAATATAATTGCAGATACTGCTTAAACTGAGCATGATATTGTTTACTTTATAAGAGATCTGGTCTAATATATGGAAACCAGGCATTTTCCAGTTTCATTTGAATCTGAAGCTCTCTACTCACTTTTTTCTCACTTGTTCTTTGGTTTTCAATAAAAGGGAAAACATAGATTTTGTGTTTCAGGTGGATAGAGATCATATTGCTCATGTCTTTCTTTCAACAACAAAACTCTGCTTTTCATTTTAACTTAAAAGCAGATATATTATTGGGAAACAGTCTGAAAAAAGCCATTATTTTGTCTATTGATGTCTCTCTCATTCAATTTCAGCAAGGAGTACAAAACTAGAAGCAAAAACTATCTCTTACCAATACATTTTTAAGTTTGATGTCTCTGTGAACAAGCCCTTGGCTATGAAGAAACCGAATCCCTTCAACCACATCCAAAGCAATCTGCAATCTTGTCTCCAGTGTCAATCCAGCCTGAGGGGAAAAGAGAGGGGGAAAAAATACTGATCCTTTCATGGGATTTTTCAAAGAACGAGCTGTGTTAGTCTCATGAAGCATAAAAAGAAAGGAGAGAGGGAAGGAATGCAGCAAAATACTTTTATTTTGGCATGAGCTTTCATATGTACAGTATAAAACTACTTCTTCAAATGCAATAAGAGTGATATTGAGGACTTAAGATTCAAAGCAAATTTAAACAGTTGTGGGAATGAAAGTGGAATGGAATTAATTTGTTGATTTCACACATTTGTTTTCACACATCAGCACTAACTGACAGCTGTAAAGATCTGAAAGAACTGTATGACCTTATGCAGCCCTACAATTTCTATATGTTCAGGAAACATACAGAAGGATAACAGGTTGTAGATTTAAAGGGGAGGGGGAACCCATGGCTCAGTGACTTTCCAGAGACATGGAATTTTGTGGGGGGGGGGGGGGGGGAATTAAAGGGACTGGTCTCCTTGATCCCCAATTGCTTACTGTACAGGAGATTAGGGTCTCAGGATATCCAGTGTGAGACTAAATACAGTACCTGCATCCCCACATTACACAGAAGGCTTTAAGGAGGAAGGAATGGTGACATTTCTCTTTCTAACTAAGGCCTTCCCAACCTCTAATCTATAGCAACAGTGATGGCCAAACTCCTAAACGTAATTGGCGCAGTAGGAAAAGGTTTCAGGAGGTGGGAGACAAACAAAGACCTGTCCCCCTCACACCCCAAAAGGAGCCTGCAACAATATCACATGGCTCCTAATTCTGAATGACAGAGCCCTGAAGAGTAAATCAAGGGATGTACAATTGGGCCTCCATATCCAGAAATTCTTTATCCACCGATTCAAGTATCCATTGCTTGAAAATATTCCAAAAAAGTATAAATTCCAAAAAGCAAACCTTGATTTTGCAATTTTATATAAGGTACACCATTTTACAATGCCACTTGAGCATCCACAGATTTTGGTATCACAGTGGGTCCTAGAACCAAACCCCAGGAGATACCAAGGGCCCACTGTACATTGTTGTTGTTAACTACTGTCAAGTTGGCATTGACTTATGGCAACCTCATGAATGAAATACCTTCAAGTCACCCTATCATCAGCAGCCCTGTTTAGGTCTTGCAGACTTGGGGCTGTGCTTCCTTGACTGAGTATATCATGTGGAATGTGGTCTTCCTCTTTTCATACTGCCTTCTACCTTACCAAGCATCATCATCTTTTTTAGGGAGTCATGTCTTCTCATGTTGTGTCCAAAGTAGGATAGCCTCAGTTTATTCATCTTGGCTTCTAAAGAGAGTTCAGGCTTGATTTGCTCTAGGACCCATTTCTTTGTCTTTTTAGCAATCCATGATATCCGTAGAAATATTCTCCAGCACCATGTTTCAAATGAGTTGATTCTGTTGCTTTTTTCCCTTCAGAGTTTTCTTTACTTTCCAGCTTTCACTACCCTACATAGAAATAGGAAATACAAAAGCATGGACAATCCCAGCTTTAGTATTCAATCATATATTGTTACACTTCAGGATCTTTCTTAGTTCTTTCATACTGTCCTTCCAAGTCCTAGTCTTCTGATTATTTGATTGCAGTCTCCATTCTGATTAATCACTGAGCCAAGGTATAGAAAACCTTGAACTATTTCAATATCTTCATTATTTTAAAGTTATGAAGATAATCTGTGGCCATTATTTTTGTTTTCTTAATGTTCTGCTGTAAACCTCCCTTTGCACTTTCTTCTTTGACTTTCTTCAGTAATTGTTCCAAGTCTTTGTTATGTTCTGCTAGTATGGTGTCATCTTCATATCTTAATTATCTGATGTGTCTTTTTCCAATTATCATGCCCTTTCCTTGAAGTCCAATCCTGTTTTACACATGATACAGTATTTTCAGCATACATGTTAAACAGCTAGAATGATGAACTGCAGCCTGGCCTGATCCCCTTGCCAAGTGGAAACATTCTGTTCCTCCATCTCTGTCCTAACAGCAGCCTCTTGTCCTGAATACAAGTCATGCATCAGGATGATCAAATGTTATGGCACACCCATTTCTTTAAGAGCAATCAATAGTTTTTCATGATCTATACAATCAAAGGCTTTGCTATAATCTATAAAGCACAGGTTGATTTTCTTTTGAAATTCTTTGGTGCATTCCATTATCCAATGTATGTTTGCAATATGATCTCTAGTGTCTCTTCCTTTCCTGAACCCAGGCATCCGATCCTGGTAATTTATTTCTCCCAAGTGCTCTAAGTGCAGCTTCCACTTCACTTTCTAATATTGGAGGTTCACCTTCATATGGTTCTTGCTCAAATGAAACTGTCACCCTTTCATCTATTTTACATAGTTCTTCTGTTTATTGTTTCTATTATCTTTTTATTTCTACTTGGCCATGTAATGTGCTCCCCTGTTAGTAGCAGAGCATCCCCACTCTAGCTTTAAATTTCCCCTTGATTCCTCAGATCTTGTGGAAAGGATCTTTTGTTCTTCCTTTTTCGTTGTCACTTATTTCTCCACATTGATTATTATAGCAGTTTCCTGTGTCCCAACACACAAATCACCGAATAGTTGCATTCAGGGTTCTGATTCTATTTCTGTGACTTTTTAATTTTACTTCTCATCTGTCCTTAATTGCTTGAAGAGTTTTATCTGCCATCCCTTTCTTTTTGGCTCGAGATAACTGTCTTTTTGCTTTCCTCCCTGACAATATCCTTGGCTTCAGTCCAAAGTTCTTCTAGCTCCCAGTCAACTAGGCAATATTGTAGATCTATTTTTCACAATGTCGTTAATTTCTACAGTTCTTTAGGTTGTATTTTGGCATGCTGGTTGGTTGGTTCTTTTTTAGCTTTACTCTATTTTTTGACAATAGTTCAAGGTCTGCTTCACAATCTGCTCCTAGTCTTGTTTCTTCCAATTACAGTTGCCCCTCCTTTTTTCCAGGGACCCCTCACGAAAATGGAGTTTCACCTATATTCAAGCCCCACTGGTTTGAATACAGGCACGGGTGTGCTGGGGCATGTGCCACGAGCATGCACCATATTCATTCTCTCTTCGTTTGTCCCTTGCACATAAGCGAGGGTGGGTCTGAAGACTGCAAGAACGGAGGGAGGATGGTATATAGTCCATTTGGTTTCTATATTGGCAAGTAGGTGATGTATACAGTCTCTTCTTGGGTTGCTTGAAGAACATGTTTGTGATGAAGAAACTATTGGCCACACAAAATTCAATCAGTTTGTCTCCTGATTCACTTCTTGATTCTAGGCCAAATTTTCCTACAATCTTTGATTCTGTTCTGTTTCTTATTTTTGCATTCTAAATGCCTATGATTAACAAGCAGTCCTATTTTGGTATGTGATTAATTTCCTCCAGGATTCCAGCAAAGAATCTTTCCATTTCTTCTCCTGCCTCTGTAGGTGGATGATAAACTTGGATTAAGGTTATATTGATGGCTTTTCCCTGAAGTCCTATTGACATGATTCAGTCGGACTTTGCATTATATCCTTTTAAGTGTTTTTGCTACATCCCTCACTATAATGCCACCCCATTTCTTCTTAGATGTTCATTTCCTCAGTAAAACACTGTAATTATCTGATTCAAAATGCCCCATTGTTGTCCACGTTAGCTCAGTCATCCCAAGTAGTGCAATGTTTATACATTAAGTGTTTATACATTTCTTGTTTTACTATTTCTGGCTTCCCGATTCCTGCTTCTCACTTTTGATGTTCCCCTAGCATGTGTTGTGTAGTTTCGGATTTTCCTTTCACCTCTGACTATGCCAACAGCTGAATGTCCTTTCAGCTTGAGTCCAGCCATATCAATACTCATAGCTATCTTCTGATCTACCCCAGTAGCTTCTTGAGTGCCATCCAACCTAGGAGCCTCATCTTCTATCAGTATCTCTTGTTTCATTTTGGATTTGTCTTGTCATAGCAGTTCCATGGTGAAAGATCTTCAAAAGGATGTTTACTGTGCCTACCCCCTGCACAGTACTAATAACCATTACCCATGATGCCACTGCCAGTAAGAGATCCTCCAGCAGCATCATTCTCCACTACTGCTGCTGCCCAATAGCTGTTTGGCACATTTAGTCTGGCTCCTCAGCAAATGCCTGTCTGACATGGGAGATCCTACCAACAACACTGCTGCTATCACATAGCCTCTTGCTTCACAGGAGGATGCAATCTCACCACCACAGAAAGATAGTGCCACTGGTGAGATTATTGCTCCAAATAAAACATTTTGTGAGAAATACAGTCACTAGAAATGATTTCATGGAGATCAGAAAGCCCCTGACACAGTATTCTGTAAAATCCCAATTTAAAGCCATTCTGTACCTTTAATCCTGTATAGAGATCTCTGTGCAGTTGTTCCATTATCAATAGAACAGCGATGCTGGAACCTCCTCCATACCCATAATCTATCACTGAGCCATGAAGATCTACCAACCGTTCATGTTTTGGCAAAGACCTAAAAACAACACAAAATAATTACCTAGGAAAATGGATAACTAAACAGGTGGAAATTCCACATACTTCACTTGTTAGGAAAAAGCAGTAGTAATCAAATAAGAAATATTATATGAAATTTGCTTTTAATCCAAGTGTTCCAATATAATTTTTCTATTGCCTCCAGTTCTAGCAATGTCTACAAATATCTACAATATTAACACTATCAATATAAAAGTCCAGCTGATTATCAAGTGCAATTTCAAGATGTAATAATGCTTTAGTTAACAAAAGATTTTGCCATCTTTTGCTGGAAAAATGATCTATCAGGCTAGAGGCTGGCCAGTCTTCTGAACAAAACCAACCAGCACTAGGCTTTAATAAGTGTCAACCATTTATTCCTTAAACAGAAATTAGGAATTTAACAGCATTGCTTTGTTTTACAAATATCCCAATCATATTAAGGATTGCACTAGTAGTTCTAATTAGCTCTCAGAATATCTATAAAAGGAGTTTAGTTTCAAACCTCAAACTACAGTTACTCTTTATTACAAAGTCTATACATATCTACAGTATCCTTACTCATTACTGTAGTTTCATACCTCATATAATGAAACTCAAGCGCAAGGTCATTCCAGTGCTTCTCATCTGGTGGAACAACAGATTTCAGTGCACATGGGAAGTGCCCTCCCCATGCATTACACAAGTACACCACTCCATACTGCCCTCGGCCCAGCTCACGGCCTAACTTTGGTTTACCTGAAACAAAAACAGCTACTTTGTCAGACAATGCATTCTTCATGCTCCTCACCTGCAGTTTACATTATCTGGGTTTCATTAATTCTTATCAACAACAGTATAGAATTTCCCTTTTGAGGAGCGTATCAACACTCACAGAATGAGAAGAAATATACTCTGAGCAAGAAGTATTGAGGTACAATCCTAACAAAACATAATTTTAAAAGGATATTTGCTTTGCATTTTGCAATTTTAATTAATCCTGCTTTGGGGTTGTTTGTTTGTTTGTTTGGTATTAATGCATTTTTGTTTTGGCTGTTGTATTATATTTATTAACTGTCTTGAAACATTGTAAAAAGAATATCAATCTAGAAATAAAGCTTCAGTTGTAGTTCTACATCATTTTCATTAGTGTGGCCTTCGACACCTGCATTTTGAACTCCAGTTTGCAGAAGGGGTAGCAATCCCCTTTCTCCTTATAGGGGATGAGGAGAAAGGCAATATCTGCCACACTGATCAAACGTCCTGTAGCCTGGAGCGCATATATTCAGGATAAACAAAGGATTGCAAGATGAAGGAAGAATCAATTTCTCAGTCCTCCAACTCCTTCAAGCAGGAGGGCCCCATGGGCAGAACTCTACTCACAGAAACTCTGGATCAAAAGTGAACTGTGTGAACTGCTCATCACAACTACCTGTTCCCCTGATTAATTTGTATTATGGGATTAATCCATCATACTATTAATTGGGGATGCTTTGATTGAGATTTCCTGCATGGCAGGGGGTGGGACTGGATGGCCCTTGTGGTCTCTTCCAACTCTATGATTCAACGATTCTACGAAGGAATTTTGTACTTCACCAACTACCATTTTTCAAGGCTGTGCTAGAAGTTTCCATTTAGAATCAATTTCATACATAAACATGCGACATGTTTAAAATGGTAGTTAAGACTCAAACTAACTTCCTTTTTCAGACAAACTAGATAATAAACACTTGTTTAGCTTTCTTTGGCATCTACAGAAACACAGAAGGAAGACCTGTACCCATTTAGCATATTAAATGGCACTGAGGAAATCACCAGTTGCAAACAAAACAAAGCAAAACAAAACAAAACTATAACCATCATGAAATTATTGTGAATATTTAAAAAACTCACAAAAGTAGTCAAATCTGATCACAATCCACACTGAGGCCATGGAATGGAAGGAGGTCAGAGTTTACCCTATGGCTGTGCTCTGGAAGGCCCTCCCTTACCCCTATGGCTGCTATACTCTTTAAAATGGAATCTCCAACTGACAATAAGTGGGAGCTCCCTTCCTTATGAAAATAGCAGCCATTGCAAGTTGGAGCTGCACAGGAAAGGAATAATACAGATCAGATCAGAATTCATGTGCAGGTACAGGGTTAGCCCCCTTCCTTCTCACACCACAGTCACAGTTCTGGACTGCTATGTATTTTAAATACAGTTTCACACGGTACACAGATAATGTCAGATATGTCTGGGGCCTTAGTCTCAGAGCAGTGCCATGCAGCATTACTGTAAACCATACAATGCAATCAAAATCTAGTACCTGCCTATGATCTTCCAGATTTGGAGAATTATGCAAAGATGAGCAAATCAATAAATGAGAAAAATTAAGGAAGCAAAACTTACCATGTAACAAAACATCCTGCAGGGATCTGCTTTCCAAAGAGAGGCGGGCAAGCCGAGGGGCATGGTCCTTTCGCACTTTTAACCAAAGATCTTCTGTCTTCTCCAGCCGGCCTGAGTGGCCAGCCTCCAGCTAAAGAGACATAAGGCTAAACGTAAGCATGGCTTTGCCATCCTGCAAGCTGTATCCTACATGTCTTTTCTGCAATCTGCTTCTCAATTTCTTCCTTGCTAAATTATAGCATTCTTGTTTAGGACTGTAGCTTGTTACACAAGGTGTGGTTATACAAGTACCAGAAATTAGCAGAAATTACCTGTGGGAGAGCATGCAGAACCTTTTCCTAATTTGTATTCCTCATCCCTGCCACCCCAGGCTTTAGAACACTGTAGCAGGCTCACCAAGCCCTTTAAACTGAACAAGGTAGCACAGAAAACTACAAATAAAACACTCTGTTTATTCCTTGCAGCTTTTTGGAATTGAAGAATGGGTTCTACTGTATATACGCATGTATAAGTCTAGAAATTTTAGTCAAAAAATTGACCCCAAAAACTTGTGTCGACTTATCCTTGGGTCAATATACGTGCTATATTTTGATACTTATTTTTTTAAAAAAACCATATCCTGGTGAAAGGAAAGGCCATAATATGCCCTGGAAGTACTGACCTCCCTCTGTTTATCTCATCCATACAGCCTTTAGTATCAGCTGCTGGAATTTTGTATGTTCTTTGACCTTGTTTTCCTTTGCATCATCCTTTACATCCTTTGTTATATGCCCCTAAATTTTACCCTCAATTTATCCATGGGTCATATCAAAATCCCTAATTTTTACCTGTCCTCGACTCATACATGAGGTCGACTTATAGTCGAGTATATATGGTATGTATCTTGTTATTAAAGGCTTAGAACAAATAGCAACAACAACAGCTTTATAGTCCTTTAGAATCATAGAGTTGGAAGAGATCACAAGGGCCATCCAGTCCAACCCCCTGGCATGCAGGAACTCTCAGTCAAAGCATCCCCGACAGATGGCCATCCAGCCTCTGTTTAAAGACCTCTAAGGAGGGAGGTTCCCCTACACTCTGAGGGAGTGTGTTCCACTGTTGGACAGCCCTTACTGTCAGGAAGTTCTTCCTAATGTTGAGGTGGAATCTCTTTTCCTGTAGCTTGCATCCACTGCTCTGGGTCCTAGTCTCTGGAGCAGCAGAAAACAAGTCAGCTCCCTCCTCAGTATGACATCCCTTCATGTATTTAAACAGGGCTATCATATCACCTCTTAACCTTGTCTTCTCCAGGCTAAACATCCCCAGCTCCCTAAGTCGTTCCTCATAGGACATGGTTTCCAGACCTTTCACCATGGTTTCCAGACCTTTCACCATTTTAGTCGCCCTCCTTTGGACACATTCCAGTTTTTCAACACCCTTTTTAAATTGTGGTGCCCAGAACTGGATGCAATATTCCAGGTGGGGCCTGACCAGAGCAGAATAGAATGGCACTATTACTTCCCTTGATCTAGACACTATACTTCTATTGATGCAGCCTAAAAACGCATTGGCCTTGTTAGCTGCCACATCGCACTGTTGACTCACCTGCTAGGCTACTACAGCCATTTCTGTCAACACTAAAAGGATCAGGAGCGACCCAAAGGTGTCCAGGTGGTCTTCTGGGTAGAAGACAGTGGAGAGAGGCAAACTTTGTCTTTCATTTTATTTGAAAAATTGCTTGAGTTGGCTGATCCTTATTCTTGACATTACCTTAATATCCAAACTGACCTGTCTCAAGGAGGCTGCAAAAGCTTCATGAGAACTGTTTAGTCTTGTCCGGAATTGGCTGCAGATGCTCTTGGCCAGCCTGGATGCACTAAGACTCTCAATGGCATCTTGAGCCACTTTCTTTTTCCACTCTGTGGTAATAGCTGGTGGGCTTACCCAAGTAATCCGCTGTATTATCTAAGGAAGCAGAAGGCCACTGTTTCATTGTCAAAATTCCAGTATTAGATAACCTACTGTCATATTCATCTGCACTGAATTTATAGTATTGGTCAGATTCAAAGAAATTGGGATGACTAGGAGCAAAACTATGATAATACAAACTATTTTTGTTTCCAGAGTACTTGCCATATTTTAACACAGTCTTATTTTTGCTAGATAGTTTTTATTTCATTGTGCAACGCCTATGGACATTGAGGAATGTCATTCTACAAATTAGGCCAGCGTATGAAAATCTGAATGAATGGAAAGTGACAGGTCAACTAAATAACATATCATTAAGATTTCTCTGAATGATCCTTTACTATCAAAACATGAAATACCTGCTTGATTTGTTCCCACAGCATTCGCGATACTGTTGAACCAGAGTGAAAAGTGACTTCAACATGATAGGCTGCATTCAGTATCTGTAATCAGGAAATATGTTAATGATACACCAAGTAAATTAAATGCCACTTCCATGAATTAAAAAAGAAAGCTGAATGCCTTAGATTCATTATTTGTAATCTAGAACAAAACTGCAATGAACTCTGACATAATGAAACTATGTCATAAAGCTATGAAGTCTGTGTCAGCCAAAATAACAACAAGTAATTAAAATCATCCCAAAATGCATTTCATTATTTTAGTTCATACAGCCTATAGCTGGCATTCCAGAAATAGAAATGTAAAATTTGCTCACTGTTTATGCTATTTTACCTGTTTTAAATAGTTGCTTGTAATATGCACTGAAACATCTTGCTGTGATTTCTCCAAACTTTTAAGACATCTTTCCAGAGTCCCTACAAAGCTCTCACGGAGGTAGTCCACAGAACTTATCAGTTTGTTGGCAACTGCTTGGTTCAACCGTGAAATTATCAGTTCCTGGATTTGCTTAATGCAACATTTAATATCTCTGGAACTAATAAGCTCTCCATTGTCTGGAATTATGATGTCTAGAGGTGGGGAAGGGAAAGAGAAAGAATCATAATGGAAGGCAGAACATACAGTAACCCCAGAATAAACAGCCACCAGTACAAGCGGAATACTAAATTTAGTGATTTTGATACAATGGAAGGTTTCTAATAATAGTGACTTTTATCTGAAACATTTTCCCACCCTAGAGGTCCATGATATGCTGCTTTATGTCAATGGGACACTTAACAATTCACTGAACTTTCTCCCATATTATCCAGTGTGCTTTAGGATGCAATCTTAAACTAATTAACTTGGAAGTAATCTCTCACTGAACTGAATGAGAGTTATTTCTAAACAGAGTTGTACAGAATTGAATTGTTAAAAGTGTCTAAACAGATGGAACACACCCAAAAATAAGACTATATCCAAGGACTGTTTACAGCTTTCAAGATAAGCTAATCTTGATTGTTTGGATAAAAATTTTAAAACTTCACCTCAACATATCAACCCATTCTATGCTAACACAGTTTAGAGAATATGAGGGGAAATCTGGTAAAGAATTTCACTCCATAAGAGATTGTTCAGAGTTGAATTATATGCATATAGCAATTGAAAGTACACTAGTGTGGAAAAAAGCACAGCACCGAGCAAATTAATTTTAAAAGTCAGGTGAGGTTAATTCATCCCTTAAATATTATTCAGTTTTCCAAAGCAAAACAAAAAACTATGGAAAGACTGAAACTGGTGATAAATTGCTGAAATAGGTCCTAAATATATTTAGAATCATGCTGCTAGTTTGCTTACCAATTAACATCGATTTTTCCAATTCGCTTGTGCAGAAAACTAATACTTGCCTCACGTTTGCAAAAGACATAGTTCTCTGCCAAAGTCTCTATAGCTATCTTATTTTTAAAAACTCCCAAATACAGAAGACAGACCTCATCTTTGAATTTTTCATGAAAGAAATGAAGCCAGAGAATATACTGTATTTTCAATTCCAGAGCTGAAAAATGGAATTCCAAACAAGCCATCTGAAATCAGGACATGCAAATCACTGTTGTTCCCACAAGAACCTTAACTACATGCAAACAGCAATGCTATTAAGAAGCAGAGAGGAATTTACATTTGGCTCAGTACACATCTGTCAAATCTCTTGCATGTTATAACAACAAAAGATGCCTTGTTAAGCAAGCTGCACTTCTTTCCATTCTTATATACTCAAGGTTGTACAATCTGGTCAAGACACATATGAAGCTTCCAACTGTAGATCATTCATCACAGCATTCTCATTTGACTTGCAAGCAAAACACCTTGTATGAAATAGGGCATCACAGGCACTTGGTGTGCTCTCAAGACAAACCACGTGGATGGATGATAATACATCTGGAACACTGTAGGAACCATCATAAATGAGGTGAAAATTTTGCCAGCCCATGTTATAAAGCCAAGTTTCCTTTCCAAGTGGTTTGTCAAGGCACAAGAATAAAGTCAAATGCTTATCAATCTCTTCTATAGAAATTACCTTTGAATTCCATATTAGCAGCATCTTCCAGTAGCTCTTCTTTCATGTTATTGAGTGTTTCTATTATCATGTCCTTCATTTCCTCTTGTTTGCGGTTAGCTATACCCATCAAAGATTCATACAACTCATTCTCTTTTTTCCGTGTGTACTCTAGACGCTTCGGAGTGATTTGCAGGTCTCGCTGCATGTCAAAGGCTTGGTTGATGAAGATGTCCAGGCAACGACAATGTACTATGTTCAAGATGGTGGCTGCATCCACTAAGTGCTTCTGCAGCACCTGTTTGGAGAAAGTGCTAAGGAGACGGATCTTGTCCGATTGTTCCACAAGCATGCTTTGGGCTTTGGCATCAGAGGTGGGAGCTCCACAGCTGCAATGGTTGGTACTAAGGTAGTCTAAATCCAGGAGCTGCCGATAAAGGGATGACTTTTCATTCTCTGTATTTTGAGGGGATATCAGTTCAACCCCCAAATCCGGCACTTTGAAAAAGAAGACAGGCAGAGCAAATTTCTCTTTAATCCCACGCAGTTCATTCATATCCAGTGCTGACAGTTCTGCTTCACTGATAGCGAAAGTGATGACTGGAAGGACACTATTAATATATTCTCCCAAAGTGACTTCTGCAGACTGGAATTCCCGACATGGAGCTACTACAATATCCACTTCCTGAAAAAAGCAAAACATCAGAATTTTAAAATTAAAGCTATAGTGATTGATTTGAGATTTCCAGCAGCATCTGCCACCTTATCCTCATCCACTATAAGAAAAGTATCCTTCTTCCTTTTAAGGACAATGCAAAACAAAGAACAACCCTCCTTTTAGGGTAATATGATTCCTGAGGAAGGGTATTTCTCAGAAATGCCTGTCCAAGTAAGGGGGAAAGATGGGAAAGTACATATATGTACAAACCCATGTTCCTAATTCTTTTCTCCTGCCAGATTTTAACTTCACACTCCAAGGTGCATAAAGCAAATAGGAAATCAGCAACAAGGAAGTGACCTCCTTATAGACTACAAGACAGGTGGAATGGCTTCTTACTCTAGTAGACTAACCAACAAGGCAACTGTGCAGTGTTAGTCTCTAGATGTCTAATAGAAATTAGCCCAGGTTTTCAGTGAGGTGTAATTTCAGATCCTCCACATCACCATTTCTAGACAGGAGAGGTGAAAGCAAAAGGAAAAAAGAAGTTATAATGTCATAGAGAAAATTAATTAATCATTCTCCCCAACTTTTACTTTTTTATATAGAAAGAAACTCCTGTGTGTACAACAATCTGCCTAAGTGTATATCTGCTTTCAGAAGGGGTAAATCCAGCTATAGGTGTACAATTAGAATTAGTCTTCAGAACTCCTTGAGTGCATTCACTGTTCTCTGCATTTATTACTGGCCCAGATTGCAACGTTTGAAATCCACATTGATTAAACATATTACAGTTGACATTCTGTTAATTGCTTTCCTCTTCTTTGATACAGTTTTAGAAGTATATGAATAGTAGAATTGTCGCACCAGCTTCTGAACTCCCCTCCCTTTGCTTTAACTTTCCATAGATAGTTTACAACAGGCACAGCAATTCATTATACACATTCCTAGTCACATTCAACATTTCCAGTATGCTGTCCAGCAGAAAGCAGGATCATGCTGGGTATTTTTCTGTATTAAGTCACAATACCTAGTCAAAAAAACTTCTCAAGCTTTGAGAACTTCAGGAGAGCGCCAAGTAATCATAAACTAATAAACACTACATTAAGAATTACAGTTTCTATTAACAGTTCTTGCCACATATTTACAGAACTGACACCTTCATGCCTGAATGTTCTATCTGAGGGAATTTCTGGCTCTGATAGCATCATGACTGCTCAGGTTGGCTTATGAAAACATGAGTTGGTAAAAAACCAACCAACCTGGTAACAGCATTAGAAAATCAACAGCCATTTCAAAAGCAAATTTGTTTTGTTTTTCTAAAGGACCCAATATTTATAGAGCATTATTCTTTTCAATCTCACTCAAAGCAAACTCTGGATTTCCCCTAGAAAACATGTAAGCTGAAGACAAAGGTATGAGCAAGAGCTTTCAACAGTTAACACATTTACAGTACTCTGACCGAAGTTAGAAAAAAATACTCATTTATTATTCAATAAATAAAAACATTCTAGAAAGTTTAAATTGTTCAATACATCTCCAGGTTCTCCCAAACTCCCTTTGCACAATTTGCCAAATTAACATTTAATTACAGTTTGCCTGACTGTCATGGGACTCCCAAGCACAGAAACACAAAAATTGATGTAGCCAGGCAAAGAGTGCAAGTTGAAAGCAAAATTGGATGTGCAACTCAACATTCACCATGAGAGATGAGTCACACTGTCGGTAGTAAACAAAGGAGGAAGCTAATGCTGTCTCCACGAGCCATAAAGGGGAAAAAGAAAAAATATATAAATCTCAATATGAACAACTAATCTGACTTAGACAACAGCAGTCCTGCTGGGCATTCTTGCAAGATAGACCTTTATCAGTGGTTTCCTTGTAATAACCGCTTCTCCTTATAGAGGACAGACAGAACAACAATTTTCCTTTGAGAAAAAGCACTCCACTTTAGAAACTTCATTCTGAAATTTGCTTTTGAAGTTCTCTTCATTTCACTGAACAGTTGTGAGCAACTATTCAAGTTTGTACATGGATTTCCAGAAAATACATCACATTTACCACAATACATATTCTTACTAAATGACAATGCTCACTAAATGGATTATGCTTTTCATTATCAAATCTCAAAAACCTCAAAAATGCAAGTATTAGTAGTTGTGGAGGGGCGTGTGTATAATTACCCTAATATCTATTAGGAGACTAGCTCTGCTAACAACAAGCCCTCCAATGAATTCTTGACATGCCTTGCAGATAATTTCCTCTTTCAAAAGATAGAGGAAGGAACAAGGGGATCGGTAGTACTGGACTTGATCCTAACTCAACAGGAAAGAGTTAATTGCTGGAAGCAAAGTAGTCACGTGACAACATAATGGTAGAATTCAGAATTGTGGCACAGGCTAAAGAAGAGTACCCCTGTATAGTCCAACACAGACCTTGGATTTCAGGAAAGCTGATTTGATCAAAATCAGGAAAATACTAGACATAATAGTTAGACGTGCTAAAGGACAACCAGTAAGAGTGAAAGTTCATGAAAGGAGGAGTTGAAAAGCACAATCATAATCATTCCCATAGAAGAAGAAAAATGGGAGACATCTCATTCTATGGCAGGAGGTTGGACTGGATGGCCCTTGTGGTCTCTTCCAACTCTATGATCCTACGATTCTGTGTGAGGAAAAATGTGGCTGCACAGCAAATTCAAGCTGAAATAAAAAAAAGAGCACATATAAAGAACAGAAGGAAGAATGAATGATCAGGAAGAGTACAGATGTGTAGCCCAAGCTTGTAACAAAGGACAAGGAAAGCTACAGTTCAGAATGAGCTGAGACTAGTCAGGCAATCAGGGACCAATAAAAAGATTTCCCCCCAGATATATATGAAACAAGAGAATGACCAAGGAAACAACGAAGCCACTTCTCAGTAAGAATAGTAAAATGCTAACAGATCACAATGAAAAGACAGAAATTCTCAATACATCAGTTGCACACCCATTACATTTCTGTATTCGTTGGAAAATTGAATTGTTCATTATTCATGGGGGCTTTTTGCTAAAATGGAACAAATAAGCTATTTCTCTTTTGCCTACCATCTGAATTATTTTCTTTGTTATAGACAGGTTGCCACCTATTTGAGTAAGGGGCCATTCAGAGCCCAACTCTCTAAGAATAAGACTGGGGAACAAGATTGGGGAAAGATCTAATGCTTCAAAGATTCTCTCCATCCAAACTTCCCACAAGATTTTGTAATTCCAAATTATCTGGTTCTGTTTTGAAAGAAGTGTACCTCAAGAACCCCCAGTTCCCAAATCTTGTACAGAACAGTAAGGATATGTACTTTGCTACAGTTTCCAGTGTCCTTGTGTCTGCTTTGTTAAATCACTGTGAGAAAAAGAGAACTCAGTAGAAATGCATGTAGACTCCCCTCACCATGAGAAGAGGGCAATGTTTTACTAATCACACAGGTCTGATCTTCTGAAAAGTTTTGTCAGTATGCATATGGACATCAGTGATGCAGAAGAGAAAACAGAAATATACCAAATAACATAATTAAAAGCTGTGGCAAACCAAATATGTTTCATAGTTTTTTCTGGGTTTTTCAGGCCAAGTGGCCATGTTCTGGAAAAGTTTATTTAAAAACCCACAAAAAACTAAAGATGTCGGCCGTGAAAGCCTTTGACTTCACAAATATGCTTCAATTCTCAAACTGGTTCCTAGTTAAACCAGAAGTTAGGAGCTGTGGAATTCAGAGTGGAGGAAATCCACAGAACTATACTGAAAGGGGGAAATTCATCCATCTACAGGTCTCACACACTGCTTCCTTGCTGCTCATGAGCTACGGATGCTAATACTAGGACTGAGAGAACTCACTGTTGTTTAAAAGAACCCTGGAAATTAAAAGTGGTTTCTGTATCTCTGTCCAGGATCAAAGGACATTCCAAGTTCAAATAATTAGGTCTTCCTCATTCAGGAATTAAATTCTGCATAGAGTGAGGGTTGTCGTAATTGTCCAATTTTACCAGGGACAAAATGTAGGACAAATTTGAGACCAAACTGTAGGACAACTGCAGAACAAAACTCAGCCCAAAATGTAGGACATTTAAGGTCCACCATTTTTCTTCAATGTCCTACATTTTGGGCTGAGTTTTGTCCTGCAGTTGTCCTACAGTTTGGTCTCAAATTTGTTCCACATTTTGTCCCTGGTAAAAGTGGACAATTATGGCAACCTGTGGGGGGAGAGAATCCATTCCACTGTTAAGCACATTCCTATACTGCTTTAGACTTACAAATCTGAAAGTGTATTAAAAAGAAAGCGCTTCCTGAAAACACTTCCTTCTGCAGTAATATCTTTGTTAGAATTTTTATTTGTGAGCAGCCTTGGGTCGTTTTCTAGGAAAAAGGCAGCATAGAAATCAAATAAATAAACAAACACACACACAACTATTTGTGGCATGTTCACATATGTTTAAAAATAATTTTGCTGGGGAAATCACCAAACAATTTATTATTTCATTCAGTTCTTATGCTACCTTTTATGTGTGATTTTTCCAACAAAAAAGGGAACAGCAGAAGCCGTAACACAGCCTGCCAGGTTAACTGACAGGAATGGGGCATCTGCTGCTGAGCCCCGTTCCTGTTACTAAGATTTTTGCAGTTTGTCAAAATTCTCCAAAATGTTCTGCAAATTGATGTCACAGGGAAGAAAAATTCTCTTTAAATAACGTTCTTTCCTACTATCAAGTAGTGTGCTAAATAAACGACTCCATTAGAAACACAGAAACAAACTGTACCGGCAGTTCTCCAGATAAATCTGCTATCTTTGTTATTGCATTGTTTTTCAGTCTTTTATAACATAATAAATGCTCCAAAATTACTGTACTAATGACATCATAGTTGTACATAGTATGTTTAGGTATATGCGCCTATAAACAGTTTAATTATACTTTTATGTTGTTGTTGGCTGTTGCAGTAACAGTAGCAAGAGAATTAGGCCTAAAGCAAATAAAAAGGGACTAATTACTCAAGGAAAACTGCACAGAGATGTGCCCCTTATTATTCTGTAAATGCATTTTTATTAAACATCACTTTTTAAAAACTTGGAAATAATGCTTAGTAATATGGACAAGGATAACTAGAAGAATGACTTTACAAATGTGAACTTCTGCTTCCTAACAGCTTACAAAACACCTCTCCTGAATTGTTACATATTAAAAGGAAGACTTTACAAGTAGTCAGGGAAAAATCAGCAACAAAATTTGAAACTAAGATATCAGGAATGCAATAACTTGTACAGTATTGGGTTTTAGATTAGAATCCTATATTCAATTATGATGAGTAATTCCCACTTAACAGAATGTCTTACTTTTGAGCTGTCATGCCCAGACCTGTTTTATCACACATTTTCCCTGGATTCCCTGGATAATTGCAGATACTGGAAGTCAGTTAAATATGACTGGTTGTATAAACATTTCCACTCCAGTCAAACAGAACTGAGTATTGCAATTGAAATGTATACCAGTTGCACAGGCAGACAACTGTTTCTCATTGTGAGGATTCCATGCTGAATCAGGGCTTAGTCTCCAAATATTTTAAAGAGAACCATTTAAAATTAATTTATGGGATATAAGAGACCAAGAGGAGGCAATGAGATGTATTTAAAAAATAAAGAAAAAGCAGACAATCACAAAGCACAGGCCTGTCTAATTCATAGAATCATAGAATCGTAGAGTTGGAAGAGACCGCAAGGGCCATCCAGTCCAACTCCCTGTCATGCAGGAAATCACAATCAAAGCATCCCCAACAGACGGCCAGCTAGCCTCTGTTTAAAGACCTCTAAGGAAGGAGACTCCACTACACTCCGAGGGAGTTTGTTCCACTGTTGAACAGCCCTTACTGTCAGGAAGTTCCTCCTAATGTTGGGGTGGAATCTCTTTTCCTGCAGCTTGCATCCATTACTCCAGGTCCTAGTCTCTGGAGCAGCAGAAAACAAGCTTGCTCCCTCATCAATATGACATCCCTTCAAATATTTAAACAGGGCTATCATATCACCTCTTAACCTTCTCTTCTTCAAGCTAAACATCCCCAGCTCCCTAAGCCATTCCTCATAGGGCATGCTTTCCAGACCCTTCACCATTTTAGTTGCCCTCCTTTGGACACGCTCCAGTTTCTCAATGTCTTTAATTGTGGTGCCCAGAATTGGACACAGTATTCCAGGTGGGGCCTGACCAAGGCAGAATAGAGTGGCACTATTACTTCCCTTGATCTAGACACTATACTTCTATTGATGCAGCCTAAAATTGCATTGGCCTTGTTAGCTGCCGCATCGCACTGTTGACTCATGTTCAACCTGTGGTCTACTTGGGACTCCTAGATCCCTTTCACACGTAGTTTAATTCAGCCAGGTGTCCCCCATCCTATATCTGTGCATTTCATTTTTCCGCCCTAAGTGCAGTACCTTACATTTCTCCGTGTTGAATTTCATTTTGTTAGCTTTGGCCCAGCTTTCTAGTCTATTCAGATCATTTTGAATCTTGATCCTGTCCTCTGGAGTATTCCTAATTTGGTGTCATCTGCAAATTTGATAAGTATGCCCTCAATTTTGTCCTCCAAATCATTGATAAAGATGTTGAATAGCACTGGGCCCAGGATAGAGCCCTGTGGGACCCAACTGGTCACTTCTCTCCAGGATGAAAATGTATTTTCGAAAAATCCTGTTACAACAGTACGATTACAAAATAGAGTCTGTCTTATGAATCTAGGATACTGTATTCCCAAACAGGAAATTGAACTTGTCTTTAATTCAATTGCTTGAATAGAAGACTGATAAGTGGAAATAGCTGCAACCCAGAGAACTTTGTAAGGAACTTTTCAAATCTAGTAATGATACGATAGGTGATCCTGTTGAAGTCCTGGCTGATTTCTGGACTAGGGAAATGGCCAGGGTGGTGGACACGATTGCCCTTATGAGCCCTGGTGGTGCAGTAAATGCAGTAAATGAATTCACAAGACACTTTGCAGACAAAATCACTTGGATTCGCTCTGACTTGGATGCTGTAGATGAGACAGGTTCAGTGGATCTTAATGCCTGCTTGTCCCATATTATTGGATAAGTTTCGTGTTTTGCAGCCTGAGGATGTGGATAAGGATCCTTGGAGAAGTGAGAGTTCATTGACCTTCCTGTCTTCTGAAATCATCTAGAGGGGGACTGGCTGAGTGGTTAAAGGAGTGGTGAATGCTTCAGTGCAGCAAGGCAGATTTCCATCCTGTCTAAAGGAGGCTGTGGTGATCTTCCTTCCCTTGATCCCACCATTCTGGACAATTATTGGCCAGTCTCTAATATTCTATTCTTGGGCAAGGTTCTGGAGTGAGTGGAGGCCTCCCAGCTCCAGGAGTTTCTGAATGAAATGGATTATCTAGATCCATTTCAATCTGGCTTCAGACCTGGATATGGCACAGAGAGACAGCTTTAGTTGCCTTGGTGGATGACCTATGCAGGGAACTGGACTGGAGGGGGGGGGCTGTTGGTCCAGCTGGATATCTCACCAGCTTTTGATACCATTGATCGTGATATCCTTCTGGGCCACCTTTCTGGGATGGGACTTGGGGACACCACTATGCCGTGGTTCTGGTCTTTTTTGGCAGGGCAGACCCAGAAGGTGGTGTTGGGAGACTCCTGTTTAACTCTTTGGATGCTGGCCTGTGGGATCCCACAGGGTTCTGTGTTGTCCCCCATGTCATTTAACATACACATGAAACCTCTGGGAGAGGTCATCCAAAGTTTTGGAGTGTGGTGTCATCAGTATGTGGATGACACCCAACTCCATCTATCCTTTTCATCTGACTCCAAGGAAACTGCCTCTGTGCTGAACCAGTGTCTGCTTTCAGTAATGGACTGGATGAGGGCAAACAAATTGAAGCTTAATCCAAAGACAGAGGTGCTCCTGGTTAGTTGTAAGGCAGATCAGGGAATTGGTGCTTTGCCTATGCTGGATGGGTTTACACTCCCCCTGAAATCTCAGGCTTGCAGCTTGGGTGTGCTCGAGGACTCCACTCTGAGCCCAGGTGCCCAGGTTTCAGCAGTGGCCAGGAGCACATTTGCAGTTAAATCTAGTGTGCCAGCTGCGCCCATTCCTTGAGGCATCAAATCTGGCTACAGTGACACATGCCTTAATTATATCCAGTTTGGACTACTGCAATGCACTGTACATGGGGCTGCCTTTGGAAACTGTTTGGAAACTTCAGCAGGTTCAAAACGTGACAGCCAGAATGCTGACTGGAGCCAGTTACAGGGAGCATGTAACTCCTGTATTGAAACAGCTTCACTGGCTACCAGTTCATTTCCAAGCACAATTCAAAGTGCTGGTCATGACCTATAAAGCCCTACATGGTTTAGGTCCAGACTATTTGAGAAACCATATCTTCCCGTACAAACTAGCTAGAGCCCTAAAATCCTCAAGAGAAGGCTTTCTCTCAGTCTCGCTGCCATCACAGGCTCACCTGGTGAGGACATGAGAGAGAATGTTCTCAGTGGCTGCTCCCACCCTATGGAACTCCCTTCCACGGGAGGCTAGGTTGGCCCCCTCCCTGCTGGCCTTTTGCTGGCAAGCAAAAACATTTTTATTCAAGCAAGCTTTTTAAAATCATGGTTTTATTGGGGGGGGGGTGTTTTAAACTTTTGTATGTTTTAAATTTTAAACTTCTAGTGTTTTTAATTAGGTTATTTTAATTGTTTTTAAACACGTTGTTTTACTGTGTTTTATAATGTGAGCTGCCTTGGGTCCCTTTTGGGGAGAAAGGTAGGATAATAAATAAATAAATGATGTGCACACACTTAATAAATAAACGCAGGTAAGAACAAGACATTTTACAGTAAATCAGAGCATATTACTGGGAGGCAGGCCAGAATATAAGTAGATAAGAGCTACTATTAAATTTGTATGTCTGAAAAGGTGTTTAGTACTACCCCTTTGAGATCAATTTAATTTTGGACAGAAATAAAGCTAGGGCTGACATTCTAGCTAGTGACTGTTTTGAAGAAGCAATTTTCCAAGCCACCCATCCACAGCATTTTGGCTTTTAAGAGTTATTTTTGTACAGTCAGCCACTGACAGAAGGTGCATGCTTTCTAGTCATCTCTTGCTCTATTTGTGTAACAAAGCGGCTGAGGCCATTCACCTGATAAAGGCTATGTGCCAATTTGGGATCTAGCTTGCTAAATTTAATACCCACAAGTTAAAAGTTCTGTATATTGTGGTGTGTGTGCGTCAGTCACCAAGAGCCTACTTCTAGGCATAAAGTTAACCTAACTATAAACAAATATAAGCTAGTACACAGAGCAAATTGACCTACAATGAATCCTGTACAGGTGCCATGTTAAAGGGAATTACTGATACAATCAAATGGCTGATGTAATCTAACGAAGGACAGCTAAGAACTAAGTAAATATTGTTGGGTTAGGGCTAGGGCTACTCTATTCCCATTTGCTTCCTCATCAAACTCCACAAGCTGCACTTTTGAGAATCAAAGGCAACTTCTGGTTTTGAAAAAAAAAATCCATCCCTAAACCTTCTTATGTGTGATTAACAGTCTTTTGCTTTCAATGATCCATGCCTCAATTTATGTTTCTGAAAATTGTTATAAACAACTGGCACTGGTATAACTTTCTTCCCAGTGCTTGCCAGAAGAGAAATATAGCTTGGCTGGAGCTGCATCAGTCATATATGACACAGAACCATGTGATGGATGTAAAAATGAACTTTGTGAAATGGATATACAATTTTTTCAGAACTTATTACTTGAATCTTGTGACTATGCATATTTTTCACTTTTTAATCAATGTGGAAGTTCATATTCTTTTCTCCTTAGTGTAGAGCTGCTGCAGCTCCTCCGTGGCCATTTTGTGCCCGGGGGGGGGTGGGATCAGATAAGCTTTTGGCTTTGTTCCTGCACATGATTACATGATATGTTAGGGTCTGCAAGGGTTATCCTGAAATCTCAGCACAGGATATATAATTTTGGGTCTAGCTAAAGGGCATAGTCAGATGCTCTTCTGCAATGGCTCTACAGTACGTCTAGAGGTCTGTGAATGGCCAGCTCCAGCACAGAACTGGAGCTGGCCATACATGCAGAGCTATAGTACTATGCTACACTGAGCAATGCAGGATGCCAGCTAAATGGGAAAAAAGTATTTGCCCAAGTAATTCCCTATTTTAATGCTTTTATACTGCTGTACATGTTTCTGCTTTTATTTGGAGTCCTGTACAATAAACTGTCATTACTCATTTTAATTCACACTACATGAAATACTTAACAAGAAATAAATGAAAGAGTACAAACAACCCACCAGTTTTGAGCTGCATTTAAGATTTACAAAATACACTGAACCCTACCATTTTTAACACCTTTAAAAGATCCAAAAAAGTTACCCACACTCTCTCTGACGCTCTGTTTCACATGGAAGCAAGTGAGAAACTATAGTCCAAAACACACTGCAGAAATAATCCAGTCTGAGACTGCTTTAACTGCCCTGGCTCAATGCTAGGGGATTGTGGGAACTGTAGTTTTGTGAGACATTTAGCCTTATCTGTCAGATAGCTCTGATGCCACAATCAACTACAATTTCCAGGATTCCTGTATGTCATTCCTTCCAACTGTTAACTGTTGCAATCCTTCCCGTACAATGATGTCCTAGTGATTACAGTAGACTGTTATTTTATAGCTATATGAAGACAGAATTTATTTTCAGCTCAACAGTAATACACCGCTTAGAAGTTCCTTGTCTTGAATTATGATATTCA
>NC_056525.1:59079504-59096484 GCF_019175285.1 Sceloporus undulatus | reverse complement strand
CACCGCCCTACCCTAGAGCGCGCTGTGCGCGCACAAAATGGCGTTCGGCCGTTCCACACCCCACCCATCGATACGTGACGACCGCAGCCGCCGCCAAACGAGGCGGCGCGGTTGTGACGTATTGGTGGTCACGGCAGGGCGCCTAGGGCCCGCCCCTTCACCGACCCGGAAGGAGCTCCGTTTTCGGAGCTCCTTCCTGGTTTGGTCCGCGGGGCGCAGCCTTCAGACAGCTGCGCCCAGCGGACGCAAAGGAGAAAGGGGCCAAATGCGCCCTTTCTCTCCTTCTCCCCGCCGCCGTTGTGTGTGGTGGGGAAGGGGCCTTTTGCCGCTTCCCCGCAGCCTGGAAAGCGGGCGGATCAGGGCTTCAGCTGGCTGCCGCTCTGGCCGCTAAGGCCCCGATCCGGCGGGGAAAGGTGTCGCCTACAGGCCGCCCAAAGGGCGGTCTGTAAACGCAACCATAATTTCAGTTAAAAACTGGGCTTTTTGTATTAGAACCAACACTTGTATCAAGTTCTGAGCTGTCTTTGTCCAGATGGAGACAAAGATTGTGTATTTTTTTTGTCTGATACAGAAATGGACACTTAGTCTATGAGTTCGAGTGGATGTACACATGTCTGAAAGTGTATAGTGTTGGTCTCCATTATTATGTGCATCAATCAAGCTTCAGTACCATTTTCTCTGAAATCAGATGTCCTCAGTTCATCCTTGGTATTATTTGACAAATGGAGTAGACTCTGAATTTCTAATTCACTTTTAAACTCAGATTATATTGTCTGTGGGTGGTGTAGAATGGTGGTTTATGTAAAGTACATACACTTTGTCTCACAAATATCAACCAGTGACTCAATCTTGATTTGCACTGCATTAGAAAAGATCTTTACTGATCTTTTTTGCAAACTAAAGAACACAAATTTAAGAAATTTGGCAGCAGCTGTTACTGCTGCTGCACGGTTTGCTGCTCAACATGCAGAAGGAAAAAGAGAGCCCTGGTATCTAGCCACTCTTTCATGTATCACCTGGTACTAGAAGCCCTGGCTGTTTTTTTTTTCATGAGTATATCTTCGTTTTGAATGTTTCTGATATTCAGTCATGTAGTTGAAAGTATCCAACCTGGCCTAGTTATCAACACCCATGCAAAAGTCTAATTTTAGTGTTAGGAGTTGTGGTCGTTCAGGTGGAGAATCTGTAGAAATTCCATCCAGTAACATAGAGTGCTAATAAAGATGCTTTTTCTTTCACTCTTTTAGGCAGCTGAGCTCAATTGCCTTTCCCCGACATGAGAGGAGTACCTCCAGCTAACAGTAAGCTGTCATCCATGCCTTTTAATCTTTGGTCAGAACTGTAATGCCAAATGCCAGTTGCTCAACTGCTCTTGGGGGAGAGACTGCTTGCCTACCACCAAAATCAGCAGTGAGAGAACTGGCAAGAGGCGTCGAATTTCACTTCACCACATGGAAGACAAACACGGATCAGTTTAGCTTTACCTGGACAGTATGAATTAGTTCATAACTTGGCAGCCATCAAGGTAGATGGGAAACAATACCTGAGGAAGACTTGGAAATCCATGGGGATAATGAGGATTGGCACCCAGATTGCAGGGAAGAACAAGAAGAACAGGAGGTGGATGAGGGAAAAAGAGGGAATGTTTACACTGTGCGGGTACACGTTACACGTGGTTTGACTCGACTGTTGTTGTCAGGATTACTGATGTAAATCCAAGCATTGTGTACTAACTTTTCACTTGACCAGAGTCCGCTTTGCCTTGAGTTTTTAATGATTCGTTCTTCTTTGTTGTCAGAGTAACTCTACCTAAAACCGCTAACTCTGAATTTGAGAGAGTTTGCCTGTATAAATATGCTGAGTATGGAACCCAAGATTGTTTCAGTATAAGTCTCTCTTTTTCTTTTTTAAAGTCCATCATCCTACTCTTCCTGTAGAAGTGGTAACTTGCAGCAGAAGAAAGTTTTAGTGGAGGGGAATGATGATTTCACCTTTCTCTTGATTCAGCACTGCCAGTTGCTTTACTTCCAGCCCCTTCCAACTTATAACTCGAGCATAGTAACCCTTCAGAATTAATTCCTAAATGCTTAGGGTGAAGACAAATCTAACATAAACGCAGTGCTCACAGAAACAGCCACCTTGGACCTATATAAGGAGATAGGTGGGATATAATTAAATAAATGAAACTTAATCAGCTTTTCCTCTTGGTTTGCAGTTGAAATGACAAGCCAAACTTAACCAGTGGCTCTTGAATGTGTCTTTGCCCTCTGTCCTGAATGGGGTTGGGATTAGTTTAATGAGTAGACATGATGCAAAATTTGGTGGGGGAATAATTTTTTGGCAGCTTTGAAAAGGCCAGCCGTAGCTAGCCTCAGGCACTCCACAGCCTGCAAATCAAAGATACATACCATTTGAACCCGTAAATGATCGTTTGAAACATGCTCTAAATGATTGTTTTTTTTGTTTTTTCCCAGAGTTCTCTAGTGAAGGGTTGTAATTCATATTAAGGAAGCTCTCTAAACCTAAGTAAAATAGATGCCTGTTGTCTTTTCAATCCATCCTTTACTACAAAGTCAAAAACATTAAATACTGTATTCTCTAGCTAGAAACTGGTGTACTGTAGTAGTGTTAAATAAAAGTTCTTTGACTAGAACATACTTTATGAAAAAGCATGTTCAGGGTACCAGAAGCTCTGCCTGTTTTCTGGAGTATCTCTTCGTTTTGAACTTTTCTGATAGCAGTGTAGTTGGAAGAGGCCAAAAGTTGTAATTTGGCTTTGTATATTTCACCAAATATGGCTTCCTGTTTATATAGGTCGCTAATGGGAGGCAGCTCAAATGTCTTTCGTAAACTTTTCAAAACTAGTGACAAGATTGCTTTGTCAAGTTTCCAGATACATCTAGGGCAACTTGGATGGAAACACCACTCAATTTGTGAGGAGTGGAAATTAAGACTGTTTTCTGTGTCAGAGTCAATGTGAAACCCTTCTTCCACAAATGAATTTTAAATGAGGGAGCTAGCTTTTCACATTTCAATCTATGAAATCTGTATATTTATCATCAAGAGAGAAATCTCATTGTTTCAGAACTAACAAGTTTGAGTTTACAAGCTAGATTGGAAAACAAAAAAGGCATCACACAGATTTTACTAAGAATACAATTCAGTAGGTTAGGATTTTTTTAAAAAGCCAGTTTTAAGAGAAGTATTAAGATCTTAACATGAACTGAGGCCCGTTACAGACCGCCCAAAAGGGGTGGTCTCGGCCCGCTGCCGGTTGCAGCGCGGAGGAGTTTGCAGCAGCCAAACGCCCGACTCCTCTGCGACTGCAAAGAAGGAGTGCGAAAATTGCGCTCCTTCCGGCACCCCGGAAGAGACGCTGCAAGTGCCAAAGCGGTGTCCTTCCGCTGCGTGATGGTGCGGACCGCAGAGCGTCCGTTGCGTCAAAAATGGCGGCGGCCGTGTGGGAACGGACCGCCGCCATTTGTTACAGACTCTTTCCGTAACAGTGGTAAGGTGGCGTCTAGAAGAGCCCACCCTCTTTTTCAAACGTCTGAAATGGCTGTCTGTAACCCGCCCAACGTTTCCTTGAAAAATCACAGACATTGTTAAGTTTTCTTGGGGGGGGGGGGGGGGGGGGGGGGGGGGGAAGGGGGGTGGATTTTGTGTGCCCATTGTATTGTAAAAAGTGATATACTCGGCACATTTTGGATTGGCTTTACAGCTTATGTTCCATACTTCCTACAAAATTGTTTAGGTTTTCTGGCACCAAATTTTTGTTCCTCTGAAGTTTTAGGGATAACAAAAGTACCGCCCCGTCTTAACCCTAGTATGCGCTCTGCGCGTACTTTTTAGCCCGTATGTAACGGGCCTATATTAACTTATTCTCATGTAAGAATTCAAAGCAAGACACCTTTAACAGGCACCCTGTACTTGTGTATAAGCAGAATTATAACATCTGAAATGTCTTGTTCAAGGAAGGACAGCCAGAGCAGCCAAGTGTATTACAAAAGAATACTGTAACACTCAGACAATTACTTTAATTCAACTGGAACGGGAAACATCAACCTTAAGCAACAAGAACACATTAGTTACCTTTGCAGCAAGATGCCAATTTCCTTGACACACAATACAATTTTGCAACTAGGCTAAGGCCAGTGTACTGACAGATCAGCTAACAGCAGTTAAGGAAAGCTTTTGTAAGACACTTTGAGAAACCACACTCTTCCCTCTTTAAAACAAATTCCCTCCTTTCCATTAGCAGATTGAAGAAATATTCCAACTGCTGTGTCAGGCAAACCCTGGTTCTTCTCAGCAATTGTTACTATAACTTAAAAGACACAGGAGGGAAAATACATTCCTAAGACTGGATCTCATATTCTCAAATCAGGGCTAGCAGGGAGCCAGTGTCATGTCTTCACTAATCTTCCAAGGAGCCGAAATGCCAATTTTAATTTTCTCCTATACTGATTTCTAAATGTTAAACATATGCCACCCTTCATCTAGAAAAGATCCCAGAACATTTAATACTGAGAAGTTTTCTCTCAGTGCTAATCCTACAAACTGACAACTCGGGTAACATAAAGCTAGCATTAACTCTTCTTGTTTTTATATTAATCTGGCTTGTTTGCAGGGGTTCACAAATATAAACATGTGCTATGCTCTGTAAGACCAAAGAACTATAGTTCAGTATTCTGCTCTAACTGTGAACAATGAGATGCCTATGGCAGCACAACAGCATCCTGCTAGTGTCCCCTGGAAAATAGGGTTGAAAGGCATACTGCCTCTGATACTAAAGAAAATATATATACACCACAAACAGCTGTTATTAATAGCCTCTGTGCATTTTGTCTAACTACTTCTTTACAGTTGTTCAGATTGATGTCCATCAGTAAATCTTCCAGGACCAAATTCCATAGCTTCATTATGAGCTGTATCTAGCATTACTATTCCTTTCATTAGTCCTGAAACTCCCACTACTTAGCTTTAGTGGTTGATTCCAGGTTTCCGTACAAAGACAGAAAAATCATCCCTAGCTATTTTTGCCACATCATGCCCAACTTTATAAATTCGTACGTTAATTAATCGTGAATATTATTTTTCATCTGTTTACTCTAAACTGTACTGTACTTGTGATTTCACAGCCCAATCTCCAGGTGGTCAAGATCTTTTCAGACTTTTCATTGCATTCTTTTGTTACAGCTACCCCAAATAAATCTTTTTGATGAATACTTGCTCTTGTCTGCTCATCCTAAAATGAAGTTAACTTCCCAGAGTTAAAATTATAGACTGAGACTTAATGTTAGACTTTAAACCCCAGATTATATACACAGTTGATGCCAATCTTATACAGATGTCAATCCTATACATTTTCATTCAGATTTCTTGGTAAGATGACTGAAGACTTACATGTGATGCCTGAGTTTGAAAAAGCTTGAATTTCATTTTTCTGCTTTTACTTATTGACCACTAAGTAGATATCAATCCTCTACTTGGGAACTATCTCCCCTTCTTTCAGATCATGTGATCAAATAGTTATTCTAGAGAAGAGCATTTCCCAGAAAATCATTGTGGGCAAAATTATTATTATTTTAAATTTTATTAATACATTCTAAAACAAAATATGACAACAAACAGTACACCACATCAATAATAAATACAGGCAATAACCCAGGTAAGGCCCTGAAAGTTATAGATAAAAGGTGTGTTCAGGAATCCTGAAAGACATCTTTCCATAAAAATTTAACTAAAATTGGGGGATGCCTAGAGACTAAATCTTGCTGGATGTATTCAATACATGGGTGCCAAATCTTATGAAAGGTCAATCCATAGTGTAAGCCTCTCGCTCTGTATTATTCTCTGCCATTTTCTCCAGTCCCAGAGTCTAGTCCACCATCCTGCAATATTCAACTTTCCAGTTTTCCAGTTCCTGGCTATCTCAAGCCTGGCAACAGCCAGAAGCAAACTAACAAGTTCTTTATGCTGCAGGGCTTTATTTTCATTCATAAAAATGGAGAAGAGGAGCAGGAGTGGTGATAATTGTATACTTTGTTTAGTGATGTTGGAGATCAGAAGTTGTAAAATTTCTGTCCAATACTCATGCAGTAAGGGACAATCCAGCCACATATGTACAAAGGTTCCCCTACCTTCACAACCCCTCCAGCATTTTGGATTAGCATTGGTAAACATACGAGCCAATTTGACTGGGGTGAGATACCATTGATGGATTCTCTTTAATGGCAGTGGACCTACTTTAAATGGTAAATGAGTCCATATATTTCCCCAGGTCTAACAATTAATTGAAAGAGATAGTTCTGCTTCCCATCCTGCCTTATGAAGCGTTGGCTTCCCAAATGTTTCTTCTAGCAGACAATTATATACCGTATATACTCGACGATAAGTTGACCTCATGTATAAGTCGAGGGCAACTTTTGAGGCTAAAATTATGGATTTTGCTATGACCCATGTATAAGTCAAGGATAAAACTTAGGGGCATAGAGCAAAGGATCTAAAGGATGAAGCAAAGCAAAGCAATGTCAAAGAACTTAGAAAATTCCAGAAGACGTAACTCTTTGTGCTTACTTTTAAAACTGGATGGATGAGAGAGTAGAGGGGGTCAGTGCTTCACATATTAAATTCTTGCTTTTCACCAGTTTTTTTTTCTTTTAAATAAGAGTTAAGATACAATACTTACATTGACCCAAGTCAGTTTTTTCGGATCAATTTTTTGACCTAAATTTCTAGACTTATACATGAGTATATACAGTATGCATGCTATTTGGCCTTTAGGATGGTGAACCTTTTAGAGGCCGAGTGCCCAAACTGCAACCCAAAACCCACTTATTTATTGCAAAGTGCCATGTCCCTCTGGCTTTCTGTAACAAAGTCTAGCAAACTCTGTGCTGGGGGCTGATGGCATGTGCCCACAGAGAGGGCTCTGAGTGCCACCTCTGGCATGCGTGCCATAGATTTGCCATCACTGGAATATATAGTCGGAGAGACACACGTTTTCAAAAAAAGTAAGTGGGCGAGGATATTCCTGTATCTGAAGAAGTTTTTTTAAGAATAATTCTATCTGTATTATTTGATACCAGTTCTGATGACCAGTGCCCAAAGCACAGATTAGTTGCTCTGTTGTGGTAGTTGTCCCATTGTGGAACAGGTCCCTAACTGTATACAGTGGAACCTCGCCATACGCGGGGATCGGTTCCAGATCCCACCGCATATGGCGATTTCCGCCTATGCTCGAGCCCCATTGTAAACAATGGGGCTCGTGCACGGCGGCGCACAAGGCGCAGTGGGTGCGCACGCCCATTCAATTGAATGGGACACGCCGCCCCTTCCGCCCCGCGCGCGCCGGCAGCTTTGAGCGCCTATGCTCAAAGCCGCCTATAAGAAGACCGCGTATGCGGAGGATCCACTGTACAGGGCATAAACCTCCCAGCCTCGAAACTGTGTGTATTTTTCTGGGCTCTAGAAAAGAGAGTGAGTAAGAAAAGGTCGTAAAGGGGATTGTAGGCAAAATTAGCATTACAAGTATCCACACAATATTATGGCTAGACTGTATAAAGCCTGTCAGGCACAAAGTCCTGTACTGTACTTACAACTATTTGTTTTACATCTATATAGTGCACATTTTACACATACACACTTGTATTATTTTTAGTCTTAATGTTTTAAGATTGTATCTACTGTATTTCAAAATCCTCTTTGCATTTTCTAAAGTATAATCTGCACTGCAGAAATAATGCACTTTGAGACCACTTTAACTGTCATGGCTCAATGCTATGGAATTCTGGGATCTGTAGTTTTGTGAGATATTTAGCCTTCTCCGTCAAAGAGCTCTGCCACAACAAACCACAAATCCCAGGATTCCACAGCACTAAGACATGGAAGTTAAAACCATATCAAACTGCATTATTTCTGCAGTGCAGATTAGACCTAAGTGTGGCATAAAGATGGTTTAAATAATTTGTCCTATATCAACAAAATATTTCTTAATATACCACAGACTGGATATAGTTAGTTATGATCCAAAATATGCTGCAGAAATAATCCAGTTTGAGACAGCTTTAACTGTCCTGGCTCAATGTTAGGGAATTCTGGGAACTGTAGTTATGCGAGACATTTAGCCTTCTCTGTCAGAGAGCTCTGGTGCCACAATAAACTACAATTCCCAAGATTCTGTAGCACTGAGCCAGGGCAGTTAAAGCGATCTCAAACTGGATTATTTCTGAAGTGTGCATTGGGTCTATGTTTAATTTCCATTTAAGATAATCTTGATTAACTTTTCAAACTGATTTCAATGGAACACTGAAGCATCAAGTTAAACAAAAGTTATTCCTGAAAACATGGCATACAACTACAGCATTAATTCTGATCGAATCCAACAGTAACAGCAGTTCTCCCTCTTGTACTGAACTGGGCTTCTGCCGATCCACTTTTTGCAAATATTCCTATATAAGGAGTAGTTTGTGCCAAATGTCTAAAGAAAAAGGATTTCACCCATATTGTTCTACATTTCTGATCTAGCATAGCAATTTCCAAAAGGTGCTGTGTAGAGAAGTGTAAACAATTGCTGCTGAACAGAAAACAGAACTATTTTCTCTCTGCTTTACTAATTTCCAACACTGAAGAACCTTGTTTTAAATGTTTCTATTCCAAACCACTCCCAAAATGCTTCACAGTAGTGTTTTGTATTCAGGGCAATACAAATATGGTTAAAAGAAAGGGTTGTTTAATGGCAGAAAATATACTACTAACAATAATTCAGATTGCAAAGCTCCAGTTACACCCAGAATCAGGCTACACAGCTCTGTTTTCTACAAAACCTGAAAATCAACATTCAAAATGAAGGTGAAGTGAGAATGTTGGAATTATGGCTTTAAACCCTCTGCAAATTCAAATGATATGTGAACTTCTTTTCCTACAGTATGATGTGACCATACAGATAGAAGATTACCTTTATTATTATATAGTGTGTCATTTCCTAGCAATGGCTACTTGGTATTCCTTCATATGAATGATACCGATGGAAGTGAAAACACAGTTGAAATGCAGATACTGTATACTAAACAACATGCTTACCTAACACAACTACTGTATCTTTAAAAATGGACTTGGGGTTTTAAGAGTTACTTACTACCATGTCAATTTCTTTACAGCGCAGAACTATAGATCAGTGGTCCCCAAACTGTGCCCTTTAAGAGATTTTGGACTTCAGTTCTGAAAAGCTTCAGCCATGTTGGCCAATAGTCTGGGATTCTGAGAGCTGAAGTCCAAAAGCCCTTAAAGAGCACAGTTTGGGGACCACTGCTGTAGATCAACTGTGATCCTGCAGATTGAAAACCAAAGAATAGAACTGCTCATTTAATGTTTTCAGAAATTATTCAATATTATATCCCCTCAGTTAATTTTTTTTAACAATAACAAAAGTAGTTTGGTTTTTATTCAGCATGTGTCAAACCTACTGATTACTTAAGGGTTATTTTTGTTTTAATATATAAATTGTTTAACATATTTGATTACAGTTTGTTCAACTGAATGCCCAAACCCAATTGCTGAGAGAATTTCTGCATTAAAACAGCATTATGTCAGCATAATATAACTAAAAGCCAGAAAATGAATTCAAGGGTGTTGTCTAAAAATGTCTGGGCCTGTAGCTGCTACAAAGCTGCAAGAAGCCTTCCATGCTGTGATATGTAATCTAGTCTGACTGCGTAACAGCCAGTAAATATATTTTTATTAAATGCATATATAAAGAGAGACGTAACACTGCCATCAAACAAGTCTCCAGACAGACAGCTTGCTGTCATTAATATCCTTCATGAATATTTTAACTGCCTTTTATGTATCCATTGACTCATCAAGAAGGTTTTTAGGTTCTATAGCACAAAACCAGAATATTTCAGTGTGGTCAAAATGTTTACTGATGGAATAAAACTGTTTATTTCTGTTGAGAAACTGAACCATATTCTAACAAACCAAAGTGGCCCTAAGGTGCTGACTCTAAGAACCAGTTTTATTACTGCTCTGAGGAAAGGGGCCCTTTGAGTGCAGCAGCTAACAAGAATTTTTATGCTAAAGAGATCTGTTGGAGAAACGCTTTTTCGTCAGTTGAAAAAACATGTGATCAGCACTTCAATTGTACCCAGATGAGAGTATCCAAGCACATGGGCCCCAATTATGTTTTTCTCAAGAAGAAATAAGTTAATTGAGCTCAACCTATGAGAACAGGATAACTGAATAGCATAAATAGCATCTGCTATAACAAGAAAAGCATACAGCTTTTCCCCTCACATTAAAGCATTTGTAAAAACATATTTTGAATAAATATCAAATTGTAAGTAACTGTAAATCTCTAATAAATAAATATTTGAATTCTGTACATCAAAAAATAGTACTTATTACATTATAGTTCCTTACTCTGTACATTTAAAGAGGAGGAGGAAGAGGAAATAACCAGATGCCTTTTGATGCCTGTAGCAAAGCTTAATGTGGCCAAAGTCATGAGGGAGTAGAAATATTGTATTTAGCCACAAAGAAATTAATTGTTGGAATAGCAACAGAGTACAAGAATCCCTGGATGTCAGGTTATGATCTATTATAAGGGACCGTAAGCTGTACTGAAACTATGTACTTGAGAAGCTATTGGTGGGGGGGGGAGTCTAATATCTATACAGTGGTACCCCGGGATACGAAATACCCAGGTTACGAAATTTCCGGGATACAAAAAAATCCCATAGGAAATAATTGTTCCGGGTTACGAATGTTTTTTTGGGTTACGAAAAAATTTTTTGGTGCTTTTTTCGGCTTTTTCGCACGAAATCGCGGCTTTTCCCCATTAGCGCCTATGGCATTTCGGCTTACGAATGCTTTTCGGGTTACGAAAGCGGCGGCGGAACGAATTAATTTCGTAACCCGAGGCACCACTGTACAACCTTTTTGGAGAGTGGGAGAAGAAACTGCTTTTAAGATTTCCATAACTTGACACATTTGATTGAATGCCATACTTCTCCATCAACAATTTACATTTCATAGTACATTGTTTAAAAGTGACAAGTATACAGTCACAACTGTGCAACTTCACTCAGTTTTTTAAACTTAATCATCAATATATACATTAAGAATTAGCATGGCCAGTACTGACTACCTTACAAAAGAATGCCCACAACTATTTAGAGAATGTACCACAATAGCTGACACATTTAACAGCTGTTTAATAAGGCTACATTCTTATCTAAGTCCTCCTTATACAAAGTCTTTTTTTTTGGGGGGGGGGAGGTGTTGAAATCAGAGGACCGTGGGAAGGCACAGAAGAGTTTAGAATTATTTGTTGTTAACTGCCCTCAAGGGAGCCCTGATTCATGGTGACATTGTGGATAAGACATCTCCAAGACTCCCTATGCGCTGCTTAGGTCCACCAGATTCAAGCCCATGACTTCCCTGATTGAGTCCCTCCATCTGGCGTGTGGTCTTCCTCTTTTTCTGCTACCTTCAACCTTCCCTAACATTATGAGCCATGCCTTCTCATGATGTGGCCAAAATATGATAGCCTCAGTTTTGTGATCCTGGCTGGCTCCCAAGAAGTTCAGGCTTGATCTGTTCTTAGACTACCAGGAATAAAAATTAATACTTAAAAAAAAATTTTTTTTTGCTTCATTCCAGAGGAATCTCATGGAGTATGTTTACAGATTACATTCGGGAAAAGATTTCATAGCTCAGTTCCTGCTTCCGAGTTGTTATCCCAAGTTATGTTGCACCCAAGTTGTGGAACTCCTTCCTTGGGAGGTCCGGTTGACCCTGCTGTCTTTCTACCAGAAAGTTTTTTATTTAAGACTTTTTTATTTAATGAAACATTTGGTTTCGGTATGCTGCAGCAGACAAAGCTTGTTATGGGGTGGTGTTGAGTGTAGTCTTTGCATTTTATTATGTTTTAAGTGTCTTTTTAAAGCTATTTTTAACTTGAATTTTTTAAATCAAAGTTAAATTGTTTTAACTTTTGTATTAAGAGTTTTAAATACTGTATTGTGTTTTTAAATGTA
Source organism: Sceloporus undulatus (assembly GCF_019175285.1). Classification (NCBI taxonomy): domain Eukaryota; kingdom Metazoa; phylum Chordata; class Lepidosauria; order Squamata; family Phrynosomatidae; genus Sceloporus; species Sceloporus undulatus. The sequence continues at coordinate 59,084,443 of NC_056525.1, read as the reverse complement.
GTACATCACTCAGAATTCTGTGCTGTGAGAAAGGTGGACACAAATTAAATAAATTCCCAGTTGTCTTCATTTCAGTTTGCTCTTGAGTGCAACTGTTCAGTGGAAAGGAAGTCTCTGTCACAGTGTCCTATACAGTGGTGCCTCGGGTTACGAAATTAATTCGTTCCGCCGCCGCTTTCGTAACCCGAAAAGCATTCGCAAGCCGAAATGCCATAGGCGCTAATGGGGAAAAGCCGCGATTTCGTGCGAAAAAGCCGAAAAAAGCACCAAAAAATTTTTCGTAACCCGAAAAAACATTCGTAACCCGGAACAATTATTTCCTATGGGATTTTTTCATATCCCGGAAATTTCGTAACCTGGGTATTTCGTATCCCGGGGTACCACTGTACATTCTAGAGGCTAAAGCTTTACAAACCAATTCTATTCACAGCAGTACATCCACTTCTACTTCTAGCACAACTTTACTTCTAGACTTCTTTAACCACAGAATTTCTCTTTACCAGTGATGTGGACCATTAATACTCTGCCAAAATAAGCAACCACATATTACAGGGGTGGTAAGTATACATGAGTTTATGTAAGATTGTGGTATACAGAACATAAAATGTTGACATAAGATCTGATTAACTTACCACTACCAGATTTTTCCCAGTCCATCACGGATCTAGAGTCAATCCCAAACTACATTCATATTCCATAGTTTCAAGGGTATTTCAATGTATTTCACCTTTCTCCCTATATAGACTGGCTTGGATGTTTGATGACTAACAAAATGTAATTATTTGAGGGCAAGAATTTATTTCTGCTTTTAATGGCCACATATTTGGAGGTTTATTTTCTTCTGAAGTATCTCTCACTTGTTCAAGAAACTCTAACACAGACTTTTTAGGCAGAGATGTCTGAACATGTGTTGTCCAGACAACTTCAGACATTCCTGGACAAACCATATTATGTACACCCATTTCTGTATGGCTTCAGACCAGTGTGTGGTACTGAAAACACCCATATGTTGCCTTGACTGACAATGTACTCTAGATGAAAGACAGGGGTAGTGGTATCCAGTTGATCTTTTGGAGCCTTTTTATACCGTGGTATTCTACTGATTGGCTCTAAAGGATGAGAGTAGGAGGCACTGTATTTGATGGTTCTGCTCCTTTCTACAGGACTGTTCCAGGAAATGGCACTGAGGATTCCTATTAATCTTTACAGGTACTATAGTGTGGAAGCAAAGGAAGTGTTTAATCTTATCCACCATGCACTTTGATATCTATATGAAGCTGCTGGGTGCAGTCACAGGAGTTTGGGAGTTGCCTGGGGCTGTGCAAGTGGTGGACCAATGCCTGGTTGAGATATATTGGGCTGGATGAGAACCAAGACCAAGGCTCTGTGGACTGGTGGTATCAAGTTCAAGAACTGGATAAGCAACCTGCCCTGGATGGAACTGCATTCCCCTTGAAGGAACTGATGCATAGCTTGGGAGCAGTTTCATCTTTGTCACAGGAGGCCCAAGTGGACTCTATAGCTTGTAGTAACAAAGGGGGGGGGGGGTGTTTAACTGATGCACCAGATAGTCTTTCCTGGGCAGGGTAATTTAGCCATGGTAGTTCATGTGTTGGTAATATACAGATTAGACTAGTATAATTAGAGATGTAAAGAACTGGAAAAAGTGTAAAATTAGGAGAGGGGGCTCCCTGAAGCCATTTTTTCTGGGGGGAAATGAATTATAGGATATTTTATTTTATAATGATTAATATTTAACTTAAGACATTCTTATATTTACTTTCCTCGCATTATTTCTAAAAACTATGTAGCAGTTAGGTTTTTAGGTAAGATTCTGCACAATATCTTAGATTGTTTCAATTTCTGATTTGGGTTTCCTTTTCTTAGTTCCTTTTATGGGGATGACTGCTTTAGGTTGGCTTGGCATTGTGGAAGCGGGGACAAAATACTGTGGTTGTCTCTGCTTTGTTAATGTGGATGATTTCTGTTTTTAATTAGTTCTTTACCTTGTTCTTCAAAAATTTGCAAAAACAAAGAGGCTCCCTGGTAGCTCCATTTTAACAAGTATCAAGTAATACTGTATTTTAAAAAGTAAATCCCATTTGTAACTATTTTCTGGATAAACTGAATACTTTTATTGTCTTTTCTAGCCCTCCATAGTGCCAAACAATGCATGTTATGCTCCTAGAACAATAAAAGCTTCTTAATACTGTATTGATTTTTTCCCATTTTTCCAAAAACTTCCATTATTTCCCAAAAACACAGGAAATAATTTCCCTTACAAAAGTACACGGAAGTGCCCTTGGAGATGCTGCTGCAAGTAGTGTAATATGTGGCACTTAGACTGTAGGTGAGAACATAAGATATTGCTTTGATAGGAATTATAGTAGCTGCCAATACATTTATAGTAGCTGCCAATACATTTGCATTTTGAATTAAAGCTACTGCCAGTGGCATTAAAAGCCCTATACATCCTGGTGCTAACTAATTAAAGCAATAATTATTTCATATATGTCCGCCCCAGGAATGAAGACTGCTGTAAGACCTGTCTTGTGAGAAAGGAAGAATATAAAATAACATATGATAAATTCCTCTGCACCCCGTCCCCCAAAGTGGGAATACACTACAGATGCAAATATGGAAGAGGGCTTTCTTCTATGACACTTGGTTGTGGAATATTCTCCTACTGAGGATACTGACATTAGTTTCACTCCAATGCCAAGTTAAAACGTGCCTTGGAGAGTCTAATGATTTTATTCAATTTATACATGTATATGTTTTAAACTGTCTTAATTTCATTTAAATTGTTAAATAGCTGAATACATATTTAGACTGTTTTAACATATTTTATTGCTTTAAATGGTTTAATTCTTTTGAATTTTTTAAACCGGTTTTAAAAGATGTCATTCTGAGATCTTATTAAATAAGGTGGGATACAAATATTTCAATAAAAAAATAAACAAATTAATATTATTTTACTACTTATTTGCTACTTTAGAGGTAACTCTGGCACAGTAAACATTATTGCTCTTACCAGCTATTTAATCCAGATGTTATATTTTGATATATGTTTTATGTATCCATTGTGATTTAATGTACAATTTATATGTAAATAAAGCAAATAATATTAATAATAATAACAATAATTTTATTTCTTACCCACCTCTCCTCACGGCTCGAGGCAACATAGTTAAAACACAGGTGTTATATACACATTTAAGCTGCATCTCTATGTAATATTTATAATACATAGGGCAATAATTAAACATAAAATTCATGTTTAAAGTAGGTCTGCTAGAAGAGATAGGCCTGCTAGAAGAAATAGTCTTCAAATGTGTTTTCTATTCTGACAGGTGGTTTAGTTGTCAGATCTCTTCCGGCTGTCATTCCACAGTCTTGGGGTGGCCAATGAGAAGGTCCTCTGGGTAACAGCTGCCAGTTGGGTTCTTGTAGGCTGGAGCAACTGCCCCCCCCCCAGAAGACCTCAGTGTTTGGGGCAGATTGTATGGGAGAAGGCAATCCTATAGATAACCTGGACTCAAACCATGTAGGTCTTTGTACTTTGCCCAGAAACTAATTGGCAGCCAATGGAGTGACTTGAGTATGGGTGTAACATGTTCACATGTTCAGGTGTGTGTACATGTATCCCATACATTTTAACCATATGATTAAATTCAATGATTCAATGAGGCAAATTAAATGGTTAGACCCAGTGTCTCAATGGGATTTATATAAAGTTTGATTTACCATTCAGGAATTGATTCAATTAGTTTACTCCAATTGAGGCTGTCTTGCATTTAAGCCATTTATTTCAGCAGGATCTCATTGGGCCCGAACAGACAGACCAAAATAAAGCTGCTTCGGGTCACTTTAGAGGTATGCTGTTTAAATGACACACCCATCTTAAGAGATCAGAAGCTGTGCCAAAGCTGCGCTCCAGTCCTTAGGACTGGAGTGTGGCTTTGGCACGGATTCCTGCCTCTTAGGATGCATGCATAATTTAAATAGCATACCTCCATTGTGACCCGAAGCAGCTTTATTTTGACCTGTCTGTTCGGGCCCACTGTCACTTTAAAAACTGGTGCTCAAATGTCCATGTTTCCCTTCATCTGTCATCATCCCTTTTTTCCTTTTTTGTGTTTTTTCAAAGAACTAAAGCCTGAGAGCATAGCCAAGTGTTTTATTTTTATCTCATGGAAAAATGCTACACATTTTTTTAAAAACTGAGTCTTTAAATGTGTTGTAAAAACAGGAGAATTGAAAAATTAAACTATGATTGACTTTTCATATCAATTGATTTTTTATATATCAAACTTTATATTTTCTTCATGTTTAAATATCTGAAGGGATGTCATATTGAGAACGGAGCCGGCTTGTTTTCTGTCACTCTAGAGACTAGGACATGGAGTAATGAATCCAAGCTAAATGTCCTAATGATAAGAGCTGTTTGACAGTGGAGCACACTACCTTAGAGAGTGGTGGAGTCTCCTTCTTTGAAGGTTTTTAAACAGAGGCTGGATGGCCATCTGTCGGGAGTGCTATGATTTTGTATTCCTGAACGGCAGGGGATTGGGTTGGTCTTGTGGTCTCTTCCAACTCTATGAATCTATGCTTCTATGTAGTAAGAGCCTGAAATCAATGTTCAAAACATGTAACCTCAATGCATTAAACCAGGGGTAGGCAACCTGCGGCCCACGGGCCAGATGCGGCCCGGCAAGGCCTTGGGACCGGCCCCCGGCCTGGTCATGCCGCCGATTGCCGCCGGGGCCTTTGGGGGGCAATTGTCTATAGAAGCCTCAGAAACATGCATTTATATTAACATTTTTTTAAAAATCAGCATTTTTTTTCCGCATGTCCTCCATTTTTTTAAAAAAAAGTGTCTTCCATTTGAAAATTTTGTCCTACATTTGTCCTGGTTTATTTATATATTTAATTTTTT
>NC_056525.1:59052758-59079404 GCF_019175285.1 Sceloporus undulatus | reverse complement strand
CGCATGTCCTCCATTTTTTTTAAAAAAAAGTGTCTTCCATTTGAAAATTTTGTCCTACATTTGTCCTGGTTTATTTATATATTTAATTTTTTTTAATTATTTATTTTTTGGCTTCGGCCCCCCAGTTGTCTGAGGGACAGCAACCTGGCCCCCGGCTCAAAAAGGTTGCCTACCCCTGCACTAAACTTTGAGAACATCTAAATAAGGAATGTTGATGTTTATTTCAGTTGAGTACTGTTTGTTTATGGATGCAGTGGCTTAGTGGTTAAGATGCCAATTCTGACACCGGAAGTTTGGCAGTTCAAGGCCCAAGTGCTGTATGATGGGGCGAGCACCTGTAACTAGTCCCAGTTTCTGCCAACCTAGCAGTTTGAAAGCATTCAAATGTAAGTAGATAAATAGGTATCACTTCTCAGTGAGAAAGTAACAGCATTCGGTGCCGTCATGCTAACCGTCTGACCACTGGAGTAGTCCTCAGACAATGCTGGCTCTTCAGCTTAGTAATGAATATGAGCACTGCCTCCCACAGTCAGTTATGACTAGATATTCATGTCAAGGGACTACCTTTATCTTTTATGTTTACTGTTTGCTCTTCTTCTAACAGTGAGAAGCATTTAATACTGCAAAGCAAATTGTGCAACTACAAGCAACTCTGCATACATCTATGCCTCATACCCAGCACCAGATCATATAACAATCCAAACTACTAGTCACTGCTTATTAGCATTACCAATTACTCTGGGCTTGGTTATCTGTGTTTAAAGATCAATCAAACTGATATTTAATGCTTGCAACTCTGGTTCTTTATGAGTCACTTCAATGCAGAAGTTGGATTTCCAGATCAAGCATGGGATCAATACCCACTTGATAAGACTATTTACTTGCATTAGACCATGTAAACCATCATGTGTGAACCCATAACATGACCATGTTGCTTTGTTTCCAAATTTGTGAACAACTCTCTCTCTCTCTCACACACACACACATACACACACACCCCTCTTACTCTGAAAACACAAGGAATTAAACATACTGTATAAGCACCCCCTTACAATTCATTTCAGATTATTCATCACACCATGGTTTTGCACTATATCCACTAGGCTTGGTACGTTACATCTTCCCTTTGTATAATTCAGTTCCCTTCCTCATTATGAAATTTGTAGCAAGTCACAGTTTGTCAGTATAATCAAATAAAAAAGTACTGTGCATATCCTGTAAGTCCAGATATTAATTGTTCAGTCAGACTGGGATCCAGAAACTTAGGATGGAGGCACCTATAAACATGGATTTCATAGCATGAAATGGAATGAAGGCTTATGCTATTCTACACAATACTAAAACATCTGGGACTGGGGTACATTTGTTCTGTCTTCAAAGTTTAACGCATTATTTTATAAATTATCAATATAACAAGGTCCAGTTATGGAAATGAGTTAAGAACTTTACTATACATGTACATCCTTTCTCTGACTGATTTCAAAGTGTTCTACACAGCAAGGAAAAAGTGTCACCTCTCGATGTTGTTGAACTGCTGCTTGCATCCCTAGCTAGCACAACCAATGGTAAGAGATAATGGCCGCTTTGAGTCTAATCTGGGGAACAGGCTAGATAAGAATCAATAAAATAAAAGCCTAGGTATATCTGGTGTGCCATATGTTTCTTCTTTCTGTTCTACAAAAATCCACCTAAAACACATCAAAACAATTATTTCCCTTGTATATTTGAAGATATTCCAGAGGGCTTGATTACAACACAAAACACTGAAGAAACTTATTTGCTTTAATACTTTAATGATTATCTCCATTAACCTTCCAAAAAATCCCACAAGTTCAGAGTTAAGTAAGGAGGAAAGGGAAGGGAAGTCATGTGGTACTTTTAAAAAGGACTTAGAGACCCACAAGTGCTGCTGTCAATGAAATGTACTACTAGCTGTTATGAGCAACGCGAGCTCTCATTCTACCAAACTGGCCTATATTTTCCATAGTTCTGTGGGACTGTCAGGGAAATGGAAAGACTTCCCTCTATTGCCTTTAATATGTTCACAGTACATCTTTTTTTTTTTGGGGGGGGGGGGGGGCTCTACCAACATTAAAGGCCCAAAACTGAGAGGCAGGTGAAGGGCTGTCAACATTTCTGCATCTGGGAGTGGCTCTCCATGGCCAGATCTCCACACTCAGAAACTGGACCTGTTTTCTCTCTCCACCCTGTGAAGTGAAGATCCAAAAGTGCCTGCCTCCCTAGGATCACAAGACCGCAGCCTAAGCGCACACAAAATTACAGTCTACCCATCATTGTAACTCCCACCCATTTACATGCTCGACATTTCATAAAATGCCTTCCAACAAATAAATTGGCAAGACTTTCAGATCCTTTGAAATTTAGGCTATTGATGAAAATGAACAACCAAGTGTGTACCCACACCATGGCTGTATTCAGTTCCATCTATGTAACTTCCAAAATGTTTATTTGCTGCTTCATTCAGATGAGTTTCACAGTACAATACAGTTCAAATAATTTTGGCTCCCTTCAATCTCAACAAATACTGTTTCCTATTTACTATTAGCGTCTATTATCCCGTCTGTTGTAAACTGCTCGGATTCCCAGTGATTGTGCGGTATATAAATAAATCCTATTACTACTACTACTACTACTACTACTACAACACTCAACTAAGACTAGATCCATGGGGAAACAGTTTAGGGGGAAAGCAAGCTGGAGTGCAGTAAGATGCATCAGCATATACAACATAGCATTATAACACCAACAGTCCCTTTTCAAGTGTTTGCTCAGAAGGTAAATATTTTAGTCTCCTGCCCACAAGAGCTCGTATTGCGGTAAATCCATCCCAGAAGAGTGATGCATCTTTCTTCTTTCTACTGCTACCCATCCTAAGATTTTGGCGATCTGGGAGAACATTCTTCACATGTTAGTTTGGCAATGATTGGTTGACATGGATTTATTTTTATTTTTCATTTTGGATAAGTGGGAGTGGAAGGGAAAACAAGGGAGGATATAAAGGTGTTTTTTTTAAAAAGCCAGCTGCTGAGTTACATTCTAAAAAAAGAGGAAAGGTGCATGTGTGAAAACTCTGCCGGAATTATTGAAAACTAACAAATATCAACCCCCACAATAATACCAGTCACGAAGGTGAATTGACAGCCACTTTCAGTTTATTTTACAAGAAAAGAAGAGCACTTTTTTCAAGGAAAAAAGTAAGATGTAAATTTGAGGCAAGCACCACACAGAATCATAGAGTTGGAAGAGACCACAAGGGCCATCCATCCAACCCCCTGCCATGCAGGAAATCTCAATCAAAGCATCCCCAACAGATGGCCATCTAGCCTCTGTTTAAAGACCTCGAAGGAAGGAGACTCCACTACACTCCAAGGAAGGACTGTGTTCCACTATCGAATAGCTCTTACTGTCAGGAAGTTCTTCCTAATGTTGAGGTGGAATCTCTTTTCCTATAGCTTGCATCCACTGTTCCTGGTCCTAGTCTCTGGAGCAGCAGAAAACAAACTTGCTCCCTCCTCAATATGACATCCCTTCAAATGTTTAAACAGGGCTATCATATCCCCTCTTAACCTTCTCTTCTCCAGGCCAAACATCCCCAGCTCCCTTAGTCATTCCTCATAGGACATGGTTAGTCCCTTCACCAATTTAGTCGCCCTCCTTTGGACATGCTCCAGTTCCTCAACATCCTTTTTGAATTGTGGTGCCCAGAACTGGACAAAATATTCCAGGTGGGGTCTGACCACAAAGAGCAGGCACAACCAAAAGAGTATGTATTGTGTACATACGCATGCCTAAGGCTAACTACCCCACCATATTCCAATTTAAACCTACCACTCTGAAGTTCTGATGAATGACAGAAGATCACTTGGTCTCCCATATAATAATAATAATAATAATAATAATAATAATAATAATAATTTGTTTTATTTATATACCGCTATTCCAAAGATCATAGCGGTGAACAGCAAGTAAGCTAATTAGCAAGTAATATCTCAGCCCTTTCATTGTCTCTGCCTACTTCAAGTATCAATGGCGCGTTACAGACCGCTCAAAGGGGTGGCCTGTATCCGGCCCTTTCCCCGTCGGATCAGGGCCTCAGCTGTCACAGTGGCAGCCTCTGAGGCCCCGATCCAGTGCTTTCCAGGCCGCTTCCCCGCAGCCTGGAAAGGGGTGTCCTTGGGGCTTCATGCCCCAAGGACACCTGACGGCGGCAGGGAGGAGGAGAAAGGGGCCACTTGGCCCCTTTCTGCCTTGCGTCGCTGGCGCAGCCGTCTAAAGGCTGTGCCACTGACGCAAATTCTAGAAGGAGCTCTGTTTCGGAGCTCCTTGCTGTACTGCGAAAAGGGCGCCCCAGGCGCCCTCACGCAATGCAAGGACGTCACGTCCTAATGGGGTGCCCATCTAGAATGGGCGCCGCCATTTTGTACGTACCGTGTACATACCAGAGTTGAGGGCGTCTGGAAGAGACGCCCCAGGGTAACCCTAGTACATACACGGTACGTACTTTAGGCGCGTCTGTAACGCGCCAATGTGAAAAAGAATCTTACAGCACCTTGGAGACTAACTGAAAGACAGAAGTTGGTAACATGAGCTTTCGTAGACTTGAGCTTACTTCCTCAAATACATTCCTCAAGTATCAAGTGTATACTTGTCAACAGTTTCATGCAGGGTATTCATGTACGTGGGCCCCTCCTCCCTTTCATACCATCTGAACTGAGGAAAACAACCACAACACCTTGACCAAATGCAAGGCTATACCTGACACTTTCAATTTTTTCCCTGTCTTCTGTAGGATTTGTAACACCTTTGCTTGGAGCCAGTGGAACTCCAAAAGCTTGTAGCATATATAATGTGCATTTTTGACTGGCCAAATAAAGATACAGTTGGCCTCCACACTTGCTAGGGTTAGGGGCACAGAACCCCTGTGAAACTGGAAAAAACACCAACAAAAAAACCCCACTTTTTTACCTGAGAGAACACCTCTCTAGGAATCTCTAGGTCCTCTAGCACAACACTATGGTTAACACCCACCAGAAATTGACCACAGAACCATGCTGGAGGACCTACAAATGGCTAGAGAAGTGTACTCTCTAGGAATTTCTAGGTCTTCCAGCATGACTCTATGGTCAACTTCAGGCAGCGTCGCCCTGGAGGACCTAGAGATTTTTAAAGAGAACATATTAATCAAATCTGCAAATAATCAAATCCACAAATGTCAAAGCCGCAAATGTGGAGGGCTGACTGTATTGCAGTTTTGTGGATTTTGGACAATACTGTAGTTAAATCCTAGGATTCCATAGGACAGAATCAGTGGTGTCAAAGTGCATTAAATCTGCAGTATGGCAGCAAGCCTAAAGACCTTAGTCCTTCTCCAGCCTTACTCAAGGAAGAAGCCCCACTGAACTCAGTGAGACTGGCTCTTGTGTAAAAGGGCAGAGGATCTGGCTGGTACCCCAGAAGCACCAAGGCGGAAGAGACTTAAAGGGCTGGTGGAGGGGCCACCCTGTGGTGTTTCCAGGCTCCTCTTTCCCAGCAACAGTGATCAGAGGTCTTCCTTTTCCAGGACATACAATACACTTGAACCTTCTGTCCAGGAAGAATTCCAAAATGTCCGCAAATAGGGGGATAGGATGGATCTTTCTAAAGTTCTTTTTTCCTAGGAGCAGCAGAAGCAGACAAAACTCGCACTCAGATGTTGGGGTGCATATGTTTCAGAGGAGAAAAAGGACAGCAAACGTGTGAAATCCAGTGATTCCCAAACTTTGGTCCTCCAAGTGTTTCAAAAGTCATCTCCCAGCATCCCTGGCTGTCAGCCAAGGTGGCCGAGGCTTCAGGGAGTCGAAGTCTAAAATATATGGAGGATCGAAATTTGGGGTTGGGTTTTTTTTTCCTTTTTAATTTCAACACAATGGACAAATAAAAGGTATAATTTAAATATAAAGTCATTTGTTGCTAATAAACTACAATTTTAAGCCTTCGCCTTGTTCAGAGTTCTATATATATACTGCAAACCAACAAGTCATTGATTTAAGATTAATCAGAAAAGTATGACTGAATACATAATAAAATACAGTATACATAATATATCTGTAAAGAAACCATACAGAATACATTTAAATTTAGAGGAGTGCTTTTAGCTTTTATTTGGTCATTTTGTCCACATTTTGTCTCGACAGTGCCTTGTCCTCAGGGTGATCAGACCATGGTCATGACAGTTAAACTGGAACCATGGAGGACGCCTGGCCAACCTGAGCTAGAAACACTCCTATAAATGTAAATCCATGCTTTCATTTTGGAATTCCTCCTGACCTCCTGGTTGAAATGCATAGTAGGGCATGCCCTGGAAAGGAAGGACGCCTGGAAGGGTGACCAGATACGTCCTACATGCAAAGGAGGACAAAGCACTGCAAAGAAAAAGAGTAGGACATGACCGAAGAAAAGCTCAAAATGCTCCTATAAATATAAATCCATGTTTGTGTGGCTCAAAATAGAGGACATTTTGAAATTCCTCCTGGGCAGAGGAAGGCTGGAAGTGGAGGACAGGTCCTGGGAAAAGAGGACGTGAACTAAAAACACTCAAATGTAAGCCTATGCTTCTTAGTCATGTTCCAAATGGAGGGCCTTTTGGAATCCCTCCTGGCCAGAAGACTGAAATGGAAGGCAGGTCCTGGAAAAGGAGGACATCCAGTCATCCTGAGCTAGAACCACTCCTATAAATGTAAACCCATCCTTCTTAGTCCTGCTCCCAATGGAGGACCTTGTGGAACTCTTCCTGGGCAGAAAGCTGGGAATGGAGGGCAGGTCCTGGAAAAGGAGGACGCCTGGTCATCCTGAACTAAAAATATACATATAAACCCATCCTTTTTAGTCCTGCTCCCAATGGAGGACCTTGTGGGAAGGGCAGAAGGCTGGAAATGGAAGAGATGCCCTGGAAAAGGAGGACGTGCCTGGTCCCTCTCAGATAAAGCCACTCCTATACATGGAGGCCCTTGGGAGGCCTGCTCTCCTGCGCAGAAGAAGCCTGAAAGGTCCCACTGGGCCTCTCCCCGAATTCCTTACCGGCCTGCAGTGGCGCAACCCCGCCACTAGGGGCGCTGTCGGGGTCCGGAGGAGGAGGAGGAGGGGGGGGCAAAGGCAGAGGCAAAGGCGGCAGAGGCGGCGTCTCCTCCGAGGCGGGCCCGGCACAGCCATTGCCTCCAGCAGCAGCAGCAGCAGCAGCAGCAGAGGCGACGGGGAAGACGGCCGCCCCTTGGGAGTACTTGACGTCGCGGAAGAACTTCTTGGTCTCGCGCAGGTTGTGCTGCAGCCGCGCCAGGTGCCGGTTGCAGTGGCCGAAGGCGCGGCACAGCTCGCGGTGTAGCCCTCCGCCCCCTCGCGCCGAGGAGCCCCCTGACATCTCCGTCCCAGACTCCTCCGCCTCCTCTTCCTCTTCCTCCTCTGCCCACCAGGGGGGCGATTCGGGGGCTGCCAGGCTGCTGCTGCTGCTGCTGCTGCTGCTGCTGCTGCTGCTGCCGCCGCCGCCTCACTCACAGACTCCGTGGCTGCCGCCTCCTCCTCCGCCTCTCCCTCCCCTGTCAGCAGCGTCGCACCACCAAGCCGCACTGCGCACGGAACGGAACCTTTATCCGGGCGCTCTGGCGGGGAGGGGGCAGGCGGCCGAGGGCGGACCCCATTCCGCTCCTCTTGCGCGCTTGGCACTATGGGGGATGTAGTCCCGCTCAGAGGCCTCAGTTTTTCTCTCCCTCCTCTCCCGAATCGCGAATGGCCGTTGCTCTCCAAAGGGAGGGCGGGGTCAGCCGGAGAGAGCGTCTTCCGCTCCGTTTCGAAATGCACGCCGGGATTTGTAGTCTTTCGCCTCATGAGCCTTGTTTCAGTCAGGATTTCCATCTGTAGGGTTTTTTTGTTTAAATAATAATAATAGGTGTTATTTTTATTTTACAGCAAAATAAATACATAAATAAAATACATAAATTGCATACACAAAACTAAACAACCCCCTGATTCCCCTTCCTAAAATTCAACTACAAATCTAACAACATCATAACATTATAAAATACAATTAAAATAGTAACAATGGGGCAAGACATCTTGGGATGGCTATCATCATCATCATCATCATCATCATCATCATCATCAGGACTGGGACTCTCAGGGCAGCTTTCGATATACATACTATTAGTACATTAAAGCCAAATTAAATTAGTACAATATAATTAAAACAGATTCCAACCTGAAGTATCAAAAACTTTAAATAGGTAAAATGTGTAAAATACTATTCAGCCTCAAAGGTCTGGTGTAAAGTGTAAACGGATATAAATCACAAAAGGATTAAAGTTTAAAAATAGTAATAATAAAAAGATGACGTGAGATGACTGAGAAAACGAGGGTTGTTATAGGTGGAGTTTTTAAGGCCACGTTTCCACTACGTTTTAAAGCAGATTGCAATTCGGTTTGAACCAATTTAAATGACCCTGGTTCGCACTTGAATCTGATCACTGAAATGATTCGGAGAGGGGGGCCATGCACTAGACCCATTTAACCCACATCTTTTTGACGCTGATTTTTTCTGTGTCTTTTTCGATAAATCAAATCCACGCAAGTGTGAACCGGATGTGGATCATAATCGATTTAAATTTGCCCTTCGGACGGCTTAAGCGGGTCCATTTTGAACCGATTCATTCGTCATTGTGAACCACAATTGGGTTATTTTATTTCATTTTGCAGCAAGAAAATGCTATCAGGGCAAATGTAGTGTGAACTACACTCCACTTCCAAATCAATCCATCAATTCGGATCACAAAGCGATTTATTTGCAAGTGGGAATGAGGCCTTAAGCCAGGGGTAGGCAACCTGCGGCCCGCGGGCCGAATGCGGCCCGGCAAGGCCTTGGGACCGGCCCCAGCCCGGTCCTGCCGCCGATTGCTGCCCGGGCCTTTGGCGTCTCGCGCAAGGGGCATGGTGGGGCAATTGTCTATAGAAGCCTCAGAAACATGCATTTATCTTAACATTTTTTTAAAAATCAGCAATTTTTTCGCCTGTCCGCCATTTTTTATTTTAAAAGTGTCCTCCATTTGAAAATTTTGTCCTACATTTGTCCCGGTTTATTTATTTATTTAATTAATTTTTAAAACATTATTTAATTATTTATTTTTTGGCTTCGGCCCCCCCAGTTGTCTGAGGGACAGCAACCCGGCCCCCAGCTCAAAAAGGTTGCCTACTCCTGCCTTAAGCAGATGGATTGTTATTGTGTGGGTCATGAAGGCTTTTTGTCCCATCCCCCCAGTCCAAAAACTTATAAGCAGCCTTGGGTCCCTTTTGGGGAGAAAGGCAGCCTAGAAATGAAATAAATAAATAAAAACACACTTGTCTACAAGGAATATTCATTCTTTCAGGGAGAATTCTCCTCTCAAAGTCCAAAAACACACTCGTCTAAAAATAATATTCCTATTTTCTGAGAAAATTCTCCCTCCAAAGTCCAAAAACATATTTGTCTAAAAGGAGTATTCATTTTTTTGGAAAACAATTCTCCCCACAAAGTCCAAAAACTTGTTTTTTAAAAAAATCATATTTTCTGAGAAGGTCCTCCCCCCCAAAGTCCTAAAACACACTTGTCTAAAAGGAATATTCATATTTCGGGAGAAAATTCTCCCCACAAAGTACAAAAATGCATTTGTCTAAAAGGAATATTCATTCTTTTGGAAATTGTTACAATACTCATACTATCTTCTTTTATTAAGTTACAGCACAAATAATCATAGTGATCAAGAAAATCTATGTGTAACTTGATTTAAATGTATTAATATGTTATGTTTTAGGACCCAGAAGGTTGATTCTGCTCCCCATGAAGATGCAAACAGAATAACACAACTGATATGAGCAGTATTATCTGCCTACACTCATGCCTATTATCCGGTTAGCGGATGTGGTTCTTAGTAGATCCCATAAAATAAAAAATACCTTCCTTTATTCCTGTTCCATTTTCAATGACATTCTCCAATGCCCTAAAGCCATTATGGTCTCATCTGAGCTGAAAGGATGGTTTGTGTAAAAATTATCTGCACCATTAAATTAGATTTTTGTGAGATCTTTTTTTTTCTGCAGAGAATGTCATTTAGTTGCAATCTGTATTCCAGTCTAGTCATAAGATCAGCTCAAATGCTACAAACAATTCACACAGAGACAAATCCTATGTATATTAAGTAAGTTCCACTAGTATGAGTGGGACTTACTCTGAAGAACTATAAGTGAGCATAGCTGTACACTATCGTCCAGTAATAATATTTGGGCAAGGCCAACTCCTGGCACAATCTGGGTAAAAAAATCACTCAACTACAGCCAAAGACAACATACACAGCAAAGTATAAAAACAAAATCTCCCAGCTGTTGGTATTGGCAGTGCACTGACCACTTTTCACAATTAAAAGAAACAATCACAGACAACTGATTCATCCAAAGTTCCTGGAGGCTTTAATCTTCAGTTACTGTATAATATTTGTACACTCATCCTTCCACATTTGCAGCTTTGACTTTTGCAGATATTGACCACAGAGTTGCACTGGAGGACCTAGAGATTCCTAGAGAGGTGTTCTCTCAGGTAAAAACATAGTGTTTTTGTTATTTGTGGTTTTACCACATTCACGAGTGTCCTGTGCCTCTAACGGTAACCTCAGCGATTGTGGAGGGACAAGGGTATACAGTGGGCCCTCTCCTTACGCAGGGGATCCTTTCCGGATCTTCCCGTGTAAGGGAAAATCTGTCTATGCTTGAGCCCTGTAGGAAATAATGGGGCTCGTGCATGTGGCGGAGCTAGGTGCGGGCACACTGTACAATGTAATACAGCATACACACACACACACACACACACCTCTCTCTGACTTATAATCAGTTTCAAAGTCTGCTTCACAGTTCCAAACCTAGTCCACATACACACACACACAACAATAAACTAGACTGCTTCTTTAACCATAACTCTCAATCAGTCAAACATTCCAGCTGTCACCAGTCAACTGTTACCTGTCAATCAAAATATTTGATTTGATCAGGGTCGTCATAAGTCGGAAACGACTTAAATGCACACAATAACCATAGAAAATTGTAACAAAGGTGTTGATTTTGTAGTTTTTTTTTATTTCACAGGTGTTTCATGTGTAGATTTTATGGGGCACAAAGGGAAGGTTGGTCAATTAGGGTTTGGGGATCCATAACTTACAATGGTAATTCTTTTCAAATGGTAACTCTTAGCTTAGACATTAACTGTAGCATTTGCAGGAGTGTATGTTGGTGTGATATGTCTTTAAACAACAGAAAAAATATTTTGATTGACAGGTAACAGTTGACTGGTGATAGCTAGAATTATTTATTTATTTATTTATAGTATTTATACTCCGCTCTTCAGCCAAAAGGCTATCAGAGCGGCTTACATTTTTTAAAATTAGACATTAATTAAAAATAAAGTAAACAAGTTATAACTTTAAAACACTGAACATTAAAATTTATTTTTTCAGAAAAGCAGTACAACCCATAAAACAACATAGCACATTATTAAAAAGCCTATCCCATTCAGTTTCTAAAAGACTGGTGACGCAAACATATTTTCAGCTGACAGAAGGAGATCAAGGAGAGAAGCATCCTGGCCTCCCTAGGGAGGGAATTCTAAAGACTGGGAGCAGCCACTCAGCAGGACCTCTCCCTTGTTCCCACCAAAGAAGCCGGAGAAGGTGGACAGAGAAAGGGGCCTCTCCAGAAGGTTGTATAGCTCTAATAAAGGGAGAAACGGTTCTTCAAGCAGCCTGGACCCAAGATAGATTGGGCTTTACCACCATTTAATTCTACACAAAGCAAAACTCTTTGAGCATAAAAACCTTCTTCAACAAAATAGAAAAAACAAATGAGCATCCTATTAAATATGCCAGGAACAGAAAAATTAAAAGCTTACCCATATCGTTTCAAAAAGTTACACAAGCATCTATCAGTCATAAGGGTGAACTTCTCGCTAGAACTGTAATGGACATGGTAAATTATTTTACAATAAAATGAGATGTCTAAGGAACTTAACTTTTGCTCAACACCCCAATAATTTCAGAGAGTGCAGATGTAAACTGATATTAAAAGATCTGAAAGACAATATACAGTTGGACCTCCTTATCCATGGATTTTTTTATCCATGGATTCAAGCATCCACAGCTTGAAAATATTCAAAAATGGTGTAAATTCCAAATAGCAAACCTTGATTTTCCATTTCATGTAGGGACTCCATTGCTATGCCATTGTATTTAATGGGACTTGAGCATCCACAGATTTTGTTATCCATGGGGGAATCCTGGAACCAAACCCCAGTGGATAACAGGTGGAGAGCAAAGGTGCCCTATTGGCAGAGAGAGTTACCAAGGAGATCTTGGGAAAGACAGTGAATGACCACTTCACTGGCTTTCTCCCCCCCCCCCCCCCTCTCCAGGTGACAACCCATTGCAGTCTGAACTCCCTGCACCCCCACTGTGTTGGAGCCAACCATATCCAGGCAATGGGTCCCCAAGAATCATCCAAACACTGCTCTGTTATGACTGGCTTTCAGCTGTCATGTTCATTCTTAAAAGTAATTCTCCAAGCTCTGTTCCAGAGAAGCAGGAAACAATTAGGTCTTCAAAGGACATTTGCAATGGCTTTTTGCCATTTCCTTCATTTATGTGCTCTAGCAGTTCAGACCTCCTGTGGAACCTCATTCATTTTACATTTGGTGGTAGAAAGTGCCACCTCACTTTATAGTGCCTCAGCCTTTGCAGCCAAGATCAGTTCAAGGCCCCTACTTTTTAATCTCTGAAGGCTTGTTTACACAACCAAGTTTCAATGGTTGCTATCTCAGTTATTTCAGGGTTGTCATTCTGAAGCATCAGCCCCTGACTACATCAGCATGGAATTCACAGTCATTTTTAGATTACTTTATGGACCACAGATCCCATACTATTCCACAACCACCAGAGATAAACCCTCTGATTGTATAGGTATATACTTAATCCTAGATGAAAGGGAGATAAGAAATCGGTTACTGGTGATCTTGCTAGTATTTCAGCTCACTTTAGCCTCTTAATCACTGAATCAGCATTTTAAAATTAGAAGTTAAAACAGGGGTGTGCAAGTGCTTTGAACTGGGGGAGGCAATTTTCTGCCATTGGGACCAATGAAGTTCACAGAAACTGCCAAAACACGACAAATGAAGAGAAAAAGAAATAGACTTTATCCAGTTGAAGAATTGATGGGTCTGAATAGTTAAGAGGTAGGGGAAGAACAATCTATTTAAAAGACAAATGAAACTGCACCTTTTGTAGGGTTTTTTTTTTATTTTTTTTATTTTTTTTTTTGTAATATCCCAGGAGAGGTAATTTTCCCATTGGCTTTCTGTTTGCTTTTTGGCCAAAAAAGGAGGGCATACTGAGGACTGTGGAAAGCTGCAAAAACACCTTTTAGGAGCAAATGCAGTCCCAGGGCCGCATTTTGCCCATCCCTGGACAAAAAACATGTACAAGTGTAGCTAACTAAAAATAATTATTTGCCTTAATAACCATCTGGTAGCTTAAAATAAGATGCCCTATGCTGGTCCAAGGGCTTTTGTCACCTTTGTCTTGTCTGCTCAGAGCTATGTAATTAGTGTGAAAGGATTTTATTAATTTCATTTTCTTTAATATTTAAGTCACCGATTTTGTCCAGCCCAGCCCTGTGACAAAGTGTGGAAACATTATGGCAAAGACATACTAATTTTGACTATAGTCTAAGGATAGGCAAAAAGTAAATATGGATGTACTGGTAGATCATTGGGGACTTTGCACTAGATCAGAAAGGATTTCCGACTCACTGTTTAACAATAGCAACAACAAAATGAATCCCCTTCCACTCTCAATTATACTGATGAAATGAAGAACACGGGGGATAATATACTAGTTGCATGTAATACAGAATACTGTGACCTCAGAACAAATTCCTGGGTTCAAAAAGCTTAATTGTAGGTACAGTTGACCCTCCAAATTTTCAGCTTTGATTTTTGTGGATTTGATTATTTTCAGATTTAATATGTTTTCTCTAGGAATCTCTAGGTCCTCCAGTGCAACTCCGCCAGAAGTTGACCATAGAGTTATGCTGGAGAACCTAGATGTTCCTAGAGAAAACATTTCTCTAGGCATTCTATAATCAACTTCTGGTAGATGTTGACCACAGAGTTGCACTGGAGGACCTGGAGATTCCTAGAGAAGTGTTCTCTCAGGTAAAAAAGATAGTGTTTTTTTATTTGAGGATTTTCCACATTCACGAGGATCTTTCACCCCTAACCCCAGCAAATGTGGAGGAACCATTGTATATGTCTTTTGCACCAAGATCTAGCTGATGAAGCTTTGGTGCGTTACAGACCGCCTAAAAGCGGCGGTCTGCAGGCAGCGCTGGTTGCTGCATCCGGGAACCGCAGTGGCCAAACCACACGATTCCCGGGTGCAACCGAAAAGAAGCGCCAAAATGGTGCTTCTTTTTGTGCCCTAGAAGTGGCGGCGTGAGGCGCTAGCTGCGCACTCGCGGCGTCACTTCTGCCGCGTGATGTCCGGATGCTACGCGTCTGCGACGTCAACATGGCGGCCCCCGTGTGGAACGGCCACCGCCATTTTGTTCTCGCTCCGCGTGTACTAGTGTTAAGAGTGTCAGGAAGTGACGCCCCTTCCTAACCCTAGTACGCACGGAGCGCATACTTTATGCCCATCCAGAACAGGCCATAGATATCTAATTTTTTTTTTAAAAGATCCCCAAAGCCTGAAGTCTCCCTATCTCTGCTGTATTCCATTAGGAATAAGGATTAGAGTGGTGATAGCTCTCAGCAAATAAGGATAAGCAATATTTATGTTTTGTTTCCTTTGTATTCCTAGTGTTCTAGTTAGCACTGATTGGCATAAGTACACTTGGTAATGTTTTTAAGTACAAGGAAAAGTGCACATGGTAATTTTCTCTTGGGACACTTATTCCTTTGATTTTGCAGACATTATTCAATGATATCACGTTCTTTTGGGCAACCTCTATGTGATGTAAAAGTACAAATTAAATACAATCAAGAAGATCTCCCAATGGGTAGAATTCTCTGTCCAGAAGGGCATTACCAAATGAAACACAATGCCTATGATTTTAAATTAATTTAATTTTTTTATGAGTTAAGTATATTTAGGCCTGCTGATTAGAAAAGACTCAAATTCATATCCTAAGCACACCTTGTTACCCAAAATGTAAGGGGCCTGAGAGGGCACCCACAGTCAATATTCAAATAGAGGGATTTAATTAGCACAAATGAAGGCTGCAAGAGGGCTTTGGGTAACCAAAAAGTCAGAGTCACACCTATGCACAACGGTTCTGTAAAACAGAACTCCAGAATGCCAATTCCAAATGTAGTTTTATTTATAAGAGCAAAATGGGAAATCAACTTTCACACAAAATCACACTTACATACAAGAACTAGCAATATAAAAAAGTTGATAGCAGACAGTGATTTTAAGGATTGCAAAAGGAGATGCTATACCTGATTCCAGAACCAAAATTTCCAACTGGAGGGGTTCTGTGAAGTGAAATGGCTCAGAAGCTGCCAGCAAATGCAGAGGAGTCAAGGGGAAAATTCACAGGGTGTCTATCTGACCTCGACTGAGACTGAATTGGGACAGCCACAAATAGGCATAGTTATAGGAGGAAATGTTTCCTGAGGCAGTTTCACAGGAGTTAGAGTGGATTTTTCCAAGAGGAGGAATGGCCAGGTATGTTTTGAAATGACCAGACAATAGATGCAAACATCTTACACAAAGAGGTGTCATCTTCAGATGGAAGTGCCTTTTGATTTCCAACTTACTGACAAATACCTGGTGCATGGCCCTCCATCACACTCTTGGGTGAAGGGGTTATACAGTTTCCAGCCTCAAAGGACCTATCCTGTCTACATGCTCTAGAACTTCCAAGCAAAGCCTACTAGATCTCCATATTTGGACAGGCTGTCATCCTTGCATTGGAGTGCCCTTATAGTAGCTACATGACCAGACATCCCTTTTGATATCAAATTGATATCAACGGTCAACTAGAGGTGAAGGAGGAGTATGCCATGGGGTAACAACATAATGAGGAATAAGTTCTGTTGAATGCAGAGGGACTTCCTTCTGGAAACATTTGGTAATATTCATGTTTTATACGGCTCAAATGATAGGAATTGGTAATAGAGAAAACAATACAATATTTTTTTCACATGTGAAAAGATTATAACTTCACAATGTATTCTGTAACACTAACACAATGTATTCTAAAACAGTAGCACAATTTTACAAACACAGTTTGTGTGACTTGCCTCTCTTCTCTGTGCTCTGGTAAGTTGTGGGCACTACAGAAAATGAATAATGATAAAGGAGAAGAAGATGAATTGCTTTTGGATTTACTTTATCAGTGAAGATGATGTGTGAACTAAGAGATACTAACATTCTTATAGTTCTTCAATTAGTGTCAATTATTTGATTCTTGTGGGAGAAGGATTTTTTTTATGGTCCACTGGGGGGGGGGGGGGGGGAGAATTCGGTTATACAGTCACACCCACTTCCAGACAGTTGATCATTTAGGCTAAACATGTTCAATTATTCTTTCTGAAAGCAGAAGGCACTTTAAAAGCAGTATTTCTGGTTGTCAGTTTCACTTCTGCCTCTGGTCAAACAGGATTTGTAGGGAATTTATACTGTTTTAAAAACTTGCACAACCTGTTTGATGATAGTAGGTAAGAAGAAATTTGTGTGGAAACCACAGAAAGCAACATGAACCACTTGTAACTCTAGTTTCTAAGCACCTAGTTTCTAAGAAACTTGTTTATCTCCATCTTTTTGTTGCAGTCCTTTCAAAGACACGAATCTGTTTACTTTTTTAAACTAAACTGCAGATTGGAAGCATCTCAGGCTTGACTCAGGCTTGCATCCTTTGGAGGTTGCTAAAACAAGTAGCCAGTTTGAAGGGGGCAATTAGATAACAGTTGTAAACTGTTTAGAGACTGCTTAGAGTGGAATGAAGTGGTATACAAATGAAGTTGCTATTGCTATTGCTGTTTCAAGGGATGTGCTTGTCTGCCTTTCCCTCTGAAGTATGCATGAATTATAAATACAAATCTTTAATTAGAAGAACTAACCATTCTTGAATGGGACTTCCTAAACTGACAATATGTAGAGAGATCTTGTAGCACCTTAGAGACTAACTTTATGAGGGGTATGTGAGAGTGAGGATGGAAAAGGTCCATTTTCAGCCAGTCCTTAGATGTTTTTGCTACCCACATTGCTGTAGTCACTCTTTGCCAAACAAGGGTGAGGGCAATTGAATGTGGGGATGCTGTTCACTCCAGAAAACTGATGGAGTAATATATTCGCTTGTGGAATATAGGCTTGTGGAATGGACTTGCCACTGCCCCCTACAATTATAGGTGGGGCTCTGGTAAGATCTCCAATGACCTTTTACAGGCCAAGGCTAATGGCCTTTACTCTGTTCTCATCCTTCTTGATCTGTCTGCAGCCTTTGATACCGTTGATCACTGTCTTCTATTGGATATACTTTCTGACCTTGGGTTCTCAGACTCTGTTCTCAACTGGTTTAGATCTTATTTGTCTGGCAGATCTTTTGCAGTGGTTGCAGGAGGTCAGACTTCATCTCCTGTTCCCTTATCTGTTGGAGTTCCCCAGGGCTCTGTTCTGGGTCCCCTTCTGTTTTCTCTCTACACACTGTCCTTAGGTAAACTCATTAGTTCTTTTGGTTTCTCCTACCATCTGTATGCCGATGACACCCAGCTGTATCTTTCCACCCCCGACCTTTCTCCAAGGCTTGAACAGCAAGTTTCATCATGTCTCACAGCTGTTTCGCAGTGGATGTGCCATCGGCGTTTGAAGCTCAACATGTTCAAGACGGAGCTTCTTGTCTTTCCTCCTAAGCCCACCCTTCCACGCTCCTTTTCTGTCTCTGTGGACAACATTTCTATTCAACCAGTCCAGCAAGCCCACAGTCTTGGTTTTATTTTTGATTCTTCTCTGTCGTGTATCCCTCAGATCCAGACCACAGCCAATGCTTGTGGATTCTTTTTATACAATAT
This sequence comes from Sceloporus undulatus, assembly GCF_019175285.1. Classification (NCBI taxonomy): domain Eukaryota; kingdom Metazoa; phylum Chordata; class Lepidosauria; order Squamata; family Phrynosomatidae; genus Sceloporus; species Sceloporus undulatus. The sequence goes on along the minus strand of NC_056525.1, from coordinate 59,061,274 downwards.
TGCCAAAATCTGATCATATCTCTACTGCCAAGACCCTGGTTCATGCCCTAGTGGTCTCACGACTCAATTACTGCAACATCCTCCTGGCTGGGCTTCCTCTCTCTCACCTCCGTCCTTTAATTTCTGTCCAGCATTCAGCTGCACACATTATCACATCCGCCCACCGCTCTGACCACATCTCTCCTGTGTTGGCATCCCTTCACTGGCTCCCACTCCCTTTCCGCATTCAGTACAAGCTCCTGCTGTCGACATTTAAAGCCCTCCATGGGCTGGCCCCTCCATACTTATCAGACCTTATTTCTCCTCACCTTCTCACTCGGGCCCTCCGTTCTGGTAGTCAGGGTCAGCTGTCCCAGCCCAGGATTTCCTCTGCCTCATCTCGGATTCGCCCCTTTTCACTTGCTGCCCCTCACTCCTGGAACCTTCTTCCTCCGCGAGCAAGAGCCATCACTTCCTTAACCAGCTTCAAAACGGAGCTGAAGACCATCCTGTTCAGAGAAGCCTTCCCAGGCATTGCATAATTGTCACTTGCTATTTGATGTTCTTTTATTGTCTGTTTTATTGAATCATTTCCTGTATTGCTATGTATTTTATATGTATTATCTTACTAGACAGGCCCCTTCCCCACCACCACTCCCTTCTCCTGTGTCGTGTCTTTTTAGATTGTAAGCCTGAGGGCAGGGAACCATCCAATTAAAAAGATTGTATGTACAGCGCTGTGTAAATTTACAGTGCTTTATAAATAAAGGTTAATAATAATAATAATAATAATAATAAGAAGGTATGTGATGGGGCAGGGGTTAACAGCAGACAGTGGACCTGGGTGAGGCAAGGGTCTTGTTGCATTGCTGTGGTCCAGGGCAAATTGCTATCTGGTTAGCCCTGAAGCAAAGCATTATCCAACTCTTCCTAAACTTTTCATATGTCACAAAATCAATGCCAAGGAGATCCATGCTGAGAGCATTTTTGTTCAGTTTAATGAAGTGAAAGTCCCTTAGGCCCTTTCATGGGATGTAATTGCTGTCAACAGGGTAGGCTCTCCTGCTGTCTCAATGCGATGAATTTAAAAGTGAATTATGTAGCAGACATTCTGAGGCTTTAGCCCTCATGCAGACTAATGAATATGCTTATAAAGCTATATTATAGCATTTTTTAAAAAAGACGTTTAACAGAAATAGCCCAGCCAATGATACTATCTCCTGGAACACATCTGGTCTGAGCTGGCATAACCTACAAAGCTCAAAAATCGGAAATACTCTAAAAAGGGGAAAGCTTATATATCAATCATGGTTCATTTTCATCACAGCTCTTTCCTTTGGAGGAAACAGGTCATCTGTGGTCTGCTGAAATAGTTTTGTCTCAGTGAAGTAAATCAATTTATCTGAAAGCACTGAAACCTCGTAATATGGACACAGGACGATGAAATGAATCCCTTAATTAGTTTTCCCAGGATCAAGTTGCTGCCAAAAGCACTGAGGTTTTTGCTTCAGGGGAAAAATCAAAATAAATGGAGAATATTATGATCTGTCTAAGAACAGCTCACAATAGGCTGTGGTGGACAACATAGGATGATTATATTCCGTGAAGATTTTAAGCTCTTAGAAAAATAATATGCATTTCCTTGTGAACTTTAGCCCCATTTTTAAACATTTGACTGAAATTTTCTTGCTCACAGAACTATATTTTTTGACATCTGGCATTTATATTGCACTCTGTGTAAACTAATTACCAATCACTCATTTACGGCCTTCTGAAACAGTTCAACTGAAAAGGGATTAAAATGATGTGAGATAAGAGAGTGAACATGAGTCACATTATAACATTTATTTGGCAACTTTTGGTAGGTTTTCATGCTTTGAATAACTTTTCTGTAGGTAACAGGAGAGAAGAGAGATTAAGGCCCCATACAGACAGGCCAAAATAAAGCTGCTTCAGGTCACCTTGGAGATTTGCTGTTTAAATGATGCATACGTTCTAAGAGTCCAGAAACCACGCCAAAGCCATGCTCCAGTCCTAAAGACTGGAGCGCAGCTTTGGCACAGTCTCTGGCCTCTTAAGATGCCTGTGTCATTTAAACAGCATACCTCCAAAGTGACCTGAAGTAGCATTATTTTGGCCTGTCTGTACGGGCCCTATGAAAACATACAGGTTTGTGCCCTTTGATTTTCATAACAGGGCTTACTACCATATGTTACCCTAGATCCAGGCCTCTTATTGCCCCTCATATTTTCATATCAGATTAATATCACAAGGGAAGTGTGTGTGTGTGTGTGTGTGTGTGTGTCCTAGCTGCTGTGGATGCCTGACCTTCGCACACATGGAAAAACAGGTTAGAGCTTGCAAGGGTCTAGAAATCATCCAACATGATGGGATTCTTCAAGACTAGCATAATCCCTTTTGTCTGCAGAGGGCAGTGAGAGGATCATGGCCAGAGGGGATTGTGTGAAATTACCTGGGACAAGGGAACATAGGCAAATCCCATTGTCTAGTGCATTTGCAGCAACCAATCAACCATCCGCTTCCAGTCTGAACTATTCTTTTCCCCTGGGAAACCATTTAGCAGAGCTTCTAATACTTTCAAGCCTTGGTTTCTGTCCCCAAGACAACTTTTGAGTATAAATGTAAGTGGAAAACAGCTAGTCTTCGGTCTAGTTTGCAGGCAGGCAGGCAGGCATTCTGTCCGTTTGGCTAGACTAGGCTTCTCACTACACCAGATAACCCCCTCTTTGCCACAGGGGCTATTGAGTTTTCTCCATTCTGAATGCTCATTGATTAGGACCAAGATCCACATCAGTAAGTATTACCATTAGCAAGCCCTCAAACCTATTTAACTCTCCCACCTTTGCTCCCCTGGCCCTTGTATGTGTCCATGAGCATCTGTGTGCTTATGTGTGTTGATTATTTCCCTTAATAAAAATATAAAAACCTATTTAGATTTGCTTCTGGGGTTCTGTGGGTGCAGACCTGGTATAGTTGAGTTGCCATCCTGAGGTCGCTGTTACCCCAGCCATAATTTATTCTCATTTGATCTTATACTATAATTCCCTTAAAACAAGATTAATTTGTGGGCACCCTCTCTGGACCCCAGCAGTTTGGGTAACACATATCAGATTCAGTGCTGTTCTAAGACATTTTGCTGCCAGAAGCAGAGCACTAGGTGGTGTCCCATGCCCATGCTAGGGTAAGCGCTTTATGGTTACAATCCTGTAGCCTCTTCTACCTCCCACTGAAACCAGAGAGACATATGTTTGATTTGGCATGCACAGGATTGTGCTGTATGGGATTGTATAATCCTACATGATTAGTCAACATCTGACCTATACACCACTTTTACCCATTTTTGAGCCCCTGCTATTGAATTTACTCCTGTGTAGATGGCAAAATGTGTGACATACCTTTAAAAGAAGGCACACAAGGCACAGACAGCTCATTTTCAAGATGTATCCCACTCCCGGTAGCACTCCACAGAGATGCTGTTGCTGTTTCTGCCACCCCCAACACAAGATACTAGCCACAGTGTGTTGTTGTTGTTGTTGTTGGAGAATGTAATCCAGTAGAATTCAGGGATTTGTAGCTTGGTTAGGTACTTGAACTTGCTGTCTCAGAATCTATATGAATGAAAATGTAAATGTTTGTTCAAAGTCTTAAATCTCTGAAAGTTCTTCACTGATTGCTTTGAAATTTTGACACAACGCTCCATTTGAATATAAGCATGTTTTTTATATACATATACCTACTATTATATAGATGTCACACTTGTGACAGGTAAAAATATGTTTTTTTCAAAAAAACATCACCATCTGTTGGATGTAACAGCAACACACGCTATACTAAATATTCGATTGGCGTTTGCAATCACCATCAACAAAGCCCAGGGCCAATCTTTACAATTTTGTCTTTAGATCTAGACACGGATTGCTTTTCACATGGACAATTATATGTTGCGTGCTCTAGAGTCGACAAACCAGACAATCTTTATATCTAGATAGACAATGGAACAATGAAAATATTGTATACCCACAAGCATTGTGAAATTAAATATTTCAGAAACATGTGCTTTCTCTTTTCTTTCTTTTCCATTAAACCGGACTGAGCCACAGCAATGTGTGGTCAGGTACAGCTAGTTGTAAATACTGTAGGCATAGATAAACTGCACATATCAGGATTCCATAGGATGGGGCCATGGCATTTCAAATGGAATGATGACACTATAGCTGTATAGTGAGAATGTAAAGGCCTCTAGGTTTGGTCTTCCCAAGTCTGAACTTATAGCCTACTGACATTGACTGCCATTTATTACATGTTTGTGTTCTGCCTAAACCATCAGATATTTTAAATTAAGACCCTGCATAGGTATAACAGTCCCCAAAACAGAAGTGAGCAGTAGTAATCAACTTCTTCCTTAGGAAGCATAACAACATCAGTATTGCTGAAGTAGCAACTGCTTCTGTTATAACTAATTTAGCTTTGGCAGCTCATATGGTAGAAGAATATTAGATAGATATCAATATTAGTGCTTTTCAATACACAAGCCAAAAAACAAACAAAAACCTATTGCTATATATCAGATGAGAAAGAGGTGATCAAAAGACAATACAATCCCATGAGGCTGTTATAAGCAGAACACTGAATCATAACGTATTAGCTTCAATGGCTATTTTCTTATTGTAATTCTTCGTATGTTCATTCATTTCATTTATTATGGCAAATAGCATATTATGCTTTGCTTATAAAATAATACAGATTAGGCTGTATCAAATGCAAGATGGAGATGGGCTAAATCAGTGTTTCTCATGCTACTTCATGTGGGGTGTCCCTCCCCATGTGCCAGGAACCAGCACTATATTTGTGCACATTGGATACAATTGCTTCTTTCCTTCCTGGAAACTTGTCAGGGACTAGCAGCCAGCTATGAGACTAATACCAGTCCAGGGACCACCACTTTGAATAGTACTGGGCTAAACCACAAACTGCCTCCGAGCGTGGAAAGCACTTTTTAAAAAGTACAGTAATTCATTCTCCTTACAGTGCTAGAGAAATGACGCCTTTGTGATGAGGCGGAGGAGGAAACAACACACTGTTCCTTGTTAGCTTCTCTTACTTTTTGGAGGAGAAAAGAAGAGAGAGAACAGCACAAAACTCGAAAAACAGTCACTCAAAATGCCCTTAAAAGGAAACTTTACAAAGCCACTAGAAAATGTTGCTTGTTATACTGAAACAACAGTAACAACAGCAGAAACCCCACTTAATTCCCATTCATTATGTTACTTTTGATGTACCTAAAATATTAATTTGTGAGAGCTAGCTCATTACTTTGAAGGTATGAACTGCCCATATCTCAAAGCAAGGGATGGATACAAACCTGTTCACTGGGATTGTTGTTAAGCCGGTCATGACTGGAACTACGATGAGGGAATGCAAAACTTTATCCACAGATCCATTTTTTAACTGAAAAAATATTAGTAATTCAGTTCTGAAACAGATGGAAAATCCAACAGAATTAGTAGATTCTTCTTTCTCTTTTCTTCGCAGAAAGAGCATTTATTTGGAAAGAATGCTTGAGGGAAAGTGGGTTATTGGCTGAACTGAAAGGGATTATTTTTGTTCTGCAGATTCATATCCGTGACCTCCTTAATAGAATCTATCCATCTACCATGCGGCCTACTTCCCTCCACCTTTCCCAGCATTATTGTCTTTTCCAATGAGTCTTTCCTTCTCATGATGTGTCCAAGGTACAGCAGCCTCAGTTTGGTCATCTTGGCTTCCAGGGAGGTTTCCGGCTTGATCTGCTCTGAATTATGATGGTGACGATGATGCTTCAAATAGAGGGCCTTTTGGAATTGTATATTCATGCTACTTAGTATAATAGTATATTATTATTATTAACAGCATTATTATTCTACAAATGGAGGGACTGTTATTATTATTATTATTGGAATTGTATATTCATGCTACTTAGGATGATAATAGTATAATAATAATAATAATAATAATAATAATAGAATTATTATTATTATTATTATGTTCCAAATGGAGGGCCTGTTGGAATTGTATATTCATACTACTTAGTATAATAATAGTATAATAATAATAATTCTATTATTATTATTATTATTATTATGCTGCAAATGGAGGGCCTGTTGGAACTGTACAGTATATTCATGCTACTTAGTATGATAATAGTATATCATTAATAATAATAATAATAATAATAATAATAATAGAATTATTATTATAATTTCTAATTGGTTGACCGGCCGAACCCAAAGGGTGCTCAACAATGGCTCCTTTTCATCCTGGAGAGAAGTGAGCAGTGGGGTCCCACAGGGCTCTGTCCTGGGCCCAGTGCTATTCAACATCTTTATCAATGACCTGGATGACAGAATTGGGAGCAGACTGATCAGATTCAAAGAGAAAACAAAATAAGGGGAATAGCTAATACTCCAGAGGACAGGACCAACATTCAAAATGATCTGAATAGACTAGAAAGCTGGGCCAAAGCTAACAAAATGAAATTCAATACAGAGAAATGTAAGGTACTGCACTTAGGGCAGAAAAATGAAATGCACAGATATAGGATGGGGGACACCTGGCTGAACAAGACGATGTGTGAAAGGGATCTAGGAGTCCCAAGTAGACCACAAGTTGAACATGAGTCAACAGTGTGATGCGGCAGCTAACAAGGCCAATGCAATTTTAGGCAGTGTCTAGATCAAGAGAAGTAATAGTGCCACTGTATTCTGCTTTGGTCAGGCCCCACTTGGAATATTGTGTCCAGTTCTGGGCACCACAATTTAAAAAGGATGTTGAGAAACTGGAGCATGTCCAAAGGAGGGCGACTAAAATGGTGAAGGGTCTGGAAAGCATGCCCTATGAGGAACGGCTTAGGGAGCTGGGGATGCTTAGCCTGGAGAAAAGAAGGTTAAGAGGTGATATGATAGCTCTGTTTAAATATTTGAAAGGATGTCATATTGAGGAGGGAGCAAGCTTGTTTTCTGCTGCTCCAGAGATTGGGACCGGGGGCAAAGGATGCAAGCTCCAGGAAAAGAGATTCCACCTCAACATTAGGAAGAACCTCCTGACAGTAAGGGCTGTTCGACAGTGGAACAAACTCCCTTGGAGAGGGGTGGTCTCCTTCTTTGGAGGTCTTTAAGCAGAGGCTGGATGGCCATCTGTTGGGGATGCTTTGACTGGGAGTTCCTGCATGGCAGAAGGGGGCTGGATGGATGGCCCTTGCAGTCTCTTCCAACTCTATGATTTTAATGCTCCCAATTGGGGGGGGGGGCTGTTGGAATTGTATATTCATGCTACTTAGTACAATAATAATAATAATATCCCAACATATTCTAGTCATGTAAGCCGCCTTGATTGCTGCAGCAGAAAGGCGGGGTATAAGAATAAAGCTTATTTATTTATTTATTTATTTATAATAGAATCATCATCATCATCATTATTATCATCCTCTTGCTCCCAATGGAGGGCCTTTTGGCCTCCCTGCTGGGCAGAGGGAGGCTGGGCCTGGAGGGCGTGTCCGGGAAAAGGAGGACGGGGCTGCCCCCTTCCCTCCTCCTCGTTCCCATGGCAATAGGGGGCTGGGGCTGGGGCTGGAGGGAGGCTGCAGTGCAGCAGCAGCAGGAGCAGCAGCAGCAGCAGCACCACTTCTCTCTCGACAGCTCCTGGGCGTCGGGCGGGAGGCGGGCGCTGCGAGGCGCCACGGGCCAACCAAGCCTGAGCAAAGCCCGAGGGGCCGGTCCGCCGCCCGCTCTCCAGATCGCCTCCCCTTCCTGATTGGTCGAGCCGGGCTGTCAGTCAGAGACCGTCAAGCCGGCTGCTTTGAGGCGGCGGCGGCGGCGGGTGGGTTAGGCTGAGAGGGGTTTGCTCTTGAAGTGGGCACAAGGCTCAGTAGCAGCAGCAGCCTCCTCTGGAGATGCCCTCCTCCTCCTCCTGGGAAGGGAGCCCGCTGCAGCCATGGCAGGAGCCCTGCTTTCCTGAGCAGTGAGTACCAGGGCAAGGCTGAGGAAGGGAAGGGGAACGCAGCATCCCACTCAGGGCCCTCTTCGCCCAGAGGAGGACCAGGCTCTGCCGGATGGAGGACAGATTCCAGGGGGAGACAGGAAGATATCTCTATCTATAGCTATATATATGGAGGACAGCAACCCCTCCAAAAAAGCAAAGCATCAGCCCATGCTGCTCCAAATGGAGAACCTTTGGGAATGGCTCCTAGAGCAGGGGAATGGAGGACGGAGCAGGGGAATGGAGGACGCCCCCCTCTTGCTCAGAAACACTCCTCTGAATGTTTCATCCCCAGTTTCTTAGTCCTGCTCCAAATGGAGGACCTTCTGGGATTCCTCTTGGGCAAAAGAAGGATGGGGATGGAGGACAGGCCCTGGAAAAGGAGGACGCCTTGTCATCCTGAGCTAAAAGACGTTCCTCTAAATGTCCATCCATGCTACTTAGTCCTCCTCCAAATGGAGGACCTTTTGGAATTGTATATGGGAATGGAGGACAGGTCTTGG
>NC_056525.1:59005921-59052748 GCF_019175285.1 Sceloporus undulatus | reverse complement strand
AAAAAGGAGGACACCTGGTCACCCTTAGCCAAAAACATTCCTCTAAATGTCAATCCATGCCTTTTCGTCCTGCTTCAAATGGAGGACCTTTTTGGATTCCTCCTGGGAATGGAGGACAGGTCCTGGAGAAAGGAGGACGCCTGGTCACCTTGAGCTCAAAAACACTCCTCTAAATGTCAATCCATGCTTCTTAGTTCTGCTCCAAATGGAGGACCTTTTGGAATTGTATATGGGAATGGAGGACAGGTCTTGAAAAAAGGAGGACACCTGGTCACCCTTAGCCAAAAACATTCCTCTAAATGTCAATCCATGCCTCTTCGTCCTGCTTCAAATGGAGGACCTTTTTGGATTCCTCCTGGGAATGGAGGACAGGTCCTGGAGAAAGGAGGACGCCTGGTCACCTTGAGCTCAAAAACACTCCTCTAAATGTCAATCCATGCTTCTTAGTTCTGCTCCAAATGGAGGGCCTTGTGGGCAGTAGAAGGTTGGGAATGGAGGACGTGTCCAGGGAAAAGGAGGACATGTCTAGTCTCTCTCTGGCGTCCCTGCCATCCAGAACCTCCTTCCAGGCCTGGCCTTTCTCAGCTTGAAGAGCGACTGGGCAGCCAAAGTTAGGGCAGGAAGGGCAGGCATGGCATAGGACCCTAGAAAGGCTGGCTCTCCTTCCCCTCTTGCCACCCGGGCAAGGAGTGGGGATGGAGGCCCCTCTGCCCAGCTCCTCCTCCCTCTCTTCTGCCTGCCAGCCTTTCTGCATCTCACAGGTGAAAGGGACTTGTGGTGATCAGGCGCTGTGTGTGTTTTCTTTTCATCATCTCCCTCTCTCCTCCTCTTTCTCCTTTTCATCTGCCATGCCTCCCAAAAGCCAGCCAGCCAGCAACACTTCTCCCCCAGCATGAAGAGGTGCAAGTCGGATGAGCTGCAGCAGCCGGAGGAAGACCCTGCTGGGGCGGAAGATGCTCCCAACCTGCCCAGCATGGAGACCAAGCCGGGGGATCCAGCTCCTGCCCAGACGGATTTGGGGGCCTCCAATCCAAACCCAGTGTCCCATCCTGTTACCCGGAGTAAACCTCCTGATTTAAAGGTAAGCTTTTGTGCCTACCTGTCTTGCTTTGCTCTGCCTCCCCCCCTCCTTCCTTCTTTTGGAAAATTGTTGTTGTTGATGCTGCTGCCGCCTGGAGTCAAACACCTAATTGTCAGCTGGGAAAGGTTTAAATTATTTAACTGCAACTGCAAAAATGTCACAGGCGCCACATATTCAAGGAACCCTCTTTTTACCAAATGGGAACACTATCCAACTTGACAGACAAGCTCCTGAGATGTGTTTGTACAATATTACACTGGACCGTGAAATACCATTTTTATTTACCCTTTCCAGGCACTCCTATCCAGAGAAGATATATTTTAGCACCGAGAGTACTGGCAGTGTTATTTGTGCATGTATGGTTTGATCCAGTTCATTGATCTTATGAACCAGCCTTTTACACAACGGTTTTCACACTTAATATGTCGGGGTTCCATTTCTGTACCCTCTTTCTTGAGGAGTTAATCGCACTGAATTAATCTTCATTTTGAGTAGACCCATCCAGAACTGCTTTTCTGGTTGAGAACTGCCAAGTGTAGTTGTTGTGTTGTCCAGTGGATCCTCCCTGGTCAGGATGACTGCTTGTCATTTGCTTTGTGTGAAAACCTCATGCCCAGTTGCATGTCACGACTTGAAGGGACAAAACAACAAAGCATGTCATCTGGTACTGGACAGCTAATAGCAGAACCATTTTTAGTGAAATATAAGACAGATGTATAAGCCAAGGTTCATCAAGAGGTGGCTTATTCTATTATAATGGATGCTTCTGTATCTTATTTCTCCAAAGCCTCTAACACTGAATAGTCACATATAAAATACTGGATATAAATGGACCAGGTACACTTACATCTCTGTATTATAGGGCATGATTTGATGTTTCCTTTTATCTTACATTCCTCAATATAGCCACATAGTTGCACAATATACCCAAACAAATCTTAATTAATTAAAATTGGATCTTATTCCCATGTAGGATCTTATTCCCAACTATCATGTCAAAGAGAAGCAATGTGTTGTAATACCTAGTAAGGTTCATATGAGATACATGGACAAGCAACTTCTGTATGGAGGTTTCACTTGGGGCTCAGAGGTTTCCCAGCATTCACACTGATTTCTTTGTATATAGTCAGTCACTTTGCTTTTGTAAAGTAAGTGATGTTTATTCACTTTGGTAAACCAGTCTGAAGTGCATAAATAGACTAGAGATGTGTGTGTAGGTATAGTAAGTGAGACCATAGTGTTTTTGTGTGCTGGGGGGGGGTTTCTAATCATCAATGACAAGTAAGATTCAACTTCAAGTGATAAGAAAGGAGCGTTTGTAAACTGGAAGAAGGTTTTCCTGTTGCTGTTTTTGGCCATGGGTTTGTTTGTTTGTTTGCATTTTGGCTAGCAATTTTTGTAGCCTTATTTGTGAAGTTACAACATTGCAATATGATTTTTGCTTAGTGTTAGTACTTGTCAGTGACCTCACTAGAGAATCTGTTCTAACAGAAATAATTCTACAGCAACAGCTCAGAAAGTAACTAGGTCTTGGTTTTGGCAGTCTTCTTGCAAGTCTCCTTCTACAGCTATTCTGAGGACTTGTAGCTTGAAAAGCAGGCTACAAAGAGAACAATGTAAAATTAAAATACACAAAAACAAATTCATTTGACTTTGCACACTCTCACCTTAGAAGAGTAACTTTGTTCCTTCCATAATTCCTGGAGTGCTTCCCCTGTATTCACTTCTGTGCTAGTGTGGTACTACCTCTTCCCCACTTCTCCACTAGGTACAACCTGCCTCTGCACCAGCATTTATTACCTCATCTCTAGTGACTGGGCCCACACCTGTTAAACACTTTTTCCTTTGGGCACTTTTCCTTTTTGTTACTCTTCTCCTCTGGCACTTCCAGCAATATGTGATTGCAACTTTGAATATCTATGAATCATGTTGCTTTACAAACCAGAGACATAGCCATGTTAGTCTGGAATATCAGTATGCAAAGCGATCTTTTAGCACCTTTGAGACTATGTAGAAGTTGTAGCATAAGCATTCATAGACTTGCATCTGAGAAAGTAGACCAAATCTACTAAAGCTTATGCTGCAACATATTCTACATAGTTAGTCTCAAAGGTGCTGCAAGATCCCGTTGCATTTTTATAAATCTTTAAAAATAATTTCCCATTGGCATCCCATGCTTTGCATAGGTTGATATCTTTTAAAGAGCTCACTGGTAGAGCACATGAATTATGTGCACAGGTTTCAAAATTCAGTCCTTGGCATCTACAGAACCTGGTAGCAGATGTTGTGAATGTGTCTGTCTACCCAAGATTCTGGAGAGTTGCTTCCTAACAGAGCAGAAAATGAGGAGTTAGATGGACAAAATGACAGTATGGTTCAGTTTTAAGTTCCTACAAGTGTCAATCATACTTAACAGAAAACTGCACTTAGAAGTTTGCTTCAGTGTAATTCCACCATTTGCTTCAAACCAGTAAGGACCTTTTATTAATAAATCTGCAACTACCAAAGCATTTGGCTACAATGGGTCTTTTTTGGAATGTAAAAAAATGTTGAAGAGGACTTATGCTCAAAACATAACCTGTTGAATACCCTGTAGTAACCCATTGCAGCAACCAGTAAGGAGATCAACAAAGAATGTTTATCTCCCCTGATAGGATTAAACACATGCGCAGGGGGTGAGGGAGGCCCCTTCTCACTCCTCTTGGAAGCTTTTTCATACAACTACAAAGCAAGTACACAGATATAAACAATGACTAGGTGGGGTGTGGGGAGCAGTTTTAGGAAAGACTATTCAGTCAATTCCATTGCATTTATTTTAATGTTTCTAGGAGGTACAATGGGCATCAATAACATTATAGGAGCAACAGAAATTTTAATTAGCAAAAAAAAAAAAAACATACAAAACATATCAGTGGCTTTAAGAAAAAACAATAGGAATAACGCCTTTCCAGTTCTTATACTTGAGTGGATTACTAAACAAATTGAGATTGGGGGGGAAATCCTAATGTTATTCCCCCCGCCCTCCATGAATAAAATGAAATCACCACTGTTTCCCCCGGGGGGCGGGGGGGGGAACATTATATGCTGTTACATGGAAAATGTTCTTGTCTGCTATTGGCAAAACAATGGTCAGTAATAACAATTAGCACTTAGCAATAACAACACTTCAGAACAAATTGTGCTTTTCTTTTTTCTTTTTGTTTTTTGTGCCAAACTCTGCAAAAATCAAGGAGCATCTGTGATCTCCATTTTGTAGTATGAAACACTAATGCAGCAAAGCAAGAAAACACAGATGGCTGTAACTTCTCGTATTCAGAACTGTACTGGCTTACACTAGCTAAAAAGGGAACCTGAAATACCAAAGGTTCAACTGTCTCACACCCAAACCAATTATTAATACCAGTGATTTTCTCTAAAGTCAATAAAGTAATTGTATATAACACAAGGTCCTCATGCTTGTATATAGTGTTAATTCCTACAGCTATTCACTTACAAAATTGTGCTTCCTCAGAGAAGATATGGCTTCTAAACTGTGAGGGTAGACATGCACTGTAGTTACAAGAAAGCGGCAGGTAAGCATGTTATGAGAGCAGCATAGACTTGACTGAAACAACAAAATTAATGGTTTACACAGACTTAAGTCATGCGACTACCCTGTTTAGAAATTAACCAGTAGTTCATTATTATATCTTTCATCGGGGTGTAGCCAGGATTTTAGGAAGGGGGGGATCCAGACTAAGTGCCACCATTATAATGGGGCTTGGGTGCGGTGGCGCAGCAGCATGTGCCATTCATTTTTCTAATGGGACCCCACGGACCCCCCCCCCCCCGGCTACGTCCCTACTTTCCTCATTGATACATTTATTTATTGGTTTACATTTATACAGTCCCAGGATCACTGGGATAGTTAACAGCAAAAATGTTAAGTGCCTTTGAGAAGAAGGACTAAATGAAAGATGCAGAGCAATTCAAATGAGAACCTAAATTCTGTTAAATCTTTCTCCTTCTAGTTGTACAAAAGAAACCTTGCATAAAGAGCATATAGCTTGTTAGACTATCAGTCTGAAAGAGTCTGCCTGTGTTTCATTTGGGCATCATCAAAATGGAGGGCAACTATTAGCTGAAAAGATGTCACAGGGCAGAAGAGAAACAGTAGGCTTCCATTTGGCCTTATAAATCTCTAGTTTTGGATTGAACTCTTCAGTCTGTTCTGCTTGCAGACCATGCCTACTCACTTGTATTCTTTTCCTCCAGACTGCCACCTTTTTGGATGTAAGATTAAGTCCTTTTCTGTGAGTATATGTCAGGCATAGTAAATTTATACATGAGAGCCAACATGGTGTAGTGATTTTAGTGTTGGACACCTCTGGATAATAGAGTTAAAATTCCCACTTGTGCATGGAAACCCACTGGGTGACCTTTGGTAGTCACACTCTTTTTAGCTTCAGAGAAAGGCAAAGGCAAACCACTTCTGAACAAATCTTGCCAAGAAAACCCCATGATAGGTTTGCTTTGAGTCACCATAAGTCAGAAATGACTTGAAGACACACACCAATTATATATGCTTGTCATGCATCAGTGTTTCCCTGAAACGTTTATAAAAAGCTGTAGACAGCTATCCAAAAACATGCAACCCAGTATATATCAAGAAAATATATAATCCTCTCAACAAATGTATGGTGACTTCCAAACACCTATTACTGGACAATGTTCAGCATTAGTAAATGGCTAGAGAGATACATAGCCTCTGTTAGAAACATGGTTTTAACACCTTCAGCCATCTTGTCAAGTTGTTTCCATGTATTTTTCAATATGTCTCCATCTTTGACCCATGTGATAGACAAACTATGCTAATATCTTCCACAGATGGAAGTTTTGAAAGATTTTAATAAAGATTTATTTAAACATCTTCATGTATCAGCAGGATGTGAGGCAACAGATGTATGGTTGGACAGTGGTGTAGCGGTAATTTCTGAAGGAGCACTCTCCTTGAAATTCTCCATATTTCCCTCCCCACTTCCCATGATAAGTCCACAAATGAACATAGCTGTGTTGATCCATATCAGCAAATTAGTTCTATTAGGTCCAAAACACACTGCAGAAATAATCCAGTTTGAGACCACTTTAACTGCCCTGGCTCAGTGCTAGGGAATTCTAGGAACTGTAGCTTTGTGAGACATTTAGGCCCCATTCCCACTCGCTCATTTGCTCTGGATAGAACTGGGCAGATCCTGTTGCCCCCATACTGAATCTGCTCGGAAAGAAGTTTGTACTACCCTTTACCTTGATCAATGCAATTTGCCCCTCTGAAGTTCACTTTTGCAGTACCACTTTAAAATGGAGCCTCCTTTGTTGTCAATCAAATTCACTTCCACTTTCGTCAAAGGTGACATATCCTACAACCATTGGCCAACCAAATGGGTGCTTTCCTCCCTCCTTTTTTTTTTTAAAAAAAAAAAAAAGCTGCCCTCAGTGTGCATATTCTGTCAACTTGTCAAATTTTAAAACCTCCAGCTGTGTGTGTGTGTGTTGTGTGTATTTGGGTCATTACAGATTATGGCAACCCTAAGTTGACCCCATCCTGGGTTTTTCTTGGCAAGATTGGTTCCGAGGAGATTTGGCACTGCTTTTCCCCTGAGGCTGAGAGTGTGTGACTCCCCCAAAGTCATGGGTTTCCACAGCCTTCCCTCTGAATACCAGCTTCTAGCTTCCTTGGTGGAGCACTCTGGTGCCCAGCAAACTACAATTCCCTGAACTCCATAGCATTGAGCCAGGGCAATTAAAATGGTTTCAAACTGACTTATTTCTGCAGTGCAGATGCAGCCTTAGTAAAACTCTTTAAATTGCCAAAAATATGTTACACAACTGAAAATTACAATTGCACTATTTACAACGTCCTTCGGAGTCCCATCACACAAAAGAAAAATTAGGGTTCTTTTTTCTGTACCACCCTTAGTATATGGTGAACAAGGGAGAATGATTGAACCAGCAGCCTACTCCAAAGTAAAGCCGTTTTAGAACTTACTGAAATGATAGACAAGCTGACGAAAAGCAATACTGTACATGATTATGAAAACAGTAAATAATATAAAATATGAGGTAGTAGTACCAATGAGAGCCAGTGTGGTGTAGTGGTACGAGCATCAGACTACAACTCTGGAGACAAGGGTTTGATTCCATGCTTGACCATGGAAACCCACTGGGTGACTTTGGGCAAGTCATACACTTTTGGCTCCAGAAAATCCTGTGATAGGGTTGCCTTAGGGTCATCATAACTCGGAAAAAACTTGAAGGCACACAGCAACAACAAATAGTACCAATAGTAGTAATAATAAGTCACAGAATAACAACTCAACCTGTTATATCTAGCACATAAGAAAATTAATAAAATGGCTAAGGCACAACTATTGAAGAGACCATGAGGGTAACAAGCATAATAGTTAAAATAGTTGGAAAGTGATTAGCATAAAACTATGGTGAAGTAATAACTCCAAAAATAAGAAAATTAGAACAGATATTAAGCATTAAATCCTATCTTGATCAAATATCCACTGCAGTCTAACACGCAAACACTTTTAATCCCAGCCACAATGAATTCATATCTAACATCCTTGTAGACAGTTCAGAATTCTCATATGGTTCCAGCTAAAAGTTCTAAAAAGATCTACAAAGTATTAAAAAAGATTCTCTAGGCATATGATTTCAGAAGATTTTTTTTAAATCAACAAAAACAGTTTTTTCTCTAGAAGAGGAGGCATGTTTCAGTCTTTAAGAAAAGCTAGGTTTTGGCATTTTACCAGTGTTTGTTCCTTATTTTATATAGTGTGTCTGTCTACGTGTGTGTGTGTGTGGGAGGAGGTATGGTGCCTGGGATTTTGATATGCCAAGTAAGAAGGAGATGGGGCAGATACTTGAGATCCATGCTGTGTTTCAGTCTTTCCCTCAAGATTCAGGTTGTCATGTTAGCTCACTCAGATCTGCTGGTGCTGCTCCTAAATCCCAGGTTGGTCTGCAGTAAAATAATTACTACTCATGACTTGGTTGTGGATAAGGGGCCGACCTGATGTGTATCACAGAGACTTGGGTGGATGTGCTTAGAAGAGTTGATCTCTCCCAGTTTTGTCCACCTGGATTCTCAGTGCACCACGAATCAAGGTTGGAGGGTTGGGAGGAGGAGGGGTTGTCATCATCCATGAGTATTCAGTCTTTCTCACAAGGAAATCTATCTACCCTTGAGTCTGTGGTGGCTGGGCAATATCAGGTATTCTTGGAGGAAGCAGATTATTTGACCCATTTCAGTCTGGTTTCAGGCCAGGGTACGGCACTGAAATGTCCACAGTCAGTCTGATTAATGACCTATTTCAGGGGAAAGACAGGGAGACAGCTTCTTGGCTCTCCAAGCGGCTTTTGATTTCATTTACTGTGGACACACTCTTACTGGACACACTCTGTGGAATGAAAGTAGGAGGCACTGTTCTGCAGTGGTTCTGCTCCTACCTGGAGGCCCAGTTTCAGAGAGTAGCACTGCAGGATTCCCATTCAGCCCTATCCCCCTTGCTGTTGAATATCTACATGAAGCTGTGGTGGGTAGTCATTAGGTGGTTTGGAGTAGGATGCCATCAAATGTAACATCAAATGTAAAGGAAATATATCCTTCACATTTCTTGTTTTTCTCTTTTCTATTCTTTTATGTACAAGAATATGGTTGGAGAGTTATGACGATGTTCCAGAAGAAGACAACTTAACTATATTTGAATAAATGTAGATTATTGTACCATACTTAATAAAAATAAGACATCCCTTGAAAATAAGCCATAGTATGTCTTGAGAAAAAATAAATACAAGACAGTGTCTTATTTTCAGGAAAACACAGTAGTGCATCAGCTCAACCGCTGACTGGTATATCATATAGATAGCATGCAATACCTATCTTAAAAGAATTTCACTAGGTGCCAATAAATTTCCAGTCAGAATTCAAGATGCTTGTGATGATATTTAAAGCCCTAAAAAGCCTGGGACCTCAGTACCCTATATGTGCCTGTTAAAGGATTAAAGTCTGCTAGGGGGAGGGAGCTTATACGTCCCACTAGTCAGGACAATACACTGTGTTGGGACATAGGCCTTCTCAGCCATGGCACCCAACTGGGGAATGCCCTCCCACTGGAGGCACAATTAGTGCCAACACTCTTGCCATTTAGGTTCATCAAGGCTTTTGGGCCTCATTAATTCAACTCAAATACTGTTATATACAGTTAAACATATTTAATGGTTTTTAAACTGTGTATAACAGTGTTTGGGTTCAATTAATGAGGCCCAAAGGCCAGTGCCTTAAAATCTTTTCTGAGTTCTTGTGACTCTAAGACCACCTGGGTTTCTTGAAAAGATTTATTCAGAGGGGGGTTGTCTTTGCCTTCTTCTGTGGTTGAGAGAGTGTGACTTGCCCAAGGTCACCCAGGGGCATGCCATGGCTGAGTGTGGATTTTAACCCTGGTCTCCAGAGTCATAGTCCAATGCTCAAATCACTATACTATGCTGACTCTCTAAAAATATAGGTCAGGATATAAATAATTTAATAAAATAAATAAATAAAAATAAGAATAGCTGAAAACATTCAGAGACAAATTGACTTATCTCTCTATTCTGAGAGGAGGCTTCAAGTTTGTTGTTTAAATAGCAATAGCAGCATCATTTATATTCTGTTTCATACCACCTAAGCAGTCTGTAAGTGGTTTAGAACTGTAAGATAATTGCCCCCAACAAGCTGGGTACTCATTTTAGCAAGACTGAATTAAGCCTGAGCCCTGGCTGGTATTGAACTCACAACCTTATGGTTTGTGAGTGAGTGGCTGCAGTACAGCCATTTAATCACTGCACCACCAGAGTGATTTCCAGTCACATTCACTCCAAGACCCATACCTCCTACTTAAACAGCTTAAAGCCTTAAAGCAGAAATATCCCCCAAATTCTGCAGTCCTCTGCTGTCCTTTGTTTCATATATAGAAGACTGTTTGGGCCTGGTAACACCCCACAACCTTTCCACATCCTGACTGTGTATTACATCATTGTTATTAAAATTTTGAAGTCTCTAACTTCCCTATCAAAACTCAGAAGACTTAAGATCCTGAGATTCTCCTCTGTTCAACCATAGTACCAAAAATCAGCCACCTAAATCTTAATTAAAACAAAGACCTTGGATTCTTTTTCTTTTGGAGAAGGGTGAAACAAAGGGCAACGTATCAGAGACATACAGAGTTAGACCAAACTATTTTAAAAATAAAAAGTACAGTAAAACTAATGCAACATAAACTTTATTCTCATTCTATGGTCAAGTCATAGCACTGGAATGTAAAAGAATCACAAAACAATAAAGTGAAATACAAGTCATTTAATGCAAAATATTTTTAAAAATAACTTCTTGAGTGCTGTGTTTGCTCAGTGTTATTTCTTAGTCAGTTAAGAGATAAGCTCTCTTTTTGAAGTATATTTTTAATTGGGGGAAACATTCCAGCACAGGTGTCGTCTTTATCTTCAGATGTCTTTCACTAGCCCAACTGTAAAAAGCAATCCCTCTTTCAACAGTCCACTTCCAATCTGGTGTATTTCATCCTCAAAGACAGACCAGCATTATTTCTGTGGGTTCATCATGACTGCAAAATTCCATAATGGAATTTATGAACTACAGTTTTCTGGAATCAGAATCTTTATTCACTAGAAACTGTTAGCCCTTAGCTTCTGACACTTCAAAATGTGTAATTAATTTTAAAACATTTCATGTTCTTCTGCTAGGCTTATCATAGGCAACTGGCTGACCACAGTGCAAACAGAAAATTGAACCAGAGACCTTTAGTATTGCAGTATTGCTCTTCATAGGCTGTTGTCCAAAAAGCATTCCAAATCAGCAGCAAACTGAAGATGTTTCGGTGGCTGGATTTTTGTGAGGCTTGAGGCACTGGCAAATGTCTGCTCTGACACCTTCTTCAGCTGGTCTTATATGAGAAGGTATCTCCATTTCTAGACAGAACCCATGAATATGAAGACAGAAATTCTCTTTTCGTATGCTACAGCTTGTATAAAGGTAAGCTCACTTGATCTTCTTGCTCCTTGTAAGCTGTAAAGTATTAAACAGTCTTGATTTGAGCAGCTTTCTGTTCACCTAAACATGACATGGGTAGACATGACTAGGGAAAAGAAGGATGCTGCCATCATCTGCCCACCCTACCCCCCAACAATGCCTCTCTCTCTTTTTCGCTTATGCACACTTTCTCCCCCTCTCTTCTCCCCCCCCCCCCCCGTTCCCAGGCTGCCATCCACATAGGGGTGTGAGAAGTTTCCCCAAACAAACAAGTAGCAAACAAGCAGAATTAACTCTGGGTTCTGTCTACTTATTCTTTAGAAATTGTGTTGCTTATATATTTTTGATTTTGGTCAACCTTATTCTTTAGAAATTGTGTTACTTATGCAATAGCTTTGCTTATGAGAATATTGCTCCCGTTCAGTGATATGGAGAAGCTGATGTATTAGTGAGATAAAGGGTTGCTCTCTGAACAAGTTGCTGTAAATATTCTTTATACTTTGAAGAAGACCCTTTTGATTGAAATGGGTATTATCTGGAAATCTATGCTATTTTATATATTATTTGATTATATTATTTTATATGTTGAATACATTTTGTATTAAATATATGTTTTGATTATAGCATTCTATATGTTGTATAATCTTCAACTACATTGTTTTAGTAATACAATCCAGCTTGATTTGGGTTCTGGAACCTCTTGTGTTTTCTCTATCGTGATTCTTCATCAATATCTATCTCATTGTTGTTGTAGCTGCTTCTGTTGGTGTGAGAAGTTTCATCATATTCTGTATCTCCCTCCACTTGTTTCCCCCATGCACATTCAAGATGAGGCAGGGGGAGAAAAATCTCATTCTTCAATGAGAAGGTGTGTAGGAGAAGCATTCCAACTTATTAACCTAATGACAATGTGATTGGTTCTTGTTAGCCAGTCAGGACAAAGCTATTTGTGTCTTGATAGGATCTTTTAAAGATGTCCCCAGTCAATCATATGCCGAATCAGTCATTCATTTCTTGTTGCTGAATTAGTAACACTCATTTTTCCAGCTTAGAGAGCACAGGTGTATTCAGAGTGCATTGGTAGAGAAAAGAGAAGCTCAAGAGCAAACCAGAAGTAAGCCTCCTTTGTGGTGTTTCATTTTTCTTTCTTTGTGAGTGGAAGTGGGCTGTGGCAGTAGGCATTTTCTTCTCTATTTTGCTTAATTTTGTCCCTTTCCTTCCTTTTGCTTTAGTTGCTCTGCCCCCTCCTCTTTATTGCTTTTCTCCCGTTCTTTGTCTTTTTCTCCACCAAGTACTGAAGGGGGATGTAGTACATAGGTAAAACCCATCAATGCAACAGGTCTACTCTGGTCAGGAGTAACAACAGGATTTAGGCCTTTCTTTCCTTATTATTTATGGTCTTCTGCTTCTCTTCCTTTTTCTTTACAGCTGTACTTACACCTCTGTCCCCTACAGGTATAGTAATGTTAGGGAAAATAAAAGGACATATGGACATCTGCATGTATGTACATGAATATGGTGTAGCAGGATAGTCAGAATGAGGTGTACTAAGATTAAGCCCCATTGACTTCAGTGAGGCTTACCCCTGTATAACCATAAATAAAATAGAATTTGTAGGAAGGACAGATGAAGGTAGAAACTGGTGCGTGTATCTGTGTGTGGGCAGGGTAGATAGTATTAGAGGAAGGGGTTGCCATGTGTAAAAGAGAAAAGAACTCCTGCTGTAGCCAAGGGTCCGTTTAGGGGAATTTTATTATTGTAGTTTAGCTCAAATATTGCAAGAGGAGGGCCTGCTACGACGGCCTTGCAGAATCGTCTCCCATTATGTATACGGAGTAGACCAGGGGATCCCAATAAATAGAGCTGAGACAGACTTCTAGAATTAATAACCAATTTATTTATAATGGGGGAAAACACATACGATTCACTAGCATACACACACACATTCAAGGCTCAGGAGAAGCATAGGTTAGCATGGAATAGGATTTTAGGCATCACTGGGGTGATACGTACCAGAATGTAGACTCCCTCCAGGGATCCAAATGGAATATGATGAGGATGGCATGAGGCTCAGCCATGGAATGACTGGCCAGGAGCCAGGATTCAAAGGGACATAGCTTCCCCCTGAAATCCAGACTGGCCCAGGGAACAAGCAAATCTTGGGAGTATTTATAGGCAAAATCTTGCTTCTGGCAAAGGTGCTTGATGGTGAGAACAAAGGTGTTTAATTACTTTCTTTTCACTTGGCTGTCCCTGTCTGATTGTCTTAGTGGTCTTAAGCTGCTCGGACAACAGACCCTTGGAGGGGGCAAGAGCCTCAGGGAAGGCAAATATTTGCTCTTCCTGGTCATATGATAATCCTCTTATGCGACTCCCTAGATATGATGATGTGATGATGCCCCTCAGGGGTGTGTGTACATGTTATTAAGGGCTATCATTTATACCAAAATTTATATGGAGCAGCATGGGTAACACTGCATTTCTATTAGTTGAGTAGAAGAGGCTATTTCAGCATGTACATCTTGTTCTCTTTTGTATCTAGTACTCTACAAGGAAGCCTTCAGAAGTGTTAAGATCTGTTAGGGGTCAGTTTCTAAATTCATTGGAGTACAAAAGTGCTGGATATGATCCCCTCCTTCCTGGGCCTCTCATTTGTTGTTGTGCATCTTCAAGTCATTTCTGACTTATGATGACCCCAAGGCCCTATCATGGACTTTTCTTGTCACGTTTCTTCAGAGGGGGGTTTCCATTGCCATCCTCTGAAGCTGAGAACATATAACTTGCCCAGAGTCATGCAGTTGATTTACAGGGCAGTGCTGGGATTTGAACACTGGTCTCTAGAATCATCGTACAGCACTTAAACCATTACACAATGCTGGCTCTTCATATAATTCTTTTTTTAAAAAAAATTAGATAGTATACAATATTCTCTCTGAATATACTACCCAATTGTGGTATATTGAAACATAGTTTATTTTTCAATAAAATTGCTGTCTGGTGAAGCAGAAAAATGTGGGTTGAAATTGTTTTCTAGATAGCAGCCCCCACCTTTACCCTGCACTCATTTTCTTGACCATGTTACTTAGTCTTTGTTTGCCTGGTTCTGCAAAGTAGATTTGTGTTGGAACAAACACCTGCCAGATCAAAGGAGCAGTTTTATGTTGTATTGTTGTCATTAGCTCTGCCTGTTGTCTCTGGCTCTGCCCTGACTTCTGCCCAACCAGCTGCCATTACCTTTAACCAACTTTAATCTTGACCAAGAACAACTCCTGAACATGGCAATTTAGGCTGTTCTTTTAATTGCCAGTATTAAAGATTGATTGTGGAGCCAGAGTTTGGGAAAATCATTTTAAAAAAGGAAGTACAGTTGCAATTACAGCCCCATGTGCTCTCCTGTTTATACCTGACTATAATTCACTTAGAAACATAAACCTTTTCTCCCTAACTATTCAGAAGTACCTAAAATAGTTACATTTTTTTCTCACATAATAACACAGTGCTACAATTTACTCACCCATGACAGAAAACACCAAAATACTGAGGCCATACAGATCTTGTAACTACTGTTGACCCTTCTTATACACTGATTTTTTATATAATAAATATCAATAATAAATTATATAATAAATATCAAACCTTGATTTTCCATTTTTTATAAGGGACACCATTTTGCTATGTCATTATATATAATGGTACTTGAGCATACATGGATTATGTTATACACAGGGGATCTTGGAACCAAACCCCTGTGTATAACAAGGGCCCACTGTATAAGTACAATCGGCGTCCATATACACTGATTATCCATGGATGCAACTATTGACAGTTTGAAAATATTCAGAAAGCAAACCTTGATTTTGACATTTTATGTTAGGGGGCTTATTTTACTATACCATTGTATTTAATGGGACTTGAGCACATGGACTTTGGAACCTGGTGGAGGGTGGTGATGGAACCAAACTCCAGGAGATACCAAAGGCCCCCTATAAGTAGTTACTCCTGGGCCTTCTTTACATTGTCATAGATCCCTTATATTTCAGCATCATTCAGAAGCTGCAACCTCACTGAGTGAGGTTTGATTTGATCACTTAATTGATTGGGGAAAGGTATTATTGTAAAAAAAAAAAAAGCATATTGTTTAGATTCCCCTCTGCTGCATAACATTCAAGCTCTAATTTTCTACTGATATGTTTGCATGGGTGAGGGAGACTGTGTTCATTTGTACATATGCTGGGTGTGGAACTAGAAGTGCAGTGTTGCATGTGTACTTCCCCACTCAAGTACCAGTTCAGGTCTGGTTGTGAGTAAGCCTTTCATATGGGAGGTGGACCAGGAGAAAGTCCTGGCAAGGAACACTAGCTGATGAATGACCTAATTTTGCCTGAGATGTGTTGGGTGGAGGGTAGTTATGAGCTCATCAACAAGATACCTGTGTTTAAAATAAGCTCAATGAGAAAAATACATATTGAGTTGCTCCATGGTTAGAGAAGGAAGAGTTTAAAGTCTTGTGGAGAACTGTTTCTTAACTGCTAGGCTTTTTACTGATTAACAATCAATATGGGTTTTTGGCAGTGTTTTTCATAACATCTAAATACTCTCTAATTTTTCAAGGTTTTTTTTAAATAGGTATATTGCCAGCAGCAAGTTCAGATGGAATTTCTGCAACTAAGAATATGCATTGAATGATCGAAGAGTTCTTCATAGTTTTCATGCTGAGGCGTACATACAGTGCATCTACAAAGTAGATGGTTGTTTCCATCTTCAAGCAAGTTAATGCTACTTAAAAACAATAATAATAACTATCTCCACATGCTTCTGTAAATGAAGTTATTCATGTCTTAGGGCATGCCGCTTCTAGAAGGAAAACAAGCATTCCCAGTATGTTAGCTAATTTTGTTAAAGACAGGGATAATTTAAAACAGGGCTGAGAATCATGCGGTCCTTCAGATGCTATTGAACTGCAACATTCCCAGCATTTCTCAACATTGCCTGTGCTTGCTAGGGCTACTGGGAACTGCAGTCCAGGGCCATGCAATTCTCACCCCAAGTTTAAAACATATGCAACTTGACTGGTTTAGGATTACTACTGCTTGTCTCCAAGCAATCCTTTCCCCTTTTTTGTCCCCTAATAAATGGAGAGGCTCTTGTTCTCTAATGAAATCAGCTTAATCCTAGCTGTTTGACTAAGTGTTTAGTAAAAGAATGGCTAGTATGCCGTTAAATGATAAGACTGTTCCTTCTTACTTTGCCTTTTTGTAAGTAGAGGCAGACCAAAGTGGGGGTGGCTATCAGTATGGATGAAAATGTGGAGATGTTTAAATTGTTGCTCTAGCTGTAGCATGTGAATGGTATATAATGAAGTAAGAAGTTTTGACTGAAGAGGGAGAGAGACTTAACACTGTGATTGGCAACATCATGCATCATTGATGGTGGCATGGGGGCTGCCAAGTGGAGACTGTGCAGGTGTATAGACATCTACCACAGGTTTAAACCATGATATCAGCTTGGCTGGTAGCCTACATCATACAGACATAGTCCTTATATTTGTACCACCTGGTGAAATATGTTGAGAAAGATGTTGGATGCTCCTTTTTGGTAGTTATCTCTTCCTTCTGCTTCTCAGGCAAATATATGGAGTTGCCATGTATCATGCCAGGCTATCTGCCCATCCATTAAAGTATTGTCTACTCTGATTGGCAGTGGATCTCTAGAGTCTAAGGAGAGAACAGAGCTTGGAAATAACTAATTATAAATGATGAGTTACTTATTCTTTTTTGTGTGTGCAAGAACTATGGTATAGTTATACAGTATAACTTTATGACTGTAAATTAAAGAGGGATAACTACTTTTTGGCACTGTAATGTTCAAAGTGACATTTACTGTCATGGGGGGGGGTGTCCTGTGACATGGGGGTGCGAATCACATGATTCAAGTGCTAGCTTGTTCTGGTTCTTATCATGTTGTCTCATGCTCTGTTGTGGATGCTGAGGTAACAATGAAGAGATTGGAGGGGGGCATATTTCGCACCATAGTCTCTTAGCTTTCTGAATTAAAAGAAAATAATTAATTAAAGGGAATTAGCTTTGTAAATATTGAACTATGATGACAACTTACTCTTTTTGGAGCATTAGTATTATAACTTTAACCAATTTTTGAAGTTAATGTTCCAAGCTCTTTCTCATCATCTACTGCTTGACATTTTAAAACTGGGAATGGCCAGATACCCTTCCATATTTCATATTGTAGCACTATGATTCCACTTTAACTGCCATGGCTGTGTCTTGTGGAATCCTGGGGCATGTAGTTTGATGAGGTATTACAATTCTCTGGCTGAAATTTCTACATGTCCATTCCTAAACTGCATATCCCAGGATTCAATAGGATTCAGCCATTAAAGTAGAACCATAGAGCTATAATTGTGTAATGTAAAAGGGCTCCAGATGTTGACACCCAGGATCTTCTCCATGCAGATAAAATGTTCTACTGTAGTATGGTTCCGCCCTAGAGATATGACCCTTCTTCCTCAACTTGTATGGGCTTGTTTGGAGACTGAATAAAACCTTGCACCCATAGTGAGAGTCATTTAGAGCAGGAGTGGAAATCATGCCACCTGGCTGTGCTAGCTAGGGCTGGTGGAAATTGTGGTCCAACAATGTCTGGGAAGCGCACATTATTCCCACCCTGGATCTGAGTAAGATGCTCAAGCAAGGTGTTTCCCTGTTGCAGGTTAGTGCTAACAATGTTACAACATTGTTCCTTATTAAAAAAAAAATTGTCATATGGGAAAATACGGTCTATTCCAGCCTTTCTTTTGCTTGTGTGCACATGCACTCTGAGTTTGTAATAGAAGGAGATGGGAATATTTAGCTAGCAAAATTACTTTGTTTGGCAGGAATATGTTTTTTAGTGTAACAGAATATAATTTGGGTCCCTTACAGACCCCAAATCTTACTACTTTTTCTTTTATCTCAGTTTTGCAAACTTCCTATTCTTTTACATAATTATGAACCATGTATAACTGTAGTGCAGTGTAGTGTAGTGTAGTGTGATGTCAGAATTCCTTGCAAGCTGAGCCCTTAGACTTTGTGCTGAGTGGGGAAGAAAATCTATCCTGCTGTTTAAATCATGGGTTCAGACATTTCTGTGGTGTAGTAATAGCATGATTCTTAATCCTATTTTCTCTCACTGCTGAGGGCCAAATTAGATGAGAGGTTACAGGTTCCATTAGAAAGCCAGTTGATTTTTTATTTTTATTTTACAATTAATAGTAGGTGAAGGAGAGAAAATTTCAGTGGGGCTGCAGTACTGAATGCATACAGGGAGGAGAGGTTCTGCCATGATCCTGGTAGGGAGAACATCTTCCTCTATACCACTGTACTGCTATAAACTGAAGAGAGGGAAAATGGTTATACTGTACAATTGTTTTTTGTGGGTTTTTCAGGCTATGAGGCCCTGTTCCAGAAAAGTTTATTCCTGACATTTCACCAGCAGTTATGTCTGGCATCGTCAGAGAGTGCTGGCATGGAAGAGAGTAGGGTATATATATGTACTATTGTTTGAGAGGAAGTGATTTGCATGTTAATCTGTGCATTGTTCTGTTATTGAATGGCAAGGCCTATATTTATATAATGATCCATTGTCTGCTGGGAATCCCCCCCACCTAGGTGGTTTTCATTTGCATTTGCTGGGTCTTGATTTTTGTGTTTTTCAGGACTTGTAGCCAAACTTCATTTACTTAAAGGGTTTCTTTTTCTTGTTGAAATTGTCCAGGTGTTTATGGTTGTACAACTGGTTCTAGAGAGCACCAGCTGCCCATAATCTGAGAAAGGAGGACTAGAAGGTTGTCTGACAGTGGGATGGTATCTTCCTGCTCAATGCCCCAATAATGTAATAGAAGCAGGCAGCAGGGGTACCTAAACATATGTCTAGTGGATACAGACTTGAATTTATCTCATGTTGCCTTTGGTAAATCCTCTCAGCTGTTGCTTCCCATCTTGAAAACAAGAACAAGTGGTGTACATCACATGTCTGGTATGAAGGCACACACTGATAATGTGGGATATATTTGAGGGAGTTCAAAAAATAAAGCTGGTAATTTCCAAATTGGGTTCACACTCTTCTGCAGTCTATTTTGTGCCACTCTGAGTCCTCCTCCCTTCCACTGCATTCTTTTCCCTTCCTAAACTGATCTGGGAGCAGCAGAGAGGACTTGAGGTAGAACTTGGTTAGACTCTATGGAACATAGTTCTCATAGGCCTTAGTAATACTTGGTACTGCATCTGAAGAAATGGGTTTACTGTATAGCCGTGGAAGCTCAAGAAAAAATTAAAATTAATTACAGTTGCTACCACATTTCTTCCTGCCCAGTCCCCCCACCCTTTTCCTTCCTTGTTTGTATGCTACATTTCTCATAGCTCCTGGTGGCACAGTGGTTAAATGCCTGTATTGCAGCCACTCACTCACAAACCCTAAGGTTGCGAGTTGAATACCAGCGAAAGGGCTCAAACTTGACTCAGGCTTGCATTCTTCCAAGGTCGCTAAAATGAGTACCCAGATTGTTGGGGGCAATTAACTTACAGTTGTAAACTGCTTAGACACTGCTAATTCATTATGAAGCGGTATATAAATGAAGCTGTTTGTTGAGAGTCTTGACTATATGATCATAGAAGCATCTGGGGAATCTGGGACCCTTCAGATGTAGTTGAACTACATTGTCCAGCATTCTGGCCATGCTGGTTGATATTGATGAAAGTCCAACACTTCTGGAAGTCCACAGGTTCTCCATTTTACCACAGATGCTGTTTTGTCCATGTAGCTGGTGTTCTCAAAAGCTATGGGAAGTGTAGTGTCCATGTAGTGTTCCTGACGTTTCTGTTACTACCAGGTTCATTAAAAACTATGTATTTCCCAATGTTTCTGGGCACCATGGGCAAGAGCTCCACTGGATCAGGCCAAAAGCCTATCTGGTCTGGAGTCCTGCTTTTCACAGTAGCCAACCAGCTGTCCATAAGAGACCCCAACAGTATTCCCTAGCAGATGGCATTCAGAGGCATGTGATGTGGATCCAGAGGTAGATGATAGTCATAATAACTACTGCTCATCATTATTTTATACATCACTATCATGTCCCCCCTACTTACTTTTAGAGCATCCAAATAACCTCAAATGTAACTTCCTTTGTAAAAAGAATTCCTGCAGCCCCTGACATGTTTGGTTGCATCTTTTCTAGCTCTTCCTTTTTGCATGTTGATAGAACTCAGCTCACTATAGCAAGCTTACAGAGGTCCTTCTGGTGGAAGATCACTGGCCATTAGGTTTTTGGAAAGAGAGAAGGTAGACTCTTCTTGCCCCAGTTGTGCTACTGATTATGTTAACCAGTGTGCAGTAGGACCCAGGCTTGGAATTTGCATAAGTTAAAATGAGTTACTTTCAAGCACCCCTTAACCACTTAGGAAATTAAATCATTTTACTTGCATCTATTCTTAATCAGTATGAGTTTACATGTCTGACTGTACATCTGTGGGGCACTTAACAAATTAGAATAGTGCGCCAGAAATCTTGAAGATCAAAGAATGTACCATTTGATATTTATTTCCAATTAATGAAGTAAACATGCATTACAAGTATAGGGGGGAAATTTCCCTAGTCATCACAAAATTGGGCAAAGAGCAAAGAGTTTCCATTCCTAAAAAGTTTTGGAAAGCAGGTTTCCAAAAATACACACATTTTGTTTTTCATCACAGCAGCTCTATCTCTAGTCTCATGAAGCTCAGTTTACATTTTACAGTGGGCCCATCCCATCTGTAGGGGTTCAGTTCAGGGCTCCCCCACAGGTGGGGAAAAATATGAGTCTCAAGCCCATGTTGGTCAAAGGGTGGCAATGTGTGTTTGTGCCTTTATCAGTGTGTGTGTGTGTGTGTGTGTGTGTGTGTGTGTTGCCTTTGACTAACATGGGCAAAGGCAGTCTGTGGGAACTCCAGTCTGCAGATGGCTAGCCCATCAATATGGCAGGCCCACTATATTTATAGTCCACATGTTTCTAGTCCTCATGGTGCAGCAAGAATTGGAAAGATGCTGAAGAGCTTGAAGTAGACAAACGTGGAATCAAATTTGTTATGCATTTTCATCTTCCAGTTTCTAAAGATGTTGCAGAGGCTGACTCATGTCTTTCACATTTGAAAAGGTATGATTTCCACATACAAACTGTAGTAGTGCACTGATTCTGACCATCTGTAATGTGGCAGCTACCATGTTAATTAAAGTAACATCCAAATTAGCTTAATAAACAATCTCGAACTTGTGCTACATTTTGAATTTGCCACAAATGTGTGAAGCACTTTCTCTTTTTGCCTTATGAGAGGGGTGACTCTTTCCTCCACCTTTCAGAATCCGAAGGATAGCAAAGAAAAATCCTTTTTCAAGTAGCCACTCATAAAACTCTAAATCAAAATGTAGCGTGAAATACTGTGTAGTTTGTTTAACCCAGTTTTAGACCATTGAATCTTTTTGTTTCTAGGACAATTTGAGGGAGACTGTTTTGGAATTTTACTTAAGTAGAGAGTAGAGGCCCACTCTTCTGAGGAGCCCTTTGTGTCTTCTCTTGTGGGATAGTGAAAGTGAAGAATGAATGTGACATGTCAATTTCTTTTTAACAAACCATGACGGTTAGAATGTCCAGTGTTCAAGCTCCTGCATGGTATACTTAAACTGTATCCCTTGGAGGAAGAGTAATCTATTGCTTTTCGGTGTGGAAGGACATTGTCAAAGTGAGCCAAGTCCCTGATGGGTTACCTGAACATTTTTGCTGTCAGGAAATATGAGCAGGATCAGCTTGGTATGACAATATCAGCAACTGCCCTGCACACTAATTTATCAGCCACTGTCTGACTTGTTACAGTGGATTTTGTCCACTCTTTCATGTGACTGATGACAGATATGGTGCACAGATGTTTGTGCTGCACAGTGTCCTTCATATAGAATCATAGAATTGTAGAGTTGGAAGAGACCACAAGGGCCATCCAGTCCAATCCCCTGCCATGCAGGAAATCTCAATCAAAGCATCCCTGAGAGATGGTCATCAAGCCTCTATTTAAAGACCTTCAATGAAGGAGACTCCACTACTCTCCGAGGGAGTGTGTTCCACTGCAGCATTCTTCATGTGGCCTGGGTCTTGCTCCTGGGCCTTCCAGTTAATAGACCTTGTGCGAATCAGTTCTTAAAAGAGCTCCTGAATCTGACAACCATGTGGTTGGTAGTACAGCTTAGTGCTTAAATTCTAATTAATTGTATGTCTTTTTGTCAGTTTATCTGGTGATTACATTTGCATAAGTTTGAATGTGAATAATAAAATTTCTAAAACATCACACTAACTTCCTCTGCTTTTAAATAATGTGCACATATTGTGACAGGTAATTTCTTAGAAGTTACATTGTCTTCTCTGTGAAGGAAAATGGGGAATATCTCTTTTAATATGATGCTTACCACCTGCAGTTTTTATAAGCACTTGTAAAAAGCTGCTGTATGATTAATCAGAACCACCTTTTAAACCTTAATTACACTTAAAAAAATGAGCAGTCTAGCCAATTAACTGATTATACATTGCAGCCCTAAAGGAAAATGTTTCTTCCTTGGCAAGAATGTTGTGGCTTCTGGTGCATAACCTCTCACACTTGTAGTTATTATAGTAATCGTGTTAACTATAAGTAGCATATGGAAACTGATAGAATCTTGCATCTCAGCAGCACTAAATATACTACACTGAAATCAGTAGGTTATACCTTTTCTGAGAATATCACAATATCCCCAGAGTGTGCTTGTAGCACAGACCAGAGAGACACGCAATCTGTGCAACCTGGTATCCTCTTCTATAGTATAGCTCAATTTTCGGCCCTTTCGTATGTTATGCTTTTAAGCAATTGCTGCATATTGGCAAATTTTCATGCATGAAATACATCTAGCTATTAATGTAGGAAAGCAAATGGAGGCTGTTCAGAGGGGCAAAAGCAAAGCAAAATATCACACAAGCAATTGAGAACTGAGCATGTTTAGTAAGTTTGGAATGCTGATTGTTCAGCCAAGGTTGGTATATCCTGGAGAAAGCCATGGTTGGCTAACAGGCTGGAATAAGCAGGGGCACAGGGCAACATTGTGTTGGAAAACACTTCTTGTGAGTAAGTCCCTCTGGAGAAAAAAAATAATTTCAGTTAGTTGCAGCTAGCTTCTTTCAATGGGTTTAGTGAGGCTTGGATATGATCAGTGTTAGATATACAGTGGTGCCTCGGGTTACGAAATTAATTCGTTCCGCCATTCCTTTCGTAACCCGAAAATTTCATAACCCGAAACACTTTTCCGTTAGCACTGGAAAGCCTATAGCTGCACTTTGCAGCATTTGAATTTCGCGCCGAAATGAATTTCGTAACCCGAAAAAATATTTCGTAACCCGAAACAGTTTTTGCCAATCCAACTTTTTCGTATCCCGGAAATTTCGTAACCCGATCATTTCGTATCCCGAGGCACCACTGTAGTTGGGCCCATAGTGCTTTCTTTCCAGTCAAGGTTCTTCTTTCTACAGAAATGGCAAAGTGCTTTCTCTTTCAAATAATATTATAGGAGGTTTACTGAAAAACACTGATATTTTTGAACTCAGGTGTGCAACTATGGTGTGATCTTTCATTGCTGGTTTAGCATGGAATTTGTTTTAATTATTGTAGTAATTTAATTCTGTTTTAATATACTAGCTTTATACATTTTAACTGTATGGTGTTTTTTAATGTTGTAAGCCACCCTGAATCCCAGCCCTGGGAGAAGGGTGGGATATAAATAAATACAATAATAATAACAGCAGCAGTAGTAGTAGCAGTAGTAACCATGATATATTTTTTTAAAGTTTGTGTGTGTTACCAATATTGATTTCATGTGATGACTGTTTTGTTTGTTTCACCTCCAATGGTCACAATATATAAAATTTTTGCTTTTAAGTGCTTTGTTGTGCAAACATAAAAATCTGATGTTGTCACAGACACATACATACTGTCCAACATTTTAAAGATGAAAACTGGGACACATGGAGCTAAGAAACTTCAGAGTGTGGTCAAGATGGCATGTTATTAACAAGAAAGAACATAAAAACTAGGAGGGGCTGCAGAAGTTTGCATTTGCCTGAGTCTATTGGGAAGGGCAAGGTTCCTATCCACCCTGCTGAGTTAACTCAATTTGCAGCACTTGAATAGCTACGGACAGAGAGGGAAAGTGGGAGGAGAAGAGAGAAACTAGGACATTTTAAAAGCAACTGAAAAGTGAGATTACAAATGATTAATTGGGACAGTTTAATTGGGAAAATTGGGAGGGTATGATGTATTGTGGGAAATTGCTGTAGTGAAAGCATTTCATCGTTATGGCTTTACTATGTTAGACATATTGGACCTTAGTAGATTCAGAGCAAATCCATTGAGCTGCTGCCATCAGAAACATATATTTTAGTTATTTTAATTGGCTCAGTTATTCAAAATGCTGAATTTGTCCATCTACAGGGCGCCCTTGCTTTACGCGGGGATCCATTCTGGATTTTCCCGCGTAAAGCAAATACCACCTATGCTCGAGCCCCATTTAAATGAATGGGGCTTGTGCATGTGGTGGTGTAGTGGCGCGTGCACATGTCATGGGCACATGCCCCATTTGTCCCTATGGGACACACCAGCCCTTCTTCCCACGCGGCTTTCAGCATATGCTAAAACGTATGTATGACGCCGGTGCACTGTATAAGGATAAAGATTTAGGTTTTGTTAGGAAGGATCTAATTAGGGGAATTTCCGAATTTAGCTCAAATTGCTGAGAGGGAGGGTTCTAACACCACCCTCGTGAGACCGTGTCCACAAGAATCCCTTGAGAGATGACGCTGACACAGACTGCTCTAATTAAGTCCAAATATTTATTAAAAGGGGAAAACAAACACACAGAAAAGGGGCACACACACATGCATACACACAGTTCTGAAAGAAAGTAAAGGAGGGAAATTCGGGAGAGAGTTGAGGGAGGCAAATCTACGGGAGATACTTACTTCCGAAGGCTTCTCCGGGAACCAGATGTGGATGTAGACGATGAAAGGACATGGACACTGAAACACGGGGGGAAAATGGCAGAGGGAACTCAAACCAGAGTTCAGTCTGACGTGAAGCCAGGCTGTATTCTGAATGTAGCACCCCAGTGTGTGCTTAGACTGAGGCTTATATAGACAATTTCTAGCCTCTAGCTATGAATTTAATGGCTTAGCTGCAGCCAAGACAAAGGATTTAAAGACTTGGGCTTTTGTTAAATCAAGGTGAAGAAGAGACTTAGCCAATGCACTTGTATCTGAACACAATCAAGGAAGGCAAACCAATGAATAGATGGCCATTGATTTGATCACTGGGCCATCAGGTGTGAGGCTGAAAACAAACAGCCAGTATTGTCCTGGTTTTTGGAGGAGATGATTTTTCTTGTCTAGCAACTCCCAAACTTCCAGTGGGGAATTTCCAGTCCTTTTCTCTAGTGCTCCTGCCCCCTCCTTTGCAAGCTGCCTACATGACATCTCTGCTTTGGAGCAATGGCGGTGCCCCTAGGAGGCCAGCTTGCGGTCAAAGTGAATTCCACACACACTCCAAAATTTAATATAAATTGGTATGCTCTAACAGTCTCCAATTTTTAATCCCAGCTAGAGTAGATCCATTAAATCAGTGGAGCATATGTAAATGATTTATAGGTTCCCAATTATTCAAGTTGCATCTAACAGTTTAATATAGATTAAAGGTGGAAATCATGTGTTTGGACTACAGTTCCCAGCAGCCCTAACCAGCAGTTAGTGGTAAGAACTGCTAGGGATTCCCTGACTGAGGTCTAGGACTTTGCTTCTGTACACTGCACATACTGTATAATTTGCGTAAATTTTTCATTTGCATACTATGCAAAACACATCACATTTAGTCACTTGTTTATTCTAGTTTGAGGACAGTTTCTGGTCACTTGCATTAAAATGATAGGTCAGTGCAGCTGTTCATGAACATTTTCCTGATTTCCAAGGGATAATAAACTTTTAGAAAGTTTGGTTTCTAACCGGGCAATGTACTCATCATCCCAGGCAGTCTCACAGTACTAGCAGTAAAAATTTGGTGACCTTTTATGCCATCCCAAATCTGGTGTATTAAGAGGATTGCTTCACTCTTTTTATTGGACAGGAATGGCCCTGGGTTAAACCCAGCAAGATCAGGTGCTTCTGATCTTAAGAATATAAGTAGAGATACTCAGGAAGTGTCCACTGCTCCATCTAACCCAGCATTCTGTTTCCATGGTGGTCAACCCACTTTCTATGTGGAGCCTGTGAACGGGATATGAAGGCAATAACACTTTCCACTTACGTTCCCTAGCAACTGCTATTTAAAGGCATGTTGCTTCTGATACTGGAAGTAATATACAACCACTGTAACTAGTTGTGACTGATAGTCTTACCTTATGTAACGGTTTCTGTATGCTGCATACTATGGCTTGAACTCATAACCTTGTGAATGTTAGACAATTTGTTGGGCTTTCTATCAACAACTAATAGTCATGATACTTAAACAGCTATTCAGAATTGAGCTTGGAAACAATTATCTCATTGGACTACAACTTCCAGGATCACTCAGGGGCTGTACAGACTGCCCCAAAGGGGCGGCCTGCAGTTGCCCCTTTTTGTACCGGATCAGGGCCGCAGCAACCTCATGCTGCAACCCCAATCCGACTTTTCAAGGGCACAAAAAGGAGTTGCAAAAGGCGGCTCTTTTTGCACCCTCAAAAGGGTGCTATAGCCTCAGCGGTGTGCCTATATGGCACCCCTTCAGCACTGTGACATCTGGACGCAGTGCCAGAGGTGCACCATGACACCATCTGGAGTGTCACGTGACATCAGGGTGCCCGGAGGGGGGGCAAAGTTGGGCTTGCATCATCAGTACGCTGCACCCCGACTCTGCCCCCAGGTCGGCCTTTCAGGCTGGTCAGTAAAGGCCTTCAGACAGCATAGCTGCTGGAAAAACATATCCATATTCTGCATCACTAGTATGCTGGCTACAGCTGCTGGGAGCTGCAGTCAAAGAACACCTGGAGGGCTGCAGGATCCTCGCCTGAGCTGGATAAATATTTAGCTTGACTGAACAGCAATCTTCTTCTGTTCAGAATCCTCAAGTCACAATTGTCAGCTCATCTGCATTTGTCTTATGTCCTTCTCTATCCCCCTAAATGGAAACAATGAGATAAAGCAAGCTATGATATGCTGCTGTGAAAATAACCTATTTTTCCTTTCCTGTTCTAACTTCTGTTTTAATGTTTTCTTTTAGTTATTTTTAAAGTGTGGGAACTGAGCATTTTGTTTCCCATGAGTCTTTTCTTTAAAGGGCAAATGAGAAATCTAAATATGTTCTGTACAACGATGGCAGAAATCTGTGGATTTTGTAGTTCTTATCTCTCTACCTTACGTATACTCGGTTTCCATAGAGACTCTATAAATAGAATAAACTTCAAATCATTATGCCCCAAAGCAGCAGTTCAGTACTGTAGGGTGGGATTATTTTGGGTAGTACATTTTACAGGTAAGCATCCCTAGCATGCTTAGAGTACTAATGCTGGTTGGCTAGTAGGGAAAGTTGAACCTATTTGTTCTTTTATGGCAATAAATTTAATGGCAAGTGTAATTTTCAAAACGTATGATAAAAGGAGGCCTAGCTATAGGGGTTAGGGTTTGGGAATGCTGAGGCTATTTTGCACAAAGCAATTGATAATAGAATAAATGTTCTTTACATTTAGGTATGCCCTGGGACATTGCTGAGTTTCTGAATTGTCAGATAAATTTAATGGCTATTCTGATGCATGGGGAATGTTTCTTTCCCTATTCTTTAATGAGGTAAATTTCAATGTGCAATTCAATATCTCATAAATGATGTAGAGTACCTGGAAAAGAGTCACAGAGATTCAGGAAGGGATCAAAGGTTCTCTTATCCTGAGAGAAGGAATCAGTTTAAAATACATGTTTTGCATGCAGCAAGAGTTTGTTGCTGCCAGCCAGTGGAATCATTCCTGCACTATATGGACTAGCAGTTTGACTTTCTACAAAGCAAGTGGAATTTTACATTCATAAGCAAACTGAGGCTGCATCCATACTGCAGAAATAAATCAGATTGACACCAATTTAACTGCCATGGTTCAATGCTGTGGAATTCTGGGAATTGTCATTTCTTGTGGCACCAGAATTCTCTTGACAGAAAAGGTAAAATGTCTCACAAAACAAAGCTATCTCATTATGCTATCATAAATATTCTGATAGAAAAACACACACTTGCATCTTGTTTCTAAAAATGGTATTTTGCTGCTGTAGTTGCAACAGGAACACAAGTACTGCAGCTCAAATTGGTTCAAACGATGGGAATGTGGCGCTCAGCCAGCACAATTTTCCTTAGGAATGGAGACATGTCTGAAGAAAGAGGCTGTTATTAACATGACCTTTGAATCGTATATTGTGGATCTGTATCTGAATCCCACATACACATATATAGATTTATGCATATTGTTGGAAGTAGGGGCTTTAGCCAATTCAGCAGCACCAGTGTTTTGCTGCTGCACTACTTATAATACAGCAGTATCAAGACTTCTGACAGTGAGGAGCCTTGGATCTAGGTTCTCCTTATCTCTTATTCTCTTTTTGTACGCTTTATTCATGGACGTATCCGGGGGGGGGGGTCTTGGGGGCCCGGCCCCCCCCCCTTCCATTAGAAAAATGAATGGTGTGTGCTGCTGCGCCGCCGCACCCAAGCCCCATTATAATGGTGGCACTTAGTCTGGACCCCTCCTTCCTAAAATCCTAGCCACGTCCCTGCTTTATTCCTTTCCGTATCTGAAGGCACATACATCTGTCTGAGCAACAACAGAACATACTTATTTTGTTATTTATTCAAGGTATTTATACCCCGCTCCACAGCCCTAAAGGCTCTCAGAGTGACTTACAGATAGTTATTCAGATGGATCCCTGCCTTCAGGCTTACAATCTAAAAAGATGTGACACAAAAGGAGAAGGGAATGGTTGTGAGGAAGGGGATCAAGTCCAGTGGTTCTTCTCTCCCTCTGAGGCCTGGAGCATGGCAGATGGACTGGAGGGAGGGCTCTTCTTCTTCAGGCTAGCCCTGATGGAGCTGGGCCTGCCTTTTTACTCCCTCCCAGGCTGGGTGATGTCAGACCTTCTTTAAGCTAGCCCTGATGGACATACACTGTACCTTGATTCTGAAACCTGGAGTGTGTTCGGCAGATTTTGTTCTGTTTCACTTTTCTGTATTTATTTCTCTCTACTGCTCCAGTGCTTAGCTTAGTCCTGTTTGCTGGCACATAATATAGGGTTATTCAATCATGTTTGCTGGTCTGTTGGACCTTCTCCTGCACCTGTTTGTCTTCATAGGAGCCCTGATCCTGTGAGGAAGTGCTACTCTCAACCAGTATATGGCATGTGGTGCCAGCTCAGAATTACTGCTTTTGTGCCATCAGTGGACTCTTAAACCCCCTGGATTTCTATGCGCACTTGCATAGATATACAGTGCACCCTCACGATATGTGCCTTTGCCATATGTGGATTTAAGCTTCCTCAGATGGTGAGTGGTGAGGGATACAACTGTGCACAGGAGTGTGCCACCATTGAAATCAGTAGGACTCCAGCATATGCAAAATTTGCCTTATTGGCAGGTGTCCAGAACTGATCCCCCATGTATGGCAAAGGCAGACTGTATTCATTTAATTATGAAGAGAGTGCTGATGCACAATTATTGTCAGCGATCTGCTTAGGTCAGATTTTCTTAAATGCTCTTCAAATTGCAACTTCTATTGTGTCACCACTGGTTAGATTTTTCAAAAGAGCTCTTCATTGTAGAGCTTGTAAGTTATTGATGTCTTCATATAATCAGGCTCAATATGGGCTATTAATAATGAAAGAGCATTTCAGGTTAGTCTTTCTACATGAAAGGAAGACTACAAGAATCTTAGCTTGGAGAACTACTGTACAGAATTTCCTTGACATCATTCTTCAAACAATCTGATCCAAATGCCCATCTTGTGCATTTTACAAAGGCAGTTAGAATAAGTTTCCTCGCTATTTGTTCATTAATAAATTCTATTTACTACCACTGCATTGGCCTTTCTTTTCTTCCATACAGAATATTTATCATGTGGATTGTAAAGTACTTTATTGCCTAAGAAGGTGGCTCACAATCTTTAATCTAGATTCTATAACCAAACCATACTTCATAGTCCCCATAAACTACTGCATAGATCAGAAGCCACCTGATCTCAAGAGAGTTCAGAATGGAAGCATAAAGTTATGGGGGTTATGGGCTAGGCTGTTAGGATTTACCTTATCTCTCTCCTTTTCAGATCTCAAGATGATTTGCTTTGCTTTCATAGTCTCTACCTCAGAAATCATATGACTCCATTTTTCTGTGTTGAAGTAAAATCCTTTTTGAAGTCATCAATAAGCAAAATCCCCAAAAGAATAAATAAAATAAATAAATAAATAAATAAATAATAATAAATAATAATAATAACTCCTGAAGGTGCCTGGGGCTAGGTTGGCTGCTACCGCCAGAAGATCTTTTTCCACAGCTGCCCCAGCCCTTTGGAACACGCTGCCCACGGAGCTCCGCTCATCTCCCACCCTGGCCCAATTTAGGAAGGGTCTTAAAACCTTCCTATTCAATCAGGCATTCCCCGATTAATATCCTGTGGGCCTCCCTCCTCTCTCGTGGCCGTGAGGTTGGGCTAAGGGGTTTTTATTGTTTTTATGATTACTGTATTGTTGCTGTTTTTAACTTTGTATATTGCCTGCACTTCGGTGCATTTTGTTAGCCGCCCTGATCGTCGGAAGGGCGGGGTATAAATAAAAATTTTATTTATTATTATTTTATTTAAAAGAAAATCTGTAACAATTTCTTGTTGTTTGTTGTATGCCTTCAAGATGGAAATAACTTATGGTGACCTTAAGGCTTGGCAAGATTTGTTCAGAGAGGGTTTGTCTTTGCTTCCCTCTGAGGCTGAGAAATAGTGTGACTTGCTCAAACTCACCCAGACAATTTCTGTGCCTGAGCCAAGATTCAAATCTTGGTCTCCAGAGTGCTCAACGCATTATAACATATTAACTATCCTGCCACAGTTATAAGCAGAATTTAAATCAATCAAATTCTAAAATGCTAATATCAAATGTTTAGTCACAACAATGATTAACCATTTCAGTTTGGTTTCAGGCAAGGGTCTGCTACCAAAACAACCTTGGTTGCTATGAGAAATGACCTGCTCTGGTTAAAGAATCAGAAATGCTATCCTTCTTTATCATCCTTGGTCTCTGAGTGGTTTTTGATACCATTAATCATAGTATTTTACTGGACCAATTCTGTCAGATGGGAGCGGGAAGCACTATGTTAAAGGGCAGCCTGCTCTAAGAGAGCAGGTATATAGTTTGAGCGCACTCATACTTTGACATTGGAGACCCAGAGAACTTCTGACTCAGAACTGAGGGTAGGTTTGTCTAGTCCACCATCAGTGGACTTTCCTGGACAGATATAATTTAACCACAGTAGCTCACACACTGGTACTTCTTAACTAGTCAAGAAATACCAGTGCATGCACTACTTTGGCAGCATACTCGTGTGTAGGGCTGCCCTTGAAGAAAATTTAGAAGCTGGAGTAGTACAATGTGTGCGTGTATGAGCCTTTAAGTTGCCTGTCAACTTATGCGGCCCCATGAATTTCATAAGAGTTTTCTTAGGCAAGGAATACTCAGAAGTAGTTTTGCCAATTCCTTCATCTGAAATACAGTCTATGTTATCAGTGGCATCACTAGGGCTGGTGTCACCCCATACAGTAACTTACACTGTCACCTCCCAAACCACCCTACAGCTCTGGTGAGTGGGAGGTGCTGGTGGAGGGAAGGATCTGGTCTTGGTTGCCTATGGAGCAAAGACAGGAGAGGGCCCAGATCGAGCGGCCCAAGGATCGCCCCAGTGCTGCAGAATGGGAAAGGAAGAGGTGAGGAAGAGAATGCCTCCACTGTTGCAGAAGATGGCAGTGGCAGATGAGAAGAGAGTGGGAGGCGAGGGGGCTGTGGAAGGAGAAATGGCAGCGGGTGAGGAAAGA
The DNA here is from genome assembly GCF_019175285.1 of Sceloporus undulatus. NCBI lineage: Eukaryota > Metazoa > Chordata > Lepidosauria > Squamata > Phrynosomatidae > Sceloporus > Sceloporus undulatus. The sequence continues at coordinate 59,020,427 of NC_056525.1, read as the reverse complement.
TTCTCACTGTCTGCCCTCCCCCTGTGGACCACTTTGTTGCCCTCCCCATCCTGGCCAAGCATCCAGGCACACACAGCAGCCACCCCCTCTGCTAGCCAGGACCAGGGTGACCAGACACCCTCCTTTTCCAGGACAACCTTCTGTTCTGGAGGAATTTCAAAATGTCTTCCATTTTGAACATGACTAAGAAATAAGGATTTATACTTGTATTAGTGTTGTTAGCTTTTATTTTGTAATGCCCTACATTTTTCTTTAATGTCCTACATTTCATGGTGCCTTATCCTCCTTTGTGGTTATGACATCTAGTCAGTCTGGCCAGGGTACCTCTACTGTCCACCTGCTGCAGCAGTTGGTGGGGTTGGGGTGTGGCAGTAATGGCTGCCATGGACTCCTCCCCAAAGGAAAGAAGCCCCCCAGCCATTACTGCTGCCGCCACCTTTTCCTGCTCATCCAGCAGCCCTGCCAGACCCAGAGGGGGTTGATGGTCAGCAGCTCTCCCTTCCCTCCTGCACTCCTGCCTTGCACTTCTTTCTGGGACAGGGAAGGGCAGTAAGAAGGAATGGAGGACAGTGTGGCCCACTGCAGCTACTTCAGGGGATGACATGTTGATGCTACCAAGCAGACCCTTCATCTGGCAGGGCTGCTGGCCAGTGGAGAAGGAGAGGAACCTGTGGTCACCATTGCTGTCACTGCTGCCAACACCTCAATTTCTTGGTCCAGCCAGACCTGGAAGGGGCTGCCAGGTGGTAGCAGCACCTCACCATTATCAGCGGCTGCAGCCAGTGGATGGCAGGGGTGGCCTGGTTGGCAGAAGGGATGTGTGTGGTGGTGGGGTGGTGGTACAGGCCATGAGCAACTGCCCCACTGGGTGTTCACCCCCGATACCTGACCTAGTGATGCTCCATCTGGTATTCATTGCCTGTTTCCCACCTAAGTACTAACCAGAACTGACCTTGCTTAGCTTTAAGTTCAGATGGGATCTGGGGCCTTTAAGGTATTTAGGCTGTTATAGTAGTACAGTATGCAGCATCTGAATTGCTTAAGAGAACATCTTTCAGGAACCTTATGATGCTGCTTTTAAAAGAATTGCACTGGCTGCCAGTATGCTTCTGATATGAATTCATATTCATTTTGGTGAAAGCCCTAAAGGGCTTGAGAATTCAGTATTTTGAGGAGGACATTTCTCTCTGTGAAGTCAAAGGCTTTCATGGCCGGCATCCATAGTTTTTTGTGGGTTTTTTTGGGGGCTATGTGGCCATGTTCTAGAAGAGTTTCTTCTTGACGTTTCGCCAGCATCTGTGGCTGGCATCTTCAGAGAATGCTTGCCCAGGCAAGCATTCTCTGAAGTTGCCAGGCACAGATGCTGGCGAAACGTCAAGAAGAAACTCTTCTAGAACATGGCCACATAGCCCGAAAAACCCACAAAAAATATTTCTCTATATACATACCTTCCAGAAGATTAAGGTCTGTTGCAAGACCTACTTCTGTGTTCCATTTGTGAGAGCAACAAAGTGTGTGAGGACATAGAAGGCTTTCTCAGCTGTTGTGCCCTAGCTGTGGAATACTATCTCCTTAGAGACCTGATTGGCACTGACGTTGGCTTATGTCAGCACCAATATTAAATTATTTCTTTTTATTAAAGTCTTTGGGGTCTAATGATTTTATCCAGTTTATGTATACACATGGTTTTAATTGTTTAACTGGATACAGGATGAGATATAGATATTATAATTTTCAGAAATGCTTTTTTGGTAGCCCATGGTGTAAGGTAGTCTACTTTATACGAATTGTATAACTTGGAACAGTCCATTCCTGCTTCATATTACTTTAAAATTGTCAGTTTACCACAACCAAAGCTATAAAGCACTAAAGCCCTTAAGACTCTGAAGAAAGGATATCTCCTACTTGTCCACTAAACCATTTTTAACAATGCATTTTGTGAAGTAAGCCATGGACTGCTTATGTACTTATACATGGGATTTGGTTACATTGCCTTTAGCTTGTCTAATCTGCATCCTGGTAAGGCTTGCTTGTGTATCGGTAACCTTATCTTGCCATGTGGTTTGGCAAAAATAGCAGAGCATACTGCTATGAGGCTAGTGAAGCTGTGGCAAAATTTTATGTATGTTGAAAAAGCTAAAAGGAGAAAATCCTGATACAAAGAAGAATTAATTATGTGTAGCTGGCATATCTAAACATCAATAGTTTTAAGGAATAATCTCTTGTTAAAGCCTATTAAAATGACCAGGAAGAAGGTATCAGCTTTGTGGAATTCTGTTGCAAACTAAAGTGTTACCAGTAAAAAGTGATTGTAGTACTGGTGTCCACTGCCAAGCCAGTCACATTTAAAACTGACACAGTTGAGTTGCAGGGATCAAATATTGCTTGCAATGCAATACAATGCTTCAAATGATGCACAGGAATAATGAATAATGCTTGTGCTTTAGCATCCTTGCCACTCCATGAGAAATATGTCTTCCTAGAGGATAAACTACATTATCACAATTGTTCCTTGTGGTATTAAACAGCACACAATTAATCACAGTTCTTGTAGCCATGAGGCATTTTACAACTTACTTACCTATCACCTCCATCCACCCTCATTCCTGCCCTCCTTGGTGAAGGTGCCCTGACAACAGTTATCAACTTGGGCTAGCTGGAATAGGCTTTCTTCTTCGTGGTCTCTGCGAATCATACAAATGGGTTTCACTGCGCCTGCGCAGTGCTGTTCAGAAACTTCTGGAATCACTAGGCAGAGTTTACTCTGCAACATATTGAAACTTTTTGGCGGTAACTCCGCCCACCCGTTATAAGGCCCCTGCCTTCCCGCTCTTTCCCCAGTTCCTTTTTTCCGCCGCGCTAGCTGCTTCAGGGAACTTTCGCTTGCTTCGCTTGCTTGGAATCACTTTCGTTTTTGACCTCGGACTGTACTCTTGACCATTCTTGTCTCCCGCCCCTGGTAACTTCGAACTTCGGACTGTTGACCTCGTTCTTGGATTTCCCTTCGGTTTTGTCATCCTCTCAAGATGCCTGCACCTTTCAAAAAGTGTGACATCAGCGGGGGCAAGGTGCCCATCCAGGACCCGCACTCTACCTGTCTTCTTTGCCTTGGCGAGAATCACGACACCAAGGCCTGCCTGCTCTGCAGATCCCTCTCTTCTCAGGCCCGGAAAAACCGTGAGTCATCTATCGCCCTGGGCAAGGTACAGGGGAGGGGCTCTCGCTCCTCATCTGTTCCGCTCCCCGCGCCCCCTGCCTCACCTTCCAAGGCCAGCGTGTCCAGCGTGACATCCGTCAGGGCCAGGTCCACCGTTTCCAGCGTGGTGTGTGTCCCGGCCGGGACAATCCTTCCCACCACCTCCGATGTGGCCCGTGGCTTGAAACCGCCCAGCGCCCCCGACGAACCCTCCAAGCGCCCCCATAAGTCTTCGGGGACTGAGGGTACCGAACCATCATCCAAATCTGCGAAGAGACCGGACGGCTCGCACGCGAGGAAGGGGACCGGTGCGGAGGTCCAACTCGCATCGCCTTCGTCATCCAAGGCATCTCGCCTCGCCTCCAAGCCGAGGGAGCCGTCTTCGGTTTCGGGAGCGACTCATGCCCCGTCCTCGGATAGGGCATGGTCCCCAAGGCCCTCTTCATCTGGAGCGGCTGCTGCCCTCCTCGACCTCCCGGAAAACCCATTCTTTCCGCTGGCGGAGACCCCGAGACCGGGGAAGAAGAGGCACCACGACAAGATGAGTCGTGACCCTGCCCCTAAGAAGTCCAAGCCGTCCAAGGATCAGGCCAGTACCGACCCGCCGAAGGCGAAGGGGAAGACGCGTTCCCCTTCCAAGAAGGCCCACGCTTCCACTCTGGCAGTCCCCCGTGATCCAGAGCCTGCGCCCGAGGTTCAGCTGACTCCGGTACCGGACACGCCGCCGCCTCAGCCCACCATGGACTTTGTCCATAGGACGGAAGACATCGTTCCTCCTCTCTCTCCGGAACAACGGTCGCCTCCCCACTCTGGGAACGACGACTACGAGGATCTGCTCCATAGACAGGGGATACCGGACCTCTTCCTAGACACTCAATCGGGCCGGTACTACATGTCAGTCTCAGAGGACAGAGCAATCAGGGAGTTCACCAGACTAAACCCCCATCCGGCAGACCCTCGTCAAGGCACCTCGTCCAGATCGGTCCCGACTGTCTCCGTGTACGAGAGGCCTTCATCCTCACCTCGCCGGCGCTCACGCTCCTCGACTGACCTCGTCCAGGCCCGACCGAGGTCCCAAGTCAGAGTGGCAGATGCCCTCTCCTCGGACTTGGACTCCGATGACGAGCCTTTGCCTCCTTCCGAGGCACCATCGGATGAGGATGTCCTCTCGGTGTCGGCCTCACCTCAGAGGATGCACAATCCGGAGCCGTCTTCCCCGTCAGACGACGTCCATTCCTTCAGTGAGCACGTCGTGAAGATGGCCAGGGCTCTCGACATCGAGCTCGCTTTCCCGGACGACGACGCTCAGGATCCGGTGGAACGTCGGGTGCACGGACGAGTGCCTACTCCACCCTGCCTTCCCCTGTTACCGTCGCTTCAGACCATCGTTAAGAGGTCTTGGGACTCCCCGGCTACTCTGTCCGCCTCCTCTCGCAAGGTAGAGTCGCTCTACAGAGTCGCACCAGCGAGCTGTCCCTGGTTGGCCGACCACCCCAGGCCGAACTCTCCGATTGTGGAGGGAGCCCAACATAGCTTCGTCCCGAAGCAGGCGACCTCCCCGGTCGACCGGGAGGTGAAAAAGGTGGATGGCCTGGCCAAGAAGGCCTATTCGGCAGCGGCCCTTGCGGTGAAGGCCGTCAACTACACCGCCTGCATGGGGGCCTACATTCAGACCCTCATGGAACGGATCTCCCCTCTCATCCCGGACATCCCGGATGATATCCAGAGGCAGTTGGTCGAGGTCAGGGACGAGACCCACTCCATCGGAAGTTGGCTCATCACCACTTCCAGAAACATGGCTGACTGGGCAGGAAGGGCCATGTCTGCATCCATGGCACTCAGACGACACGCCTGGTTGAGGGCCTCAGACCTCAACCCTACCGTCAAGGCGGCCATCGAGGACATGCCACTCGACGGGACCGGGCTCTTCCACCCTGAAACCGACGACCGCCTGAACAGGAAGTTCAGGATGAAGGCGGCGGCGAAGAAGCATGGCATGTCCTCTACACCTGCTTCTCCATTTCGGAAGCGTCAGCGCCCGTGGCAGCCGCAAGGTCAGTCACAGGGGACCTTCTCCCGGGATCAGCAGTCCCAGCAACAGGGTTCCCAAAGACGCCGCTTTCCCTCGCAGTCTTCCTCCTCCTCTGGCCGTCGCAACTTCCCGCCTCGGTACCGCAAGTCCCGCCGGCAGGACACCGACCAGGGGAAGAAGAGAACCTGAAGGGACGCAGCGCGCTTCGTCCCTCCTTCATCCCTCTTCTTTTTGGACTTTTTGAGGCCCTTTGTTAACATCTGGGCCTCCATAACATCGGACTCGTGGGTTCTCAACATCGTCCGTAGGGGTTATGCCCTCGAATTCCAAGAGCTCCCCCCAACTGGAGCCTTCATGTCCACTCCCCCCTCGGACACCCTTCTCGACGAAGTGCGCGCCTTGCTTGGTAAGGGGGCAATCTCCCCTTTACCGCCCGATCAATGGCCTCGAGCCTTTTTCTCCAGGTACTTCACGGAAACTGGATGGGGGCATCAGGCCCATCCTGGACTTGAGACAATTGAACTTCTTCCTTGACTACCGTCGCTTTCGAATGGTAACTTTGGCTTCCATTCTGCCCCTCCTTCGTCAGGGCCTATGGTTTGCGACCGTCGACCTGGAGGACGCCTACTTCCACATCGGGATTCAAGAGTCCCACCGGAGAATCCTCGCCTTCGCTGTCGGCTCCGCCCCGTACCGTTACAACGTTCTTCCCTTCGGATTGGCCACGGCTCCAAGGGTCTTCACAAAGTGCATGGCACCAGTGGTGGCATACCTTCATCAAAAGGGCTTTATGGTCTTTCCCTACCTGGACAACTGGCTGTTTGCAGCCGAATCCCAGCACGAGCTGCAGGAGGCAGTCTCCTTAGCCATGCACCTGTTGGACTCCCTCGGGCTGGTCGTCAACAGGGAGAAGTCCCACTTCACACCGACCAGGCAGGTCAAGTTCATCGAGGCCATCCTCGACTCCGAATGTTGCTCAGCCTTCCTCCCTCCGGACCGTTTTCAGGCCCTGACAATGCACCTCAGGCCGTGCATCTCCCACAGAAGGGTGAGAGCCAGAGACGTCCAAGTCGCCCTAGGCCACATGGCATCGACGACATTCGTCACCCCTTGGGCAAGACTTCGTCTTCGGCCTCTCTAATCCTGGTTCCTCTCAGTCTTCTCCCCGTTAGAAGACCCCCCATCCAAGTGGCTCACAGTACCGAGACCGATAGCCGCCTCCCTGAGATGGTGGTCGGACCGCCGCAACGTCTGCACCGGGATGCCCTTTCATCAGCTCCAGGCGCAACTGACTCTAACAACCGATGCATCCCTGGAGGGATGGGGCGCTCACCTGCTCGACTTGGTCGTCAAAGACAGGTGGTCCGCACAACATAAGCTTTTTCACATCAACGCATTGGAGATGCTGGCTGTGGAAAAGGCATTGAGGGCGTTCGAGTTCGCCGTCCCAGGAAAGGTGGTCCTCCTGAGGACGGACAACACCACCGTGATGTATTACATCAACAAACAAGGTGGCACCAGGTCCAAAACCCTGCTCGACCTCACGCTCCGCATCTGGGACTGGTGCATCCAGAGACGTGTCCTCCTCCAGGCGATTCACCTTCTCGGGGAGGACAACGAGTTGGCAGACCGCCTCAGCAGATCTCCATCGGTGTGCCACGAGTGGAGGCTCCATCCCGAGACGGTCAGCGACCTCTTCGACCGGTGGGGAACCCCCCGGATCGACCTCTTCGCGACCAGGTGGAACAGCCACTGTCCCCAGTTCTGCTCCAGGAAGCGAATGGACGGATCCCTCGGAGACGCATTCGCCTTCCTCTGGACGGGGGAGCTTCTCTACGCCTTCCCTCCGTTCCCTCTCATCATCAGGGTGGTGTCCAAGATGACAACGGACCACTCGCATGCGATCCTGATCACCCCGTGGTGGCCGAGACAGCCCTGGCTTGCATCCCTTCTTCACCTCTCCAGGAGATGCTTTCTCCACCTCGACCCTCGTCCGGACCTGCTGTCGATCCAGGACGGAAGGATTCTCCACCCGAACATCAAGAGCCTGCCGCTGGTAGCCTGGAGGATACAGTTCTGACTGCCCTGCCGGAGGCGGTGAGAACGGTGATCCTGGCTGCAAGGAAACCTTCCACTCAGCGGTCCTATGCCCAGAAATGGAAGAGATTTGGCCTCTTCCTCGACCGAAAGGGCTTGTCTCCTGCTCAGGTGTCCACTCCAGTGGTCCTGGAGTTTTTGATGGCACTTTTGGATGAGGGGCTATCTCTCGCATCCATCAAGTGCTACTTGTCTGCCATTTGTGCTAAATATCAGTTCGGGGGGAGGGTTTCCTTCTTTAAGGACCCCTTGGTGAAGGGATTCCTTAAGGGTTGTGCCAACCTGTATCCTCCTGTGTCGGTACCGACTCCGGCTTAGAATTTGGAGACGGTACTGTCCGGCCTCCAATCCAAGCCCTTTGAACCTATGGCCACGGCGGACTTGAGACTATTGACTTGGAAAACCGCCTTTCTTGTGGCTATCACCTCTGCCCGCCGTGCGGGCGAACTCTGTGCCTTACGGAGGGACCAACCATTCTTGAGGTTCCACAAGGATAAGGTGGTCCTCCGGACAGATATTACCTTTTTGCCGAAGGTAGTGTCTGCTTTCCACATGTGTCAGGACATTGTGCTACCTACCCTCGCATCCAACCCGACGTCAGATGCGGAGCGACGCCTGCACTCTCTTGATGTCAGGAGAGCACTGGCGTTTTATTTGGACAGAACTGCTGCCTCCAGTCGGTCCGAGAGACTTTTCCAATGCTACTCGGAACCGAAGAAGGGGTTGCCCGTCTCTGCGCAGAGGTTTTCCAAATGGGTGGCTGGTACCATCCACCTCTGCTATGAACTGCTGGGCAAGCCTCTCCCGGGCAGGGTTCGGTCCCACTCCACAAGGGCAATGTCGGCATCCTCTGCATTCCTGTCGGGGATTCCCTTGGAGGATGTCTGTAGGGCTGCTGTCTGGTCCCAGCCATTGACTTTTATAAAGCACTATAGGCTGGACACCAGAGCCATCCGAGACGCAGCTTTCGGGAGGGCTGTGTTGGTTTCAGGGCTGCATTGATTGCACTACTGATGGTTTGTGTGTCAGCATTTATGTTCATATTGCCACTGTTCTACATTCTATTGAATGTTGGTTTACACTGTGTTGGGTTGCATTCTTCAATGGGAAAGGTCTTGCACGACCTTATCTCCCCTTCTCAGGTTGGGCAATGTGGTTGCTGTGTCTGGTTTGTACAAAAACAAAAGACTGACTCCTTTTAGGGTTCAAGGTGTTTATTGCTACAATAAATATACCTTTGGTTTACCATAGCTTTGGTCTCAGGACACTCCCTCCGCCGCATACCTAAGCTTGTCAGTCTAAACCCATTTGTATGATTCGCAGAGACCACGAAGAAGAAGGACAGGTTGCTTACCTGTAACAGTATTTCTTCGAGTGGTCATCTGCGAATACATACAAATCCCACCCGTCCATCCCCTCAGTGTCCTGCTCTTATTGGCTCTCTCCATCGCCTGCTTGGCGGAAAAATTGCGGAACTGGGGAAAGAGCGGGAAGGCAGGGGCCTTATAACGGGTGGGCGGAGTTACCGCCAAAAAGTTTCAATATGTTGCAGAGTAAACTCTGCCTAGTGATTCCAGAAGTTTCCGAACAGCACTGCGCAGGCGCAGTGAAACCCATTTGTATGTATTCGCAGATGACCACTCGAAGAAATACTGTTACAGGTAAGCAACCTGTCCTTCTCTGGAGGAAGAACTATAAAACATATCAGTGCAGGATTGAGGAATGCTAATAGTTCTGCAAATAGGTCAACCCAGGCATTCATCAGCACTAAGAGTTAGCATAGTCCCTAGGTTTGTGGTACTGCAGTGCAAAAATTGTACTCCAGATTGCAGTGTGTGGGTGAACCTGGGCTTCAAAAGAGCTATTCCAGTTGGCAGCAACAGAAAATGTGGTTACAAGATTATGACATTATTGTGAGCTATTTTCCCCATCTGTGTTATATATTATCTGTGTTCTGCACAAGATAAATCCTGGGTAGCCCCTTCTATGATCCTTTCCCAATATTTTTCTGTTTCTTCTCTATGCAGAAGATACAACAGCTGTCTGAGGGATCTATGTTTGGTCATGGCCTCAAACATCTTTTTCACAGCCGCAGACGGTCCCGAGAACGGGAGCACCCCAGTCCCCAGGAGTCATCACAGCAGCAGCAGCACCATGGCATGTCTGATCATGATTCCCCTGACGAAAAAGAGCGCTCTCCCGAGATGCATCGTGTCTCTTATGCTATGTCCCTCCATGACCTCCCAGCTCGACCAACTGCTTTCAATAGAGTTTTACAGCAGATCCGCTCCCGTCCTTCCATCAAGAGGGGAACAAGTTTGCACAGCGGCAGTCGCCGAGTCAAGACTGGCTCCTTGGAACCACAGAAAAGCAGCCCCCACCTGGTCCGCAAGGCACCCCAAGATAGCAGCCTGACAGCAATACTGCATCAACATCAAGGCAGGCCAAGATCCTCATCCACTACAGACACTTCTATTCTTATGGCCGAAAGTGGGAATGTATACCTCCTAACAGAAGAGTCAGAATGCATCAACGACAAGGTAGGACTGAATTTGGCTTAACAGTCTGAAAGGTAGATTCTACCTTTACAAAGAAGATTGGTTTCACATTGCAAAATTTTGTTCCATTGGCAATGTCAGCTTATGCCTTCCATGTCTATAGAACTGTGGATCCATTCCATATCTTAATTTGAACTTTAATGGAACTAAGATACTGAACTTATTTAGCGGATAGAGTTTAGCACCTTGGATAGTTTTGTTAACGTTCAGACTAAAACCTGGAACCTATTTACAGGCCAGATGCAATTGTCCACTGTGTGCCTCATGTCTGACAAGGTGCTGGAATCCACTAGTTTGCAGCATCCATATTTATACAGGGATTCACAGCAGCTTAGCCAGATTGAATGGTAGCAGTAGGAATAACAAGTACCTTTCTATGCTGCTTATCAGTGCACTTAAGCTCTCCCTAAGCGGTTTACAATGTATAAGCCAATTGCCCCCAACAAGCTGGGTACTCATTTTAGCAACCTTGGAAGGATGTCAGGCTGAGTCAACCCTGAGCCTCTGGCTGGTATAGAACTCACAACCTTGTAGTTTGTGAGTGTGTGGCTGCAGTACAGGCATGTAACAACTGCACCACCAGGGTAGTGACTGTAATGTCTATGACGAGCACCTCTTGTGCTAAAGAGAGAGTAAGCTCCTCAGAAGTCCTTTCACAGACATGTAACCATCCACTCTGTTCATCCAGTATACTAGCACCCACACATTCCTTCATCTTTCTCCATTCATATATAGCCACTACAGCCCCTACTAATTTTTCACAAGTATAGACTGCAGCCTTTCCTGCCTCAAATCAATCCAGGAGTGTCATTAGGGAGGCACGAGAGGTATGGACCACACCAGGTGACATTGTAAAGGGGGGGGATGACACCACTGGTCCCCAAACATCTGCTTTCTGGTCAAAATGGGCTATGGCATTTGCCTGCATCCCTTTAAAACACTGGAGATCAGTGGAAGAGATGGTGTGAGTGCAGCATGGCTCAATAGGACAAAAAGGCCCCAGGTTTTTAACTTTTTAAATATAGAATTTAAAGTTTTAATTTTTGGAAAAATATATTTTAAAATTTTGTTTAAAAGCACATATTACCAAACTTTCATATGAAACATTTGACATGAAATTTTCACATGTGCATGTAAACACAGTTAGGCCATGTGTATGATACTGTAATTTGAAGATATAATTTTAATTTTGGTGGTTGTTTATGTCACAAATGTTGCTATTACATTCAGTGATATATGGGAATTACTGTTTATGGGTAACTTTAGTACAAAAAACATTACTAAGGATGTTGTGTGGTATGGGAGGATGTCAGTGTGGGCAGGTGTGTGTGACACCATAAGTTATTGCCAATCCTAGTGATGCCGCTGGTCACACCAGAACATCCTCTAACCCTCCAAGGCAATTCTGGGTCACTCTGCAATCCCTCCAGTCACCCTTGACATGCTGGTTAGCAAGGCTTTCCCCCTTTCTCTTTGTATCTCTCTTCATCTCCACCCCAGGTTTTCTCTTTTTGGAAAACCTTAGCCTGAAGACCAGTGAACTGAAAAACAACTCTGCCTTCATGCCTCTGTATGGCTATGGGGCAAGGAAATGAAGACAAAGAATGTCTAGCAACCAAGCATTTGATTTTGCAGCTGCCTATTTTTTAAAACAAATTCTAAAGGAAAATGAAGGGGCAGGTGGCACCAAGGGATGTGAGTCTATGGGCACATTGGTCCCCTTGGGCATCATTGCAGAGACTCCTGGTTTGCTTGATAGATGTTCTTTCTTTCTTTCTTTCTTTTTTAAAAAAACACATTACTGGTGCCCTTGTAAAGAAAATAATTCACATTACTTTGCAAGTAACAAGTTGCCAGCAATTTAATTTCTAACATTTTTTTTTTAAAAAAATACTCTTAAATAGAAGAAATGGTCCTAATACACCATATACAGACTTGTGTAAGTAACAAATAAATGGTGCTCATTGCATCAAAAAGCCAATAACATTATGGGTTGTACTATGACTACTGTTATATATTTGTTATCCCCAAAAGTAACCTATTATAGCTAATAATAATTACTCATAATGCATTTTTTCTAAGTTTTAATAATGTAGTACTAAAAGAGAAGGTACAGAAAAGCAGTTCACTAGGGGAAAAAGTCGTCTTTTTAGTGGCAAGGGAGAGGCCTCTGAATTTGATGTGCAGGTTTAGGAACAGAATTTTTAGTGATTTCTAACAAGAGCAGATTTAACCCTTTTTATCTCTTGAAGAGTTGTAGTATTCAGTAAAGATGTGTATGGTCCATACTGAGAAACTGGTTAGTCCAGACAAAGTCTTTCATACTTCTTGTTCCTGTCCTGAGGTCAGTAGAGAACTTCTAAAGAGACAAGCTTGCCAAGATCCACCATAAAACCAAGCTATATATAGCACCTATGCAAAGTCTGTTTTCTCACAACAGCAGCTCTGAGTGAGATTTCTTTTCTTTTTCTTTTTTAAAAGAAAGCAATTATCCATACTTGTGAGCTGAATTCTAATGCAGGGTAAGCACCCCATCTTTATTGGGTGAACATAATGGCTTTGGTCCCTGGAAGATGCCTGGACACGTTTCTAGGTGAAATGAAGGTAGTGGATGTGTCTATGAATAATCTGAATGAGGGGATTTAAGGGAGTTTGTGAGGAGACCAAATAAGGTCTTTCTTTGGAGCCAGCAAGATCAGGATAATTTTGTTTTAACGTATTTGTTCTATAAAATGTAAGGCTTGTTGCCTTGGTTATTTTTTAAAAAAACCTCAAGTAACTCCTGCAAGGCTAGAAGTGAAAGTCATGGGACTTCTCATGAGGAAGTGCTTGAACTTTGTTTCTTCAATTATCCAATCATTTCCTCTACAAAAGGTGAAGTACATTTCTGGATGGATCATACACTGAAGAGATGCAGAGAAAGTGATGGGAGAATCCTATTTCATCATTAATAATAAATAAATAAATAAATAAATAAATAAATAAAACTTTTATTTATATCCCGCTTTTCTATGACAGGACAATCAAAGCAGCTTACAACACGTTAAAATCCACATTTACAAATTTATCTCCCAAATTCCCCCCCTTAAAACAGGATTAAACAAGTTACAATTAAAACATCTATTAAAAACACAATAAAAATACAGCAAGGACAGAGCGGTGGGCTGATACATGATGTGAGGGGCAGTCATTCTGTGGCTGGGCACTTTTATTCAGGAAAGGCCTGCCGGAAGAGATCCATCTTGACAGCTTTTTAAAGCTGTCTAAGGTGGGTTACAGACGGGCAGGGAAAGACGTCTTGAAGGTGTCTTCCCCTGAATACGGAGCCTCCAGACCACCCGCCCCAGGGGCGTGGCTAAGGTGGATGGGGCTTCCACACCGGGGGCAGTGAAGACGCCTCACCTGGGGCCGTTTTGCCGTTTCTTTACCCGAGCTTCCATAACCACCTCTCGAGGAGCTGCAAAGAGAGAGGCGCTCCGACGGGAGCCAAAACGGCTTTTTTTTTTCTTTTGCTGGCGGCGATGCGCAGCTGCGCAGCTACCAGTCAGCACCGGCGGCAGAAGGTATGTGCCTTAAAGGCGGCCTTTAAACTTTTCCCCGCCCTACCCAAACAAAGGTGGCCTCCTCCCGTGGTGATCAGTCGGTGTTGGATCCTTGTCCGTGTGGTTAGACAGAGAGAGCATAGAAGCGAGCGGGCGCAGGATCGAGACGCGCACGCACGCGGACGCCACACGTACGACGCGCAGCGGCCCGGCGCATAGTGTGCCTGTCTTTTTGTTCTGTTTTGCCCACCGCAGTAGCGACGCAGCTCGGCCCAGCAGCGCCCCCCCCACCCCGCCGCCGCACACCGCCTGGCACCGCGTAGGCCCACATCATCCTCATCTGACCGACCGCCGCCCCGCCCCACGACGCAGCGCGCGCGTCCCGCACAACCTGTAGCCGCCCCATGTGCGTCGCCATACTTCTAGGAATGATAGAAGATATGACCTAGACGCTGATGAGTAGAGATGGTATGTGTGCAGTGGAGGTCAGTGAGTGCGGGATCAGCGATAACGTCGCTCAGTAGCGTACGTGTAGAGCTCAGACAGAACGATATACGATATACTATATACCCTACACCGCAACCGCTCCCTCACCACCTACCCAACCCTCCCCCGGCACCCTCCTCCCCCTCGCTCCACCCGACGATGTAGGATCAGCGCGCGCGGCCGATGGACCGAGTCCGATCGACGAACGAGGGAGAGAATAGTGTGTGTCCGTGGTGTCCGACGAGCATTAAAATGACTGCAGCTGTGCCACCAGCTCCACACCTGCATGGCATCTGTGCTGCATTAAGCCTGACTGCAAACCGCGCATGTCCCGGACCCCACCTCATTATGCGCGCGCAGCCACGGCAGTTTTAAGTTGGAACACAACCTTCCCCAAGGGATGCAATTGATGACCTCTCGGAGAATGCATCGAGGCATCCCCCCCTGGACGGCCAGCCTGTGGGCAGGGATCGAGGGGACGTGTGGTCTTCTTCACATTTCCAAGAATCTTGTCCACGTCCTCGGTTTCCCACCTCAACCGATCCAGTTTAACCTCAACAACGGGTTCACTGGACACCTCATCAGTCGATTCTGC
>NC_056525.1:58984478-59005896 GCF_019175285.1 Sceloporus undulatus | reverse complement strand
CCAATCAAAGGCGGGTTACAGACCGCCAAAAAGCGGCGGCCTGCATCCGCCCATTTCCCTGCCGGATCAGGGCCTCAGCAGCCAGAGCGGCAGCCACTGAGGCCCCAATCTGCCACTTTCCAGGCCGTGGGGAAGCGGCAAAACACCGCTTCCCTGCCACCTGGAAAGGGGTGTCCTTGGGGCTCCAAGCCCCAAGGACACCCCGCAACGGCAGGGAGGAGGAGAAAGGGGCTGCTAGTACCCTTTCTCCTCTGTGTCGCTGGACGCAGCCGTCTGAAGGCTGCACCCAGCGACGCAAAGCCAGGAAGGAGCTCCGAAATGGAGCTCCTTCCGGGGTCGCGGAAAGGGCACCCTAGGCACCCTGGCGTGGCCCCAATACGTCACAACCACACCACCTCGTTTGGAGGCAGCACGGTCGTGACGTAGTGATGGCGGCGGCCATGTGGAATGGCCATTTTCTACGTGCAGAGTGCATAGTAAGGTTAGGGGGTGCGGAAGCACTGCCCCTTCCTAACCCTAGTACGCGCTCATCGCGTACTTCCTGGCGGTCTGTAACCCGCCATAGTGATTTACAACTGACAACAGAGACCTAGGGGCTAGACAGACTGCCCCTTTCTTAGCTGGATTAGGGCTGTGGAAACCTTATGCTGTGGCCCTGATCCGGCCTTTCGAGAGCGCAAAAAGGAGCAACCAAAAGTGGCTCCTTTTGGTTCCCTCAAAAAGGCGCTATAGCCATGGCGGTGTGGTTATATGGCTCTCCTTTGGCGCTGCATCATCTGGATGCAGCGCTGGAGGTGTGCCATGATGCCACACACCATGTGGAGTGACACACAGCATCATGGTGCCCTGGGATGCGGAGTTGGGTGTGTGTCATGAGGACGCTAAACCCTGACTCTGTCCCCATACCGGCCCAAAGTACTGGTCTGTATAGGGCCATAGCTGTGATAGAACATTATCGCACACATTTTCCCCACATTACGGGAATGAGAAGGGGACACTCGGGGCAGTGCACGACCGAGAAAAAACGGATTTTACCGCACAGCAAAGTGTCCTCAAAATGGCCCCATTCCATTCCCAAGCTGTCCCCATTCAGGGCTGAGGCACACCATTTTGCTTGGCCAGAAGACTTCCAACCCGAACATTTAACATCCCTCAGCATTGAATGAGGATGGCTTGGGGCCAGGGAATGGAATTTTGAGGACACCTTGCTGTACGGTAAAATCCGTTTTTTCTTGGTCACATACGGCCCCAAGTGTCCCCTTCCTATTCCCATAACGGGAGGGAGGGGGAATATGTCCGATAAAGTTCATAGTCTAGAATATCAGTATGCAAAGGGATCTTGTACCACATTTGAGACAAACTGTCTAGAAGAATTTGTAGCATAAGCTTTCGGAGGTTTGGTGGACTTTGAGTACTTGCCTCAGGCAAACCAATCTCCTGCAGCCAGTAACACTGAAATATGCAGGACAATAATATGGAGTTGGGCTGGATAATCCCTTAGAAGAACAGATTAGAGAGTATTACACAAATAGTAGTAGTAGTAGTAATAATAATAATAATAATAGTTTTTTGTGGATTTTTCGGTCTATGTGGCCATGTCCTAGAAGAGTTTATTCCTGAGGTTTTGTCTGCATCTGTGGTTGGCATCTTTAAAGAAGATATCAGCCAACGATGCAGGCGAAACGTCAGGAATAAACTCTTCTAGCACATGGCCACATAGACTGAAAAACCCACAAAAAATTATGGATGCTGCCCATGAAAGCCTTTGACTTCACAACAACAACAACAACAACAAGGAGATCAGAATCCCAGTCCTGAAGGCAGAACATGACAGCTCTATAGATCTGTGGGAAACTTTTCTTGTCACTTGATTAGATTTAGGAAGCCGATCTCTCTGTTGATGTCACTTTCTTTTTCTTAATCTGCTACCATCTCTAAAACAGCAAAAGTGACTCTGGATCCAGAGACAGCACATCCTCGTCTCATCTTGTCTGTGGGTCATCGGACTGTGACATATGGAGAGAAACCTCAAGATCTTCCTGACAATCCGGAAAGATTTGACAGACACACTTATGTGCTGGGCCGTGAGGGATTCACAGGAGGCAGGCATTTTTGGGAAATCATTGTGGAACGTAAGGAGGAGTGGGCTGTGGGGGTGGCTAGGAAGTCTGTGGAGAGAAAGGGCTTCATTCTGGATGGCCCCAAGGCAGGGATCTGGGACATGGGGAAGTGGGCAAATGCATACAGGGCCCCCCACCTGTCTCCAGTCTGTGTACAGACCCCGAAGGAGGAACCCAAGAGGATCCGGGTGACTCTGAATTGTGAAGGAGGCCTGGTGGCCTTTTACAATGCAGATACAGCAGACCTGATCTTTGAATACCCACCAGCCTCTTTCTCAGGAGAGACCCTCCTCCCCTTCTTTTTTGTGTTCACAAAAGCCCACCTGATGATCTCTCCATAAGGCTGGAGACCAGTCTCCAAAAACTTACAGCACAAGAGGAGCTTTATTCTCTTGATCTGGATCTCTTACTTATTTCTGCTCTCTTGCTGGACCCCCCCCCCCCCCCCGGTCTCTCACACACACAGGCTTTGATGACATATTTTCTAAAAATGGATTGTTAGATTTTTGTGTGTGTTATTAAGCCATTCTTCATCTTCCATAGAGCAGGGTTCAGCCCTGATAAAAATCCATCAAAGAGTGACACCTTAATTGGCCAACCGAACTGCACAATATACTTGTTGCAAGCTTTCAGATTTCCACTGGCTTCTTCATCAGGCAAGATGTTACAGAGGCCTGTGGCCTCACAGAAATGGAGACATATTGAATTGCAAAAGAGTCTTTGTTGAGATGCAAATAGACTTCAAATTTCCTGGACTTTGCCTAATTGCCGCAGGGCCAAAAAAGGAGGGCCAGCTTGCTAAAGGTACCCTCAACAAAGACTCTTAACTAAGGACAGAAACAACAAAATGCAGACATTATTATTATTATTATTAAACTTTATTTCTATAGCGCTGTAATTATACACAGCGCTGTACAAAGTCGGTAAAATTAGGAGTAAATAAAAGCCTGCCCAAGGCGTACATTCTAAGATAATAACATTTAAAAGAGGAATAGATAAAATTACCATATAGAAAAGAAAAAACAGATTAAAAACATCAAATATCAAACAAATCACATCACATCAAATATTGTCAGACAGCCAGATGACAATCACAAATTCCCTGAAAACGCTTCCCTAAACAATATGGTTTTCAGCTCTGTCTTAAAGCTGGTTAGCTCTGTCTTAAAGCTGGGGCAGACTGTGGCTCTTAGTTCAGCCTTGACCAGGAAATGATCCGTCCACGACAGTGCGGTGGTACTAGTTACCTCCACCCATGGATATTCCTGCTCCGTATTGAAGACCGCATCAAGGGTATGACCTGCACAATGTGTTGGCCCAGAAACCAATTGGGATAGGCCCATGCCTGTCATGGAATCCATGAACTCCCAAGCTGCACCTGTTTCATCCAGAGGTTATTCGAATGTTTGGAAACTACTTGAAGGCATGGAGCCACAAAGCACAACATTTTGTGGAAAGGATGTTCCAATAGTAACTTTGCAGAAGAGAGGACCTTTGGAACATATACTATTCCATAACTTCTCAGCATGCATACAAACACAATCTTTCATTAATGTCCTGAGAAATGCAGTTTTTTGGGACTCCTGAGTCTGTAATGAGGACTCAGTAGCCATGGGAAACACAATTCCCTACATCCCCTTGTACCTAGGATACTGCTCTGGCATAGGTCTCACACAATGTGGAGGTACAGTGTCAGGGTCTTGATTACTGTGGATTAGGAAGGTAGATGCCAGGCTGGAACCTTTGTCCCAGGTAAGTTATTTTGCCTTGCCTTTGGATAATGATTAAATAATGCCCCCATACCTGTGTTGTTTCTCTTTCATTTTATCAATTAATAAGCAGATCATAAAAAGAGCTGCTTCTTTCTTAGGCTGTGACCCCATTTTAGATGTTTTGCTTATTTCATGCATTTGGATTTGTTTGCATTACTACAGTTCATGACTTAAGTCCTCTTCTGGGTACTGTGGTCTTAATCCAAGAAATAGTCCCAAGTAGAAAAGGCCCAAAGAAGCAGTTGGATTTATATAAGTGGCATAACTCAGCAACTGATTTCAGTTCAGTAGTTGCACTCTAATTGAATGCAGCAACTGGATTTAGGTATAAACTCCCAGTTTTAATACATAGTTTATTTTGTGTGCTACACTGATTTATGCTGGGAAACTGTGTTCTTTTTAGAAGGGGGATAGCATGGTATGTTTATCTATAATATACTTATGTCCATGTTAATTATTATTTTGAATAGCCAGGCTGTGGTGTATGTGTGTGTGTGTAATTATTATATAAATATAATAATTATATATATAATATTAGTGTATATATAGCAACATGTAAAAGAAATACAATCCTATAAATGATGCTGATTATATACATGTGTTTGTACACACCTATGTGCACATGTGCACCTATGTTGAGATAAGAGGAAAATATTCCATTGGCAGGAATGAGAACTGTCTTCTCAAAAATAGAAAAGATGAGTAGGGATGTTGCAAAAAATAAAATAAAATTGGGTCATATAGCCATCATTTCCTCTTAGTGAGCTGTTATTAAGGCAGCATATATAAGACAATGGCTTTTCGGTTTCAGTATTTGTACAGAAAATTGTGCACAGTTTTGAGGGTTTTAAGAAAAATTGGCCAACAAGCTGTGCCACTTCCAGGCAGTGAGCTTATTTTGTACCAAGCCCTGTTCATACTGCTTGCAAAAGTGATTTTTCCTTCTTAATCCCTGAATGGGATGGGGTGGGGGAAAGCCCTCACTATAAATTTATTTGGGGCATGCTTTGATCATGTAGAAAATTCTGAGGAAAGCAAGTTTCCTTTCATTGCATTTCCATACTTTAGTCACTCACTTCTCCTTCTTCCTAAGAACCTGAGCTAGCAACCCCTGATTTGTTATGGCTTTGCTTTTGAGATTTAGCTTTTTCTATATTTTCAAAGACCTGAAGCCCACACTTCAGATTCCTTGCTCTGAAAACATAATTCTCCAAGTAATGTAGCACAAGGATCTAGATCCATTTTCTCCTGTACTTACCGTATCTCCTATTGGTGTCAGAAATAGTACCAAAAAAATCTTGATCTTCAGTTCTTTCTAGCTTTGCATCTCACAAAACCAACAGCTGTGTCTCCCTGGGGACAGGGGGAATAAGTATCAGGACTGTAGAGCTTCAGGCTCCTGCCAAAATGAATTTGAGCTTGGAAAACTGTCAAGGGTGCCAGCTTGCATATGTGTCTGGGAGAGATACAGAGAGGCAAGAGCTGCAATTTTAGCTAAATGTTTTAAAGATGGTAAAGTTGCCTGACAGAGAGGGAAAGACACATGCAATCCATATCTGTTTTTGTTCATTACTATTGTTAAAGTAGCTGGGTACTCGGGTCAAAATCTGAGCCCTATTGTGTGCTAATGTATTACAGCAGTCTCTTTCCATGGTCACAAGTTGCTTCTTGGTAATGTACAGACATATGGCTACTATCTTTAATAACTGTGGCAGGTATGCTATCTATTTTCAGCAGTTTGGCCCACACCATGTGGCCAGAACTCTCTCTCTCTCTCTCTCTGTGTGTGTGTGTGTGTGTGTGTGTGTGTGTGTGTGTGTGTGTGTGTCTGTCTTATTTTAGAGTTGTGTTTAATACGTTTTGAAATAATGCAAATGGAACAAACACTTACCTGGCATATAAAAGATGGGGATGGGGTAGGGTGGAGATAATACTGTAAGGCCTCTTTATCAGAGGTTTATTTAGGAGTGAAATGAACTAGGCCAGGAGATGCTTGTAATCTGATTTAGTTAATTTAATCAAACTAGTGATGTTTAAAGGAAGACTACAATTAAGAACATGGATTAGAATTAACTGGATTTTCCTGGGTGGCAAGAAGGGCGGCAGGAGGTCCCTTGATTCCCACTCCATACTGTTATTCAGTAATCATACTACCAATGCTGAATTTGGACTGGTACCCTAATAAGACAAGTATAAATTGCTCCTTTTGCTCTTTGGAAATAATTTTATGTAGCCAAAGCATGGTGTGCATATTTAAATCAGAAGGAGGTTCACTTCATTCCTGAGACCCTTTTTTTTTTCTTTACCCAGTGGATTGTTTGCTTGTTGAGGTATAGATTGCAAATACAGGGATCCACAAAGAGAAAAGAAGCATCACAGATCAACATCTAAGCATGAGGATTGTTTTATCTTTTTCAAACTCTCTTTTGTTCATAGTTCTAATTGTAGGGCTCGTTTCAACATTACTTTCATCCCACTGAGGAAGCTGATGATAGCCTCATCCTGATAGCTGCCTTGCCTTGCTGCTTTATCCTGTGTGGTGATGTATTGTCTCCTCTTGCTTTTCTGACTTGTGTGGAGAGATCCCATGGCAGTGTTCCTTGGGCTGTGTAGTTATTGCAGCAATTAGATATTCTGTGAGGTGTAAAAGAAAATTATGTGCTTTTTGCTATACATTGTGAGATCATCATATTCACATTCTTCTGTGTTACCACTCATTACTTTCTGGAGTGAAGAAATGGAGCCTAAGCAGCGAGTAACATAGTTAGCTTGCCTTGTCATACATAGAAATTGTTATATTCAGTAACATGAACTGGACTAGCTGGACTGATGATTTAACATTAATCCTTTTTTCAAGAAAGAAAGAAAGAAAGAAAGAAAGAAAGATGATTGACTGCATCCTGCTGTGTGAGGGTCTTTCCCCCCATATATCTATAATAAGTACCTTCTCCACATTTATAAAACCTGGTCACTTAAAACTGCTTGCCCAATGTCCAGTGAAGGATCAACTCACACCATCACAGGAGCATAAGGGCTCTATCTCGGCACTCTTCTTACCATCTTCAGTAATGTGAGCTAAGAAGTTTATCACACGGCAGGCAAAGCGTCCAAATCCCATGGATAAATGGGGTTTAAATCCTGGGAATATCTCGCAAGAACAGGATTGTTTTCAGACATGTTGGGTGATTTGACATTAATTAACCCAACATTAACCCATGCAGAAAGCTGCAAAATCGCATTGCTTTTAAACCCCATTTATCCACAGGATCTGGGTGCTTCCCTCCTGTATGATAAACTCCTTAGAGTTGCCAGGCTTTCAAAATAGCAAGAAGGGACAGTTGAAATTCATGATGGGCAGGGTTGACAATCAGGCAGTAGCAATTACAAGTTTGTGTCCTATTAAAGTACCAAATAAAAGTATTGATTTTAGTTAACTTAGCAGTGTGTTTCTCTGTGAAGTTAACATAATGTCCATGCTCATAAATTACACAATCCACACATTTTTGCCTTTTTAAAGGCCCACACTCCAAAATATGTTGTTGAGGTGTTTTTTGTTTGTTTGGCATTCTGTTCATTCAATCTAAAAAGAAAAGCTTTCCAACCCTCAACAAGGGACATACTTTTTGGACCTCAAATAAGTGAAATCTCTTACAATACAGGACACTTGACTAACCCTTTGTGAGCTGGGAGTAGGACCATGATCCATTACATTCATATAGCACTCATTACATAGGTTTGCTGAAGTGTTTGTGTATCTGACACAAATGTCTGCTGAAAGAAACCTCCATGTGTACATTTGTATGCACTTAGGTGATTACCTCAAGTGAAGTCACTAGCTTTTCGCCAGTGTTACAACAAAATTCATCTACCAATCTCATTGTTTTCTGTATGTAGAATGGGGAGGGGTGTTGTTTTGTCCTTCTCAGTAAGTGCTAAAATGTCTTGGGCTGGCCCTGGGAGATAAGGCAGTGTGCTGGTAAACAAGGGGCTATCTCTACTGGTGTATCTGGGCTAAGAGAGAAAGGGCCTCAAGGTTCAGCAGAGGCGTAAGTGTTGGTTGATCAGCAGCATACAGTTATTGATAGGCCAACAGCAGACACCTTCACAGTGGGCAAATATGTCAGGAGGTTGCTGGAGGTTGTGGTATTTCTTGCTGTAGTCCTTGGCTTTTTTTAAAAAATCCAAATATTGCTGCCATCCTGAACTGTCTTGTGGCACTTTCTAGCACAGGCAGCAACATACTATTCCCACCCTCAAGTGCAGTTCTTTTTAATTCTGAGACATATTGGAACAAACAAAACAAAAACCCCTATTTCCTTTTCTCTGTCTTTTTTTTAATGATAAAAAATAGAGTTATAGTACTACAATTCAATGAAATGGCACTTTTGCATTATAACATAATAATATTAAAAAAAAAGGAGGGGGGAGAAAATGTACCCTTCAGACAATAGGACCACACCAGCAAACCATAATCCAATTTTTAAAGAAACTTTGGAAGAGAAAGAATTTGCTATAAATAGGTCCCTCCTGCAGAAATTGGAGTGGCCAGATATGAATGTGAGAACTGGAAAAAACTGTCTAAAATCCAAAGAGCTATGTCACAAGAATCTGTATTTCTTTAGACCAATTTGAAAGAACCAGTATCTAGCAACAGTAACTGGTATTCTGCTCTTGTCTCCACTATTTCCCAGTTCCTTTCATATGGTAGTGACTGTACCTCTTCTCTGCATGCAGAGCTTGAAGCACCATTGAATGGTATCCCATGCTGCATTTATTAGTATATGTTGGAGTTGGAGCTTCTGAATCAGATGCTGAATTTCCCAGCTTCTTTTGCTTTAACCCCTTGGCATCTTGAGATTTTTAAGGTACCAGCCATATGATTTGTTCTTTCTATATCACCTGAGTCCAAGAGTTCAGGGTGAATAACAAAGGAGAACCACTTGTGCAGATGGAATAAATATTTGTTGTTGGCTTAATACAAGCCATGAAAAGCCAAGAGCCTTAGAAACTGAAATGAACCAAGAAGGAAAGAAGTACCTCTTCTCAGCTGTGCAAACTGTTTTTGTTCTGTTCAGACAAGCTTTTGAAAGGGTTTCAATTTTATGTGGCGTATGTATTTGACTATGGACATATGTATACACACATAACTTGTATTGCTCACATTATTATGTGATGCAATCTAGGTATACCAATTTTATTTTATTATTTTATTTTATTGTTAACTGTCTTGAATTTAGATGTTAAGGCTGTATTTAAAAGAGCAAAACAGGTAAAATAATGCCCCCAGAACAACCAGACATCATTAAGAAATTATCAGCTTTCACATAGCCTTTAAAGGCAGATTCAAGAGAGTATGCTGTCATGAGCTATCTAAATGAGTGTATGGGCTATGCATATTTGTAGACACATTTATCATAAATCAAGAATGGGGGAACCTCTTTAGTCCAAAGGCCAAATTAAATTTCAGAGCATTTGGGAGCAGGACTGCATTCAAGTGATGGACTGGGCAAGGGGCAAGAGGTTTGAACCATAAATACTAGCATATTTTAGTTTAAAACTCTTACTACCAGAAGCGAAGAGGTAAGAGGAGGGATTTTTAGAATGGAAAGTGGGGAAGTATACACAAGCTGGCATCTTATAGAACTGGGTATAGGTTCAGGTCTCTCTGAGAATTCCTTCAGTGCTGAACATTGATACACATTACTGCTATAGAGTAAGCTTTGTTAATGGTAAATGATGCAGCAGGTGCTACAGAGCAGAGAAGCATTCTAGCCCTTTTGTTGATAGAATCCAGCATCCCCTCACAGCCAGTTGTAGAATTGGGCCCCTAAACAAACGCTACCCAGACTTCTTTCTCAAGCAGTAATTAAATGAACTCCCCACAAGAGCCAACAGAAGATGCATTCCCAAGAGTTATATAGTGTAGGACAAAGCAAGAAAATCAAAGTAGAGAAGCATGACCCCCCCCCCCATAGCTATGAGAACAAGCAGCTTATTAATACTGTAGTGAAAACTCTCTCCCTCAGTCCATTCCCAGCCTTCATATCTTTTTCCGGCCTCAGACTGCAAGGTATCAATGAATGCAAAAAGTATCAAACAAGGTCACAAATACAAGTTTGCTCTTCCATGCCACAGGATAGCTGCTAACATCTGGCCATGATGGCAACAAGGATTCCAAAACCCATCAGCTTGGTGGCAGAGGCCCAGTCCACTACAGCTGGAAACGACCCAATTATGGCACCATGGGAAAAGGAGTGGCATCACTTTGGGGACCCCAGGAAGGCTAAGTGGAAAGTCCAAAACCTGGCTGCCCCTATCATAATGGTACATGTTAGAGAGCCACAGACCTGTTGAATGTTAGTCTGTGAGTTGTTTTGGCATGATGTGTAAACATTAAGTGGCTCTAACAGGTTACAAATTTAATGAATAGTAATCCCAAGTGTGAATTTGACAAAACTCGAATGAACATGTGTCCCATTTGTACATGTGGCTGTTTTGCCATTATCTCATATTTGGATGCTGAAATGCAAACTTCTGTAACATGCGACATACAGAGCTATTGGAGCTGGGAAGCTAAAAAGTATGAAATGAGCAACAGCTATTCATGTAAATTAGATTTAGCACACGGTAGGCAACTTTGGTGGGTATATGGGCCAAGTTTCTACTCCAGCGCTGCATGATTTGATATGCCCTGGCACCTTCTGGTGATGGGCATTCTTTAAACATTTGACATGATGTCATATAGAAGAAGAACCAGAGGATTTAAATTACAAGAAAAAGAAATCCCACCTAAATATTAGGAAATGTTTCTTGATGATACGAGTTGTTTGACAGTAGAACAGATAGCCTTAGTGGGTGATTGATAACTTCATGACAGGGAGTTGGACTTGCATCCCTTTCAACTCAATGATTCTATGAATTGCCAAAAACAAACAAAAAGCAAAATCAGAAGGCGATGGAATGCCAAAAACTTTGCCTTTGAAATACATGCATTTTTCTATGTTAAACAGTATTTATGCGGACACGAGAATATGGCCTGGCTAAAAGGTGAACTGGCTTTCCCAAAAGCAACCAAGAGAATCAGTTCATTCTTTTCTGCCAGAAAAAAGTGCAGTCTGAGGTAGTCTGAGTGGATGCTGGGCTGCTTACAACCTCAGGGCCGCACATTACAGTTAATCTAAAATTGGTTTTAAAAATACTCTCCAGTAATTGACTCAAAACATTGCCTACAACTATTGTGCCTTTATTCCCTTAGCTATATTGACTTCAGCAACAGCTTGTTAGGCATTGAGAGAATAAGGGGAAAATAGTTTCTTGGCTCCCCCTCCCAGTGCTCTTATGTCCTTTGTGGCTGAGGTGGTTTGGATGATGGACATGGACAGAGATTTCCTTGCTTGAAAGGGGGGAAAAGGTCTTGGGTGACAGGCTCCTGTTCCACACTGATACCATTGAGGAGCACAGCGACCTTCTGGCAACCTCAGTTATACATTCAGAAGAAAAGGATCCAGAGGAGAGAGAGAGATCATGACAGGCTGCAATTGTCCCTTGAGCAGTTGTAATGAATTTCTTTCTGCATCAAGCTTAAGCATGAAATGTGAGCTTGAGACTTTTTGTTGCTTGATGGAGTAATGGAAACAATAGCACCTGCATTTTTCTTCTCTTATTTCACTTGCCATTTGGTACACAGCAGTGTCACATACAGCCGACACACAATAACACATAATACACCTATAAGGATACAAGAAAAAAGACTGATTGTGTTTTACCATATGTCTGTTACAATGTCTCTGTGCAATGATTGGCTTGTTGTTGTTTTGTAGAAAGGGGAAAGTATAATGGAAAATGATATTTTTGGAGACAAGTTTAAAAGGATATCTATATAGTTTTCAAGTCCCTTTCAAAGTTCACCTTTTAGCTAGGCCACAAACACTGTTTCCACAAACCCCGTTAACATAAAATGTTCCTCCAGAAGGGTCCAAAGCATAACCTGCATTGGCCCTTTATGTAGATGCTTACAGCTACTGTTGCTGCTATTGCATTTATGTAGCACCAGGGCTGATTTGAAACTTTACCGCCTGAGGAGAAGGACAAGATGCCCCCCTCCACTACTACTGTATATAGAAAAATCAACTTGACTTGTCACTGAGTATTTCTTCAACATGAGTAACGAGGTAGCATCTTCCACAATGCTAGAAGGCAGCAGACCAGCCTAGCAGAGAGAGCTCTCTTCCACCCTGCTGCGATCTCTCAGCTTCAGGTGCCTGGGGTGACTCCCTTACTCTGCCCAAGAGCAGGTTGTTGTTATTATGTGCCTTCAAGTTGTCTCTGACTTATGTCAGCTTATCCTAGGATTTTCTTGGCAATATGTTTTCATAGTGGCTTTGCCATTTCCTCTAAACATAAGAGAGTGTGACTTGCCCAAGGTAAACCAGTGGGTTTCTGAAGAGGGATTTGAACCTTTGTCTTCCAGAATCTGAGTCTAACACTCAGACCACTACACCACACTGGCTATCCTGAGAGTAGGATTGACACTATATAGTGACACTCATTGCTTTATTGCATGTATATAGCACCATCAATGCATGTGGCTTCTAAAGAATAAAGACAAGTACCTGTCTCAAGGGGGTACTATTTGAATTAGATGTAGTGCCCCAAATCCTGTTAGGAAACTATGGTAGCATAGAAATAATTGCATAAGCAGTTGCACTTTCTGAGCAGTTGCATAAGTGTGGTCCCTAGTACAGCCAGCTGGCCCACTAGCACATGTATTACTCTCTCTTTGACTTGGTGATTGGAAAACAAGTGCACCATTGCACAAAGGGTAAGCCCAAGACTTTGGTACTGGTGGAACAGTCACGTGCGTAGCTATGGGGTTTAGTGTAATTGCACTGATGTGTATTTAAACTAAACTAAAAGTGTATAGGGTTTTCACCAGAGGAAACAAAAATGGAGGGAAACAAGGTCAGGGATAAACAGAGAAAGTATGAGTTTGTTTCAGTAACATGTTCTTAGGTTTAGTTACAGTTTGGAACTAGCAATGAACAGTACAAAAGACTTCGACTTCATTTTGTAAATTTTGGCTGAACTCAGTGACATTTACAGGTAAGTGTGTTTTAAGATAAGATAGCTTAGTGATATTTACAAATATATTTAAAAGTAAAATTAAAATACCTTAGTGATATTTCAAAAAAATTATATTATTAAAATAAGATGATTATTTCAAAATAAGATAGCTTACTGATATTTCTGCATTATTCCATATGCCATTTTGATTTCCATTCAGGAGAAAAGCAGGTATAAATAAATAAGAAAATAAATAAATAAATAAATATTTCTTTCTACTCTGAATCTGTAGCATCTTTTAAAATTTTGCTTATGCTATTTTATACTGTATTTATTGTGTATGCCATAATTTATTCTGTTTGTGTGGAATGTTTGCAAAGTAACTTCGTCAGAAGCCCTGTCATCCTACGTTTTGTGTTTCCATTTACGTTTCCCTAAAGCATTTGTGGTAACTTTGTAGCAACTAAGCTTAAATAGTTCTTTTTCTAAACTGTATAGGGAGGGATTCTACATGTCACATAATCTGTACAATTCCAGTATATTCAAATACATAGCTGTGTTAGTCTGGAAAATTAGTATGCAAAGGGATCTTATACAGTAGTACCTTTGAAACTAAATGACAGAAAGAAGCTGGTAGTATGAGCTTTTGTAAAGTCAGTCGATCTGGGTGTAGCAGTGGACCTGATTTTTCAATATCTGCGATCCATCCTGGGATCATATAATCTGTGGATGAAATAATAAACAAATTAAATAAACAAATACAGTGGACAGGATGAAAGTCAAGAGACATACTGGTTCCTGATGCTTTTGCTGGATAGTTTGTCAAACTGGAGGTGGGGTATACTCAGTTCTGGATGAGATATAGTCCTCATTAAAAATAACTTGCATTCTATCTAGTTGTGTCGATGGATGCCTAAATGCTTCTGTGCCTTCACATGACTTTTATCAGCTGACATTTTGTGGTTATAGCTTATTTGTTTTGAATACAGAGTAGATTTTCTACCATTTTAATGACTCATATATCTTGAGTATAATGCATAACGGGCAAAAATTCAGCTGATACATCTTTCTGATGTACAAGGTCATTGACAGAGGAAAAAAATGACACACCTGCTATTTGAAGGTGACAAATTCATTACTTGATGGTTAATAAAAGTTTAATACAGTGATTATATAGACAGAGCCTAGCTGAAGAGCTTGTAGAATTAGTGAGAGCTTCTAGTTCTCTTAGTTCTCAATACTTGTGATATTGCATTAAAATGCTATTTTTAGGACATTTACTGGGTCAGCTCAGAGGTAATTCACAGTTATTTCAGTAAAGCTTACTCCCGGGTAAATCATCAAAATGGCAGCCACAAGTGGACAACCAGCTACATTAAAGCTGGGGCAAATGTGATCTATTAAAATTAGCATCAAGTTAATATGAAAGTTCAAAAGTCAGGTCCTGTTTGACACTTCAAAGTATAATTCATCTCATTTTCTTGGAGAGGTCTTAAAATAAGTGTAATTTTGTACCAATAAAATTGTTACCTAAAAGTTTCATAAATTGAGGCTTGAGATTCATTTATTTATGTACCTTGAAGCATGTCTAGTATCTGTTACCAAGGCAGTGATGAACGTACACAAGTTGCAAAGGGTGAAAATTAAACCACTGGCGGGGGGGGGGGGAGTAGAATAGAATAAAAATCCCTTCAACATAGACAAATTAACCCAAGTAACTAAATATTTTTGCTTTTAGATATAGATCAAAGAAATACAGATATAGATCAAAGAAACTGTGTTTAGAGATAAGCTTCCGATGGGACAACAAGTTGATACTGCCATTTCTCATGAAATATCTAGTCTGCTGCAAAGTGACATGACAATATAGAGACCTTTGGGTCAAATATTATTCCCTCAGTAATGAGCCTTAACATGAGAGAGAGCATTCTGTTTCATGTGCTCCACTATAACTGTGCCAAACATATGCACCAAGTAAAAGCATCAGTAAGGTAGCTTAAAATAACACACACACACACACACACACACACACACACACACACACACCAGTGAATAATTAAGCTTGCTACAAGTTCGTTCCTGTGAATATTCTTAAGGAAATGGGAAGCTCTTCTCAGTCATCTAGGTGTGTGCATGCACAAACCTTTAAATGTGCCCCCTAGCTGATTCTATAAAGGCGATAACTCTGTGATATTGACCTGTATAGTACTGTATTATATTTTTCTTTGAAACAGAAAATGAAACTCTTCTTTTGAAATAACAGTACCAATCTCTTTGAACAGTGAAGGCTCCTGTTCTACACGGGTGGGTGGATGGATGCGTGTTCATGCACATGCAGACACATGCATGTGTTCACATGAAAATGGAAGACAAAATGAGGTTATGTATGTATAGTTTGAGAGTTTTGAGGGCTTGAGTGTCATTCTACCCTCAGCAACAGTATAGGCTAAGTAATGTTGTAAAGCCACATATACTTGTGCTCACTCTGTTCTTCCAATTCTACTCATGTTGTTGCTGTTGTTGTTATGTGCCTTCAGTTAACTCCACTTAGGAAAACCCTACCACAGAGTGTGTGTTTTTGTGAGACACATTCAGAGTAGGCTTGGCTCTCAAATCTCTGTGCCACACTGGCATAGAAGTGCACTATTTAATCCTAAATTATATGTTTAAATGTTTGTGCACACATGAAGTCAAACATGCTCTAAAACTCACACAAAACACACAATCTGTAACACTAAGGATGGTTTGAGGCAGTGCCATAAATAAAAGACTGTTTCACTGTGCCTACTTTTTTTTCTCAGTATTTATGACTTGAAAGACTATGCTTCCCATTCTCAGTGCAGTGTGTACTGACCTTGGTTGACCTAGATGACTGAGAAGAGGTTGCAGCAGTAAAGAAATCTGACTCTATCTCTTTTTCCCCTCCTGAGAGGAATTTGTTACATTTGCTTTACAGAGCTTTCATCTATGTGCTGGTGCTTAAGCTTAAGTCTCCACAAGAAATTGTCTGTTGGGGCAGTGTCTTTTGGGGAGATAATTTCCAAATTCGTTTAAGGGATGGGGAACATGTAGACATCAAAACGTTTGGACTACTGGTCCCACCGCAAACAATGATGGGGGATGTTTGAACATCTGGAGGGCCATCTGTTTCTCACCCTTGACTTAGGGAAAGAAGGAAGGACAAATGCAATTCACAAAATCAGGGAAATGTGCAGTAAGCATATTTTTTTGCATATAATATCTTGACACAAGTTTGTTGCTTTCATGGAAACTTACTAAGATACATGATTACAGTAATATGACAGAATACAGGAAAATCATCAGGTATAAATTTATCTGGTTGTACTTTCATGGATTAATAGAACCATTTTAGCTCTAGCTGTGCTGCAAATATAAATCACTTTAATTATAATGGTTTCATCCATGGAATGCTGATGGTTGTACTTTTGTGTCATTGATGAAGCTCCTCTGTTAGCAATCTTCTAATCTAAACATTTTTGGTAGGGATGGGGAATGATGTTTCTTTGACTAGATTAGGATCCCAATCCTGTTGTCGTGCTTAACTAGAAAACTTGCTATGCAACGTTCCAGTGATAGTAGGGCTAGCCCTATATGTGGGGCAGAGAACAATAATTTATTGCAATCAGTTTTTGGCATTGTGAAAAGGCATTTTTATTTATTTATTACTAATATATTTTTCCTATCAAGGAAGGAGAGACATATTTGTGGAATTTTGTGCCTTAGAGGCAAAATAAGTTGATTGATCTTAGGCAGTGGCTGCCTGCTCTACTTTGGGCAGCAAAATGTTTTGATCCAACCTTCAGTGCTAGTGAAAAGGCTTGTCTTGTCATTCTGCAGTTGGAAGCTGGTCATGGGCATTGATGCTATATGCCAAGTTAAGCATTAGAATCATAAAATTGGTGAATCAAAGGAGGAACATACCAAAAAGGTGGAACATACAAGAATGGAGCCATCATCAGGACTTGATGTGTTGTCATAATGACTACAGACTGGGCCCATAATGCCTATTATGTGGTCTTGTCACAAGAAAGACCTCCTTTTTCCTTTAGAGATGAGTAGTGCAGAATTATCGTCTGTCCTTCTTGCATTAAATGGAATGCCAGGGCAGTTGATGTCATAGATTGCCACTAGGAAGGGGATAAGCATAGGGGACAGGATGGCTTATAGTGTGCTAGACCTTAGATATATCAATAAAGTAAGTCAAAATACATTATTTTACTGGATTAGGTTTCAGGCTAATATTCTGCTGGATAGAAGGAGGCTCTCCATATTAGCTGGCATTCTGCTGCTTTTTAAATCCTCAGTATTTCACAAGGCATACAAAGCAAATACAATAGTAATTTGAAAGTAGTACTCATATGAATGTGGGATGACTCCTTGAATGTTCCTGGTTTATTACTCCCTATGTTTCCACATGGTTGGCCTTTGGGGCTTTTGTTAATTAATGGCACTCTATACTTGACTGCCTAGTGCCATGTTAGCCACTTTATGAAATAATCCTACTAATAGCAACAGACCCATTGAAAATTAGAAGTATCTCTTGGCACAGCTATTTAATAACATCTTGAATTTTGAACCATGCAGTGAAGCTTACTTCTCTGGCATCTGGTCTCCCTGGCCCTCAGTTGGCAATCATTTAGATTTCCCACCCACCTGTTGGATCAAAAACTCTGTGTACTGTATAAGGGAGATAGCTAATTTAAGTAGAATTTCTCGTAGTTGGAAACCAACTAAAGTTTGTTCAGTTAAGCTTCTCAGGAGACCATGTTTTGGCAAATGCAAATAAACAAATACAAATTCTAATCTGCAGTAATAGGTCATGTGAGTCTCTGATTCTATGAAAGTTGGCATCTTCCATCAGTCTTTATTTTATTTCTAATATGATGGTTTCAGTGGCATGGAAGAACTTGATGGAGAATGTCAGAGATTGTCTGTCTGCCCTTTGAATGATGATGATGATGATGATGATGATGATGATACAATTTATTTATATTCTGCTTTTTCGCAAGGAATCAAAGCGGATTACAGCATTATAAAGATAAAACATGGTACAGTACAAATTACAATAAAAAACCCCTCATCTCCCAACCCTCCCCCCAATGATAAAAAAATATAGTCAAATTAATAAAAAGAGATTAAATGATACATTGAGTTAAAACAATCCAAGCAAGTTCCCTAAAATTGTGGGTAGAGTTGGGCAGGAAGATGTCTTCTTCTGGGTGGGGGAGAGGACAGGGGCTGATGGCAGCATTAGGAGAGGCTAATCTGGAAAGGCCTGACGGAAAAGATCCGTCTTAATGACCTTTTTAATGGCCTCCAAGTTGGTAATATGACGGATCTCGTCCGGCAGGCCGTTCCAGAGTCTAGGAACGGCAGAAGAAAAGGTCTTTTGGGTCACCACAGACAATCTGGTCTTCTTAGGTTGAAGCAGGTTCTTTCCAGAGGACCGAAGAGTGCGGGAAGGATTGTGTGAAACACATATTGTTACAATTTAAGTTACTATATATGGTAAGTAAAATCTGGTAGAAGTAAGTCCCTTTCAATATGATTAAAATGTTTTGAGTTCCTAAACAATTCAAAATCAGTTATGAAACCACAAGTTGCTGTTATTTCTAAAGAAATATGGAAATAAGACCCTTGCTTGTTGTCCGTTAAAGTTCATTTTTATTAAATGTCTTTCATAAATTTGCTTCTTTGAGCAGTGTAAGAGAAACAACTTCCCAGTCCATAAAGGAAACCGAATTGTTCACTTTGGGGTTGATGGTGAAAAGCTAACAACAAGTACTGGGGGTGTAAGATGATAATAGCATGTGTGGGCAAACTGTTAAAAGAACAGTGCCAGAGTTCACACACCACTCTGCTCTGTATCCACCTAGCTAGAAGCAAGCAGGCAGATTTAATGTTCATTATCCCAGCTCCCTATGTAAGTGAGAAAGAATAACCCTCTAATTTTACTTTGATTTGGGAACATCCACTTAGCTAAGATTTCTGTCTTAATTTTCAAACAGAAAAAATTCTCTCCCCTCCCACCCCTTCTCTATTCCAACCCAATGCATAATACTCAATGACATAATCAGGGGCCATCCCTAGACCCTGGCACAATCCTAAACTGGAAATCCTGATTAAGATGCTTGAATACAATAATAGACACAATTTTGAATTGATCACAAACGTAATAGTGGCCAAGCAACCATAGATTGCATCAAAAAGGCAATGCTGGCTCTGTCATTAGTGTGAGGTAGGCAGGCTATCAGCAAATGGTTAGTTATGCCAGTGGCATCACTAGGGTTGGTGTCATCCCAGTGCTACTACGCCCATGGTATCACCCACAGGCAGGCAGCTACCCTGTAGCTCCAGGTTGTGAAAGTTGCTGGCAAAGGGAGGAATCCAGTCTTTCTTCTGCCCCCCCCCCCCCGAACAAAGATGGGTGAGAGGGGGCCTGGATCAAAGCCTCAGGAATCTCCCCAGTCCTGCAGAAGGGGAAAGACAGGGATGCAGAAGAGGAGGAGTGCAGGATGAGGGAGGCTAGTATCACACAACTACCTCCCTCATCCCACCCAGCTGCCAGCCCATTGGATGCAGTGCATGACTTTCTGCTCAATTGCACAATGGATTGACTGCCCATATGACAGTCAAGAGGTTTTGACTCTTCCATTGCTGCTTTTTTTCCTTGTCAGTGTGTTGGAGAGGATGGTATCATCTCCTCATCATGTCTGTCAGTTTCGTCTGAGATGAGGCCCATCTTGTTGAAGGTCTTCCCTAGTTTTATCTTCTCCCAAGTGCCCAGGTTCTGGTAACGAGCTGACACCTGGAGTTAGGCCTCTCTTAGTCTAACTCTTCTTGATTCTACATCGTGAATTATAACATTAGCTTAGTATTTTCAACCCTATCTGGTACTGATTTTCCAGAGTTTTAGGTAGGACAGGAAATCACTTGTATTCCTTGGTGGTCTTCTGTCTGAGTGCTAGCCATACCTAAACCCACTCAGCTTCCGAAATCAGATGGGACATTTTCATTGCAGTATAGGAGTGTTTACAGTTGAGGGTGTTCTAGCAAATCATTTAATTACATATGTGTGTCTAACATGATTTCATCCCTCCTACACTGGCCATCTTAGATGCAGATGTAGGTGTGACTACAACAAAATATGGGTGGCAGTTGTATGTACTCTTCTGCCCTGTTACATGTATACTTCACCTGATTTAGCCCAGTATATGCTACACTGTATGTTACACTCACAATGATAAAAAAAATGAAAAGAAATCTGAGTTCATTGCATAATGGCTTAAGTGATAGAGCTAGATTAATCCCTTATATAATTGTCTCAGTAAGAACTTTGCCGAGTTGTTGATATTTGTAATTAAATCTCTACCGCCTGCTTTATCCTAAACCATTTTAGACTGTTTCATCGTTCAAACTCAGTTCTGTTGATAGAGATCTCCCTCTGCTGGTGGTAAAAATAATGCAGAGTTATTTTTATACTGTGGTTTCATCAGTTGTGCTAAATAGGTGATAGAAGGAAAGCAAGATGATGTTTTGACTGACTAATGCAATCTAACCCTTGTGTCAACAGTACCATAGACAGGAAAACATGGGTAGCTTCAGCTCCCTACAGCACTGTTCATTCACCTATAGTTTATCATTTTTCTCCTTAAACTATTCTGCAATAGAATACTTTACAGACTTCCATTATTTACAGTGGACTGATGATTAGCTTGTTTTGCACCTTTTCCTACATCCTAGTATGCTGTAATCAGCCTGGGTATAAAAGAACTTGGAAATGGCAAATATAAGGCAGATTTTTAAAAAAAGGAATCCATGAGGAACTGAGAAATTACAGACAGTCAACATAATGTCAGTCCTAGGATGTTTGCAACGTACAGTATGGGTGAACATAAAATTATCAAGAATATAGAAAGACAAGTCCTGCTGAAGAAGAATCAGCACGGCTTCTGCAAAGATACATTTTTGACTTAGTTTTCTTTAATAGTTCTTACAAGTATGTAAATGGGAATGATCTGCTAGACATTACTTACTTGGATTTCTTAAGTCCCTCAGCAAAGATTCTTGAGCAAACTTAGAATACATGGAATAAGAGCCAGTATGATATAATGATTAGTTTGTTTGGGATAAATTTGGGATATCCAGGTTCTAGTCCCCAATGAGCCATGAAACACACTGGTGGCTCTTGGGCTGCTTGTTAGGGTTGCCATTTCACGGTGGTGGGCGGGACTTTCCCAGTCCCGTCCCAACCCCACCCCCGCCCCCGGGTGGCTGCCCAACTCTGAGCTCCCAGGGCTGCTGCCTGCCTTCTATAGAGTGCTGCCTATGAAACATGCCTGGAGCAGCAGCAGGAGGACTGAACCCAGCAGGGGCGGGGTCTGCTGCACTGCCCTGCCTCTATTGGCCAGCCCTCTGCTTCCTTATTTGGGCATGCTCCAA
>NC_056525.1:58881094-58974478 GCF_019175285.1 Sceloporus undulatus | reverse complement strand
CATGCATCATTGAAACACCATACCTCCACTGTGACTCGAAGCAGCTTTATTTTGGCTGTCTGTAACAGGCCAGTGGCAGGTAGTAAACTATCTTGGGCTCTCCCTAATCTCGATATGTCATGTGTCATCTAGCCTAGTCCTTCTAAAATATTTCATTTTATTTTCATGCACAGCTTGCTTACCTTGGCTCACTTGACAGCATAAAGTTGCTCTAACAGAAATAACAGCAAGAGCTGTACCCCACTTTCTCCCCACCTTTTCTCTCCCCCCCCTGAAAACATTGTCATCATGCTTTAAAGAGTCTTTAATCATTAAACATACCAGAAGCATAGCTGTTTCAAACTGTGGGCCACTTCTGAATTCTTTAAAGCCTCTAAAGCTGGATGCTAATGGGCCAGATTTATATAGTGCAGCTGGGTGGAAATGTCACTAGAGTTACCTCATGGGAACTAAAACTGGCTGGATACTGTGTACAGCCTTCTCTTCAGAATGTTTCAGAAAACATTCCATATACATGTGTCCCATCATCCAGCAATGAAATACAATCACATTGCCTCTAGGGTGAAGCACGGTATTTTATTTCGATTGGTTCAAGGAGAGGAGAGTATGATCGTGTTCCATTTTTTCTTTACACCAACCAAATCTGTTTACAAAGTCCTCAGCAGGAAAAGTTGGACCCAAAAACCAAACTAGGAAATAGAGATGGAAAAATATATGCTCATGCAACAGTGAATGTTTCTCTTACCCTCTGCTTTTTCTATTGACTTTTTTTTAAAATTTTGGCCAATTTAGGTAGGGTAGCCTGAAATATCTCTGGAAGTCAAGATTGATTAAGTCAAGACTGTCATATGAGATTTTCAGATGGGGGAAAATCAGGGAAGAAAAAGGCATACTACCAGCAAAGTTGCATGATTGTGCTGAAGATTTTCAGACAACGCTGCTCTTATCCAGGATTTAACCCAAGAAGATCCAGGAATGCTCTGGCAACAGACCATTCTGGGATTTCTCTGTGATTAGTTTGTTGCTGGAACATTCCTGGATCTTCATGGGTTAAGTCCTGGATAAGCGGAATGTGTTTGAAAATCTTTGGCACGATTGCGCAATTTTGCCTTTTACTCCCGGCTTTTTTCTCCCGTCTGATAATCTCCATACTTCGGCCCCATTATGAGAAGGCACAACGCATTGGAAAAGACAATAATGCTAGGAAAGGTGGAAGAATGTAGAAACAGAGGAAGACTGCATGCTAGATGATTGGACTGTATTAAGGAGGTCATGAGTATGAATTTGCAGGACCTAAGCAGAGCAGATAGCGAGTCTTGGAGGTGTCTCATCCACAGGGTTGCCATGAATGGGGATCAACTCGAAGGAATAATTGTTAGTTTTATTGTTTTATTCTATACTCAGTCCAAGGATCATTACACATCTCTGTATTATAAATTTTGCTTATTGGTGGGTTTTCTTAGCAGGAAGATGATAAGACTGTGGAATGGCCTGCCGGATGAGATCCATCTACTTACATCCTTAGACAGCTTTAAAAAGGCTGTTAAGACGGATCTCTTCCGGCAGGCCTTCCCAGAATAGAGAACCCGGCCTTAGAAAAACGTCTGGGAAAGATACTGCTGCTCCCACTGGTTGTGTGTTGGTATGATGTTGTTGACCTTTTGGTCAGTTTTTAACTTGTATGTTTGTTTGTTGTTGTTTTTTGTTCTGTTTTTTAAATATTGCATTGAATTTAATACTTTTTTAAGGAGGGGAGGGTACCAGGGATTTTATATGTCTTGTATTTTTAACTTTGTTAGCCACCCCGATTGTTCTCAGAGGGGCGGGATACAAATAAATTTTATTATTATTATTTATTATTAATTAACCTGAATTGATTTGGATTTCCTTTATGAAAATGTTGTAAATAGAACTCTACATTCCCCTCCCCCATTTATTTGTTTGAAGCATTTTATTCCACTTTTTAGCCAAAAAAGGCTCTTATAGTTGCTCCAAAAATAAGAGTAGTCTTGCCCTCCAGTGTTTAGTAAAATAAAAAGGCAGGGCACAAAAAAGAAAAACAAATGGGTAGGAAACAAGAGGAGGAAAAGAAAGCATCACTTCATAACAAAAAGCCCAACTACATTAGAAACAGTTCAAGTAGAGAAGGAGGCAAAGATTTCTGGTCTACTGGCAGATCCAGTGGATTGGTTTTGCTTCCCATCTCTCCAGTGCAACTTCCTAGAATGGATGACATCAACCCTATTCCTTGATAAAAAGGGAACAGCAAGTAGCAATCAAATTTATGGTTTCTTTGTGTAATGCTAAACTGTACTTTGGGGCATTACATATTTTCAAGCCCAGCTATGAAACATTTTGACTTTCTGGCCAAGATCCTACTGAATACCAATGGAATGGAAATCCCACTGGTGTAGTAATACAAAACTGCTTGAGCTTGTTGCTACGGGCGGGGCGAGGGGGGCACCATGAAAACATTGCCACCTCCTCTGACATTTGCCATCATTCTCATTTCTAGCTTTGCAGAAAGTGAGACACTGAAAATTGTTCACACATACAACTCTTTTTTTGCGTTCACTTTTCCTTAACAACTTTGCCTACCCCTTTTCTTTGGATGCCTAAGCTGTATTTCTAAGCGCTCAACTGAAGCTTTCAGTTATTGCAATGCTGGAAAACTGAGCACTGCAGGAAAATTTAATGGGGGCCAGAATTTCTGTTGGTGGGCAGTGTTCTCATTTTGCTCCCCCCACTCCATAGATGCACTCCTGGAACTGTCACTGCCCTGCATGCAGTATTTGGTAATTGCTGTTGGGACAGGACAACTTCTGCTTGTCAAGGTGGGACTTGGATATCGTGGAGTATGAGCAGCAAAAATGTCAAAAGCTATGGTTGGTTGTATAAGTGGTTTGACACCATGGGATCTTGGCTTCCATCTTCATTCAAGATCCTCTGATACACTATAACAGTGACTTGAAATAGGTGTCCTTTTAATCACAGCTACCTTCATTTCTGCAGCTCTTGAACTCCAAACTTGTCTGCCTTTTTTTCCAGATCAGTTGACTACCTCAAAAGTTAGGCTAGATTTCTGTGAATGTGATAGTTTGTGAGGTTTTTGTTGTTGTTGTTGTCCTGATTACTGAAACAGGACCTTTCCCCTACTTCAGCTAGGTTTTAATGTGATAGGCTGAGGTTATTGCAGGCTGCGTGTGTCTTTCAAAATAGGAGGCATGTGGACTGCCTCTATAAGTTTCCAAGGACTAGGCGTGTTTTAGTTTTGAAAAAGCTTTCAATGAGCTATCTGTGCTTCAGAGTCAGGCTTGTCATTTCAGAAGGCCTGGCAGCATTTGCTGCTTCTGACAAGGCATTTTCTGTTTGGTTGGGATTTAGGTGCAGCAGTGGCTCCTTCCTTCATGCCAGTTGGCTTTTGACAGTGTTGGGTTTCAGGAGTTTGCTGTCTCATGCCCTTTTAGAGACTGGGTTACTTAGAACACGTCAGAGTCAACAACTGTTCAGGGAATGACAAGTGCCTTAGAGATGTGAAGGGTCTGGACAGTTCAAGAAAATCTCTTTGGACACTGCACAGGAACCAGGCTGAGTAAATTAGAGGA
Source organism: Sceloporus undulatus (assembly GCF_019175285.1). Lineage (NCBI taxonomy): Eukaryota > Metazoa > Chordata > Lepidosauria > Squamata > Phrynosomatidae > Sceloporus > Sceloporus undulatus. Next base: position 58,970,873 of record NC_056525.1, on the reverse strand, counting down.
GAGAAGCTTTCAGGCTGGAAAGGAACATAATGGTGAAGGCAATAGATCACCCGTGGGAGACGTTTTGAAGAACAAAAAGAAATGCCCAAGCATGGTTGAACTGTTGAACTAAGGACCCTGGTGATCAAGGCTTACTCTTCATCAACACTGAAAGTATCCTTTGCATTATCTGCCTGTATAGCTTGGAGAAAGGGAATTAAACTGAGATTTCTTTTACTCTCTACAAAGAAGGAGAAATTTGTAAGGAGTATATCAATATGTATCCAAGAATTCTTAGCTGTTTCTAATGTTGAGAGAGGTTGTAGTTAGATGAGTTAGTAAGAAGCCAGATGCTTACAAGGGGATTTGAAGTCTGGGATTTGAGAGATGGAAACAAATTCTTTGGAGGCAACATCTGCCAATGATCACAAGCTTCTCAGCATGTTTTGCTATGCCTCTGTTTCGCATCTAGGGTAAATGGTAGTGATTGGTCTCTTTCTTTTGTGGTTAAGAAATATGGATACTATAGCAATGGCTTCATGTATTGCTATGCTCATTGATCAGACCAGGACTAGCTTTACCATGTGGCAGAATGAAACAGCCATCTCAGGGAGCAGATTTGGGGTTTCACAGAAGTGCAGCAAATTGTTATTTAAATTATCCGAGTTATACTTTTACTGCTAGAGATAGGAGGAGGTGCTTGTAAGATTTTCTGCCTTATATACCAAAATAACATGATTGAGTTTAAATACCTGTATGTACCTTGTGGGGAGGCCAACAAGAGAGTTATCACAACTCTGGATTCAAAGGATGAAATCATAGCTATGTGATTTCTCCCTGCTAATTCTTTGTTCCACATTATGGTGAGATCAGATCACTTCCTTAACTGAGAAGGATTGGGCTAGCAAACAAGAGGAAAATAAATTAGTTGTGGCCTATAATACCAGTTTATTTCTTTGTGCCCAGAGATTAGGTTGATGGAAATGATTTTGCTTTACATTTAATAATACTGTTGATAATACAAACTAATAGTTACATAGGAGAATTGAAGTTTTCAAATATTTAATTACTATTATCATAGTAATCTTTTCTCCTCTGTGTAATTTTATTCAAAGAATTGTACACTTGGTAGAAAGAAATGCATTGAAAGGTATAAAGCTATAAACCCTACTACATAAATACTGTTCTCACCTGAACAAGAATAGAAACAAGAAAAATTACAGTGAAGACAGACCCATACTCATTTTAGCAACTGTTTGTGATAGACTTCTGATATTCTCATCATAGAGTGAGCAGGTGATAGGGTGGGACAAGATGAGAGAACAGCTTACCTAATGTATCTACCAAATACGTCGAGAGATCTTGTAGTACCTTTGAGACTAACTGAAAGGAAGAAGTTGCCAACTTCTTTCTTTCAGTTAGTCTCAAAGGTACTACAGGATCTTTCTACATACTGATTCTACAGACTAACACAGCTATAGCTTTGTATCTGGAAAGTGTGTGACATTTGGAACCAGGACATTCCAGCTCACACTCCTAAAATAATTTAGGCTATGTTAGCTCTATTGTCCTCAAAATTTCAACTAAGGCCCAAAGCAGATGGGCCAAAAGGACTGCACCAGACTGTGGCAGCCGAACGGGCCTCATCCTGACCTGGGCCTCTACCACAGTCCTGAACTGGGCCACCGGAAGGAGCAGATTCTATCCACTCTTTTTTTGGCCCCGTTCTTCTTGTTTGGATCAGTATTAACCTTTTCAGGCTGTGTTCAGGGCATGTATCATGTAAATGGAATACCCCCAATACAGCCTAAAGCCATGTCATTTTGCCCCAGCGTTCTGAGCCTTCATCAAATGTTAGAAGATGCTATTTCTTTATATCTTTTCTTCTAATCTTTTGTTGTTACTCAAAGCAGTGAAGTCAGCAGCTTGGTAGAGTTATATTTCATATCCATGCACATTATGCCCATATGGTTTAAGACTGTAGTTCTGAATTCCATCTTCAATTACTTCGCTACATATGTGCTTTTTCTTATACAGTGGTCCCTTGGTATCCACTGGGGTTTGGTTCCAGAACACTCTATACATACCAAAATCCATGGATTCTCAATGGTGTCCCTTATCTAAAATGGCAAAATCAAGGTTTGCTTTTTGGAAATTATATATTTTTGAATATTTTAAAGCCATGTATGCTTGAATTTGTGGATAAAGAATCCGTGTATATGGAAGGCTGACTTCATCTGCAACTCTTGTCAGTAAATTTAACATTCCTCCAGATCAAATTCTTTTTTCATCAGCTAGCACAGAGGGAATTTGTTTGCTTTCCCCATTTGTTTGATAAATAAACCATGCTTTGTATCATGTATTATACAGTCAGAAACAAAGCCAGTTCTGCCATTAGACAGAGTGAGGCAGCTACCTCAGGCAGTAGGGACTGCGAGTTGGGGAGGAATGACATAGGATTGAAGGGTAGAGTTATGTGTGCCATTCGCTCCTGAGCTAACATTCTTCTGCCATCATGTGTATTGGACAATGCTATCCCATGGCCTTTGTTAAGGTAAAATGCATGTACTAATCCAGGCAGTTTCTGTATGGTAGAATGAGGATGGAGCACTTTGTTCCAGGTAGCACAATATGTTGGGCTCATCCTCAGCAAAAATAATATACTTCGATTTTCAGGCTGCATATGAGACAGGTCTTTTCCAAGTTCAGTCAAATCATGTGAAACACTCTGAGCCAGTTGGATAGAAATATTAGGATAAACAAAGTTCTTTTTAAAGGTTTTGTTGATAAAGGCCAGTTGACTATTCAGATGAAGGTGGCAAAATTGCGACGGATTTATATGTGGGTGTATGCATTAGGGATCATTGTAATTTCAGTCTTCACATTGGTGGAGAAACAAAGGTGAGAGATGGTGTAGGGCCTTTATGTATATTTGAATTGAAAAAAAATCACAAACATAATGTAGCCTGTGGATCTTTTATTGCCACCACTGCAGAAAAAAATCTATTCCACTTGGAGAATGCAGTTCATTTTTGGCAGCATCAATCAAATGTGGGCAAGTGTCCACATCTTTTCTCCATGATTTAATAACAGCCACAGACCTGTTTGTTTTTATTTTGGTCTTGCTAGAGAGAAAGATACCTGGTAATACCTTCCAGCTTTATAGTGTCAAGAACAACAGGAAGTAAACTAGATTCCCATGCAATGTACACATGGGAAAATTTATACAGGAAATATTGCACCGGAAAAAACAATCTCAGCAATTTTTGTAAGAAAAATCCTGGGAGAATAATAGATTCTGATGAACTCCTCCTGCTGCCTCTTTCATCTTTGTTCTACATCTAGTTTCATCTATGTGGAATAGGACTGGGGTAGGAAAATGAATGAATTATAGTTTAAAACGTGCAATCTCAATGCTGACTTTTCTTGGGTATGCTGATCAAAAGCTTGTTCTCCACAAGAAGGAAGAAAGAGACTAACCACCAGTGACAGGTTAATTATTCATTTCTCCAATTCAGGTTTTGGATAAATTGGTTTATGGCCAACCCAGGGGCCTTGAGGAGTGTGGTAGGAACCACTTTGCACTCTCATTAGCTAGAAAACCTTCTGAAGATGCACTTAGGGCCCATACAAACAAGCCAAAATAAAGCTGCTTCAGGTCACTTTGGAAGTATGCTGTTTAAATGACACACACATTTTAAGAGGCCCGAAGCTGCACCAAAGCTGCGCTCCAGTCCTTAAGACCAGAGCGTGGCTTTAGCACAGGTTCTGGCCTCTTAGGACACATGCATCATTTAAACAGCATACCTCTAAAGTGACCCGAAGCAGCTTAATTTTGGCCTGTCTGTTCAGGCCCCATATGCACATTAGTTATCCTGTGTGTTGGATAGTTTGGATGTTTAAGACTTATAAACAGGTGAGCAATTATATAATTGTATAAACTGCACACTCCCTCCTCCTGGCTGTAGATGTGTTACAAATGCTCCACAATGGTCTGAATAGACAGAAACCAATAAAAATACTACTAATGTATTTACAAGGTGATTACAAGTATAAGAGTGTGATATTGTGTATGTGGTACAGGAAATCATACACCTGGTATTATATTCACAAAACTGGGATGATTTTGTTCTGGTCCATGTTTCTCCTGATGCATCTGTGGCTAAATGACTTTTGAGAATATGTTCAGCATGGATTTCATTCTGATTTTCCCAGCTGAAAATATCTTTCATTCACATTCCACAATTCTAGTTGTCAGAGCTGTCATTCAGGTTTCAAGTCACATCTGAGTAAGTTGTGTTGCATCAGTGGCTTTTTTGAACCTTATTTGGGGATCTGTGGATGGTGATGTACTGGCCCTTGCTGTGTGACAAAGGGCCATATTGGATAGTAATGGATAAATGCTTTCTATTCTATATGTCTGCCACATTTGTATGTAAAGATGTGTGTGTGTGTGTGTGTGTGTGTGTGTGTGTGTGTGAGACAGTATACTCTAAAGATGGAATATTGGCCGGTTACACACCGGCAGTTGGGACGTCCGCAGGACGTCCCATTTTTAAAAAGGGGCGTCTCTTCTAGACGCCCCTGAGTCTAATACGGACTGTGTCCGTACAATATGGCGCCGGCCCTTCTACATGGCCGGTGCCATATTGACATATCGGACGCTGAGCGTCCGAACGTCGCGCGGCGCTAATGACGTCACAAATGCGCCCTTGGCACTTCGCGACATCATCAGTGCACCGCGGAAAGAAGCTCCATTTTGGAGCTTATTTTTTGCTCCACGCGGGAGCCGCGCGGTATGGCTGCTGCGGCTCCTGCGCGGAGCAAGCAGCGGCGGCAGCAGACCGCCTCAAAGGGGCGGTCTAGAACCCGCCATTGTGTTGTTTTGGCTCCAAGACTGTATCCCGTGTTAGCATGGACCTGAAGGCCATCTATGCACAAATACATACGTACATGCAAAAATCCGTACAGATAGATGTACACACGCTCACCCATGGACATCTCAGTTAATGCAAATACACACACACACACACACACACACACTAACCTCTTAATCTACACTGAGATAGTTCTTTCTCTGCCACTACTAACAATGGAGAAATACTACTCTGTCAGGACTGGTGAAGGTGACAGGAGAAATTAAAGTCTCTCCTAGGCTCCTGCAATTTCTACCAAGCCTACTATTTCTCCACTGCTGCTATCAGTGCAAAACTGTTTTGGAGATAGATGGGAAAGATTCCAGGAGGCAGCCAATCAATACTGAGCACAGCCAATTTTTCTTTTAAATGTACAAAAATTCCAGATTTAACCTGGAAAAGTTAAAATTTGGTTTAGATACCGTGAGGGTTATTCCAGAACAGGCTCATGACTCCAAAAAGGTTGTGTGTATTTTAATCCTTAGTCTCTAAAGGTGTCACAGCCCTTTTTGTGTTTCTGTTGCATAGCTCCGTTGGCTACCTTGCAGGAATTTAGCCACCATGATATTGCTGACCCTCTGATTATTAGAAAGAGTAAGTGAACGAGGGTGACTCTATAGTGTTTTGACCCTTAGGAAACTTATCATTGTCAGTCTCTGGGTTAAGGGTTATCAGGCGTGACTGACTACATCTAGACAGTTCTTGAATTAGTCCAGCATTTATTGTTCCCATGGTACCAGCATAAGATGCATTCATCCTCTGCTCCCATTGCTGGCTGACAAAGGTTGGAATGGACTATGCTGACTGTATTGCTGGCTTCCCATTCCAAGCAATGATCTCATGCACTCCTTGTGCTATGATGCCTAACCACAGGAAGCTGGCCAGCAGTGCCTTCAACCAACTGATATAATAATGATGAAAAGGCAGATAAGGATTTCAGAAAGAGTAAGCAGCTATTTCAGCCTGTTGCAGCCACTATGTGAAAGGCTTTGTTGATTTGCCAGCAGGTCCAAGCATACATTGTCATTTCCAATATAGCTGGGCTGCGTACAGCAGTAATGACAAAGTTTCCAGGACTTTCCTTAGCATATGGAAGTCTTTAAATAGCCTCCTTCTAAATCCCAATCAGGGAGCAGCATATCCTCATGCTTGCTAGGTTATCTGGGTTTGTAAATTTGAAGGAGTGAGTCACTGTTTTGTCATTCTAGAGTTTTGGATCAAGACCTTTTTGTCTAGGCTAACCATAAGCTTGGCACCCTCTTATCTGGTGGACCCTGGTGCTGATAATGAACCACTGCTTTGCTTTTGTTTCAGTTCATAGAGACAGGAAGCATCAGAAGTTCAGGCTATTTATTAAAATGACCCATAAATGACCATTATGTGTTTCTCAATACCAATCAGCCTTTTGAGGGAGGTGCCAAAGAATGTGAAAACCACAGAATTTAAGCAACAACAAAAGAAACCATTTTGAGACTACAGTATACAGACAGCACAGCCACAATAAAAACCAAGCTGGGCATTATGTGCTTTGGGATGAAATTAGAAAAATCCCGCCTCCTTTTTAGATGGTTTGATCTACCATTATTTGTGGTGATCATCTTGAGGAGCAAAAGTTGCTTCTGTTTTGCTAATGAGATACAAAGAGACTAATTAAAATAATCTGCCCAAGGTCACTATTCTTGTTGAACGACTTGAGTTGATCTGAGCCTTCTGTATTTTGTACTTTGCATTTTAAAGGCAAGAGGTAATCCAGCAACAGTGAAGGTCTCCAAATAAGCACAGTACACAATAAAGGTCTGTGGGACACTGCAGAGAAATATTTATAGATCCTTAAACACATGGGGGACCAGTGTTTACATTTTTATACAGACAAAAGAAAAAAAAATACTACCCAGTTTGGAAATTCTGCTTGTTGTTGGATAGCTTATCTAGCTGATCAGTTCAGCATTTACCCCTATGAATCTATGTGGGGCTTTCATGCTTCATTTCACAGGCAGAAGCATAATATTTTTGTACCCTGGTTTCTAGGCATTTAGATGGAAGAATAGTTATGTCCTTTTTCTTCAGTTGATGTGTACCCTAGCACACTAGAAGATGAGTGTTCAAAGTACCAATGAATACATGCAGAGGAGCTAATCAGTTTACAGAGATTTAAATCAAAAGCATTATAAAATGTCATACAGTATTAACTGCATAGTCGTATGAGCTGCTGCTATTATCCCATCTAGGAACAGGACAAACATGCAGCTATATTCCAAATAGTTGTCAAACTGCAGTTGCCCTGACTTGGGAAAAAGAATATCACATATGCCAGTAATAATAAACTGTGGCTTGAGTGCTAGGAAATGCTTTATCCCTGAAGTAGTCCTTTCTACTTGTGCAACCAGTGATTGCACTTTTAAAGATTTTATAAAAAGGCTCCAAGAAGGCTTGATGACAACTGCAAATGTTTGCATGTAAAAGAAGAAAGAAAGGAGGATGCAGAGAACAGGCAATCTAGACATGCTTAGAAGGGTACTATTTGGTAGTCATGTCACAGGACCTGACATTGACATCCAAAGCAAATTTCAGAAGCCATTGCTAAAAGATATACTGCTCTGGTTGAGACAATTTTTTACTCCCAAAGCAGAAAGATTTTTATTTGAAAAAGTGCTTCTGTTTGCAGTCCTAAACACATTTCATAATTTTTTTACTTATTTATTATTTATTTAAAAATAGTTATATCCCATCCTATATCCAAGGTTCTCAGGGTGTCATACAATAAAATCAATTTAGGATAATAAATAACAAAACAATAATTTTAAAAGACAAAATATAAATCATTTATCACTTAAAAATAGACAATTTAAAACTGGTTAGAATAACGTAAAATAATGACAACCATAGCACGTATGCAAATAGAATATAATTAATTAGGCCCTGAAGCTTTAATAAAAACCCATATTTTAATTTGTTCCTGACAACAGGGTTGATGCCAGTTGGGCCTCTGAGCTAAGGTGATTTGATAAGCAGTTTGCTGCAGATGAGAAGACTCTTTCCTATGTCCTCCCCCAAGGTAGTGTTCCCACCAGTGGAACACAGTAGAGACTCCTTTAGTAAACTATTGCTCTTGTGAGGAAGCTACAGTGGACTCGGCAATGCCTATTTCTGAGTAAACTGCCTGCGATTTGGATAATTAGTCACATTTTACTGCCCATGGATATACACACACGTTGACAGGGATGTCCTATAAGATCTCTCTGGATTTTTCTCTTGTTCTGAGTCAACAGATTTTCTGTCTGTTACTCTCTTTCCAAAAAAGTAGATAGACAGCTGGCTGAAGCCAGGGCTGACTGGTAATATTACTTTGCTGAATGCAATTGCAAAGAAGGAAAAAAAAAAAAAACACACCAAGGAGACCGAACAGGTTCCTCCTGAGCCTTGTATGTTCTGTGTTCCTCTGGGTTCACACTGTTCTTTGCGACACTAGCCAAGGCTTATTGTACTTGGCTGCTGATTCAGAAGCCTCAGTTCCCCAGAACCAGTCTCAACACATATGTCTTCCTCATTTTACTTGCTTTTTTTAAATGGCTCGTATTCCTCTGACACCCAACTACCCAGCCTTGCAGCCCTTAACTGAATTCATGACAGGTGGAAGAGAAGGTGGTTTTTCCTGTGCAAAGACTGCACAGTGGGGATTGTTACTAAAGCTGCTTCTTATGCCAGAAATGCACCCATCAGAGTCTGATTCCTGTCCTGGGAAAAAGATACTGCTGCTGAACTCATTATTGGGAGTATTTGTAAGTATAGCCCTCTTTCACTCTCATTCAATAAAGCAATGTGTTTCAGGGGCAGTGGTTCACCCAGGAACAAATGCTGGCATGTGGTTTTGTGGCATTTTAAATGGGAAGCAATTTTTAAGTTTTTCAGAACAGCAGGATTCAATATTGTGAACTGTAGCTCTGGTTCTTAGACTGTCAACCCAGCTCTCTGTGGAATGGCAGTCTCAGGACCCCAACAGACAGGCAAAAGGGATGAGTTTTCTTGATCAGGAAGTAGTTTATTATCCATAGCCAGATATAAGTATGCACAAGGGTGTTTCATTATAGAAAGACCCTTTGTTCTTGCAAAGCTGATATTTTTATACAGTTATTTGTGGTTACAATAATGTATGCATAATCCAGATTTATGTTTGGATACAAGCTACAATTTCAACTCCTCCTATATTGATTACATATTACACTTCTACGTGACATGCACAAGTTTATTTGGTACCCCAGGTCCACACCTTGGCCAGCTATTTGGGTCAACTTGATATCTTCCTCTTGATATCTCCATCCTGTCTTCACAACCTCCTTGCTTTATATTTGGTTGAACACATCAATTTCTACAACAGTCACCCATCAAACACTTCCTTTTCTATCTTTCTTAGCTTAAACTAGTCTCTTGGTCAAGCGGATCCTATATTCCATTTCAAAACCCAGACATCTCCAATTTTCATACTTTGAAGCTAGCAAGCTCAGCAAATTATCTCTTGTTCAGGCTTTGCCTTTGAAGCTTCTGGCAGCTGTCTAGTTCCAAAAATTCAAGGTTGCTGTGATAGCTATTTTTTAACAAAGTTGTCTGAGAAAAAGTCACAAAGATCCAGGGTGTGTTAGGCCATAGAAAATGGCTTCTTCAGACTTCATTTTAAGTATTCCCCCTCACAAGACCAATGGAGCCAGCCTTGGAGAATGTAAAGGTGTGATGGTGATTGGAACATACAGATCTTTGGATCTGTCATGACTATGGCCCTGGTCCTAATTAAACTGCCCTTTTGCTATATCAAAAGAAAACTGTTCTTTCCACTACAGCACATTTCTCCTTCTTGCCCTCCTAGAGAATTTGGATCAGTTTGACAGCTGTTGTGGTTAAACTAAACCACTTGGTCCTTTTTGTCCCAATATTTGTGAGCTCAGATCCTTTGAGTGAAATGTATTAGGGCTTTGCTTTAGCATTTGGAAATGTAAAGATCAGATGAAACTTTTAAAACGTCTTAAATACATTTACAATGTGAAATGAAACTTGGCTTAGTTTTGACAATTAGAGCCTGTATTTTCTGATGCTCTTACACTTTTGGCTGATCTTTTCCCCTTGCAGCAGACCTCGGTGTTCTGAAAAAGCCTAATGGAACCCTCTCTCTCTTAAAAGGGAAACATGCCTTAAGCACACTATCTGAGCATAAGTTGTTCAGCCCTGTTTTGAACTTGCCCTGCTTATAAACAAACTGGCTATTGCTGCCATTTTTTTCTGCCTCCCAACCTCCTCTCATTTTGCTGAAAAAGGATGCATTCAGTACATAGAGCTTTCTATATTTTGTTTTCTGTTATTACAAAGCTGTTCAGTGGTTCTGTCGACTGGTGCATTAAGTCATGTGCTTCCCAATTCTGTTTGTTTTCAGCTCTGAAAAACAGGATTTTATTTTAGCTTTTTAATTCTTAATTAAAAATTTATTTACCACCAGTTCATTTGCTCAAGTTGGAAGTCATGCTTGTAGATACTGACATCCATTCTTGCTGATAAGTTGTTATCTGGCAGCTGTATTCCAGTGCAAGTGGTTGTTTTTACTTTATAGCAGACATCATTTCTGGATCTTCATTGTGAGGCACACCCAGGCAATACTTGTGAAGGAGGACTTGATACATATCCCAGCCCTGCCTCCCTTTGTTTTCATTTTACTACTGTTCAACCATTAGCCTCCTTTTGCCTTACTATGGCAGTACAAAAACTGTCATTTGAAGAGTAGAATGATTTACTATTCTTCTAGACAGAGAGAACATATGTTAGAATGAATGCATCCTTCATGGACTGTGCTTGTGCATGGCCAGCCTTTTTTTAAAATGTATTTTTTGTAGTATGCCATAAGGCAAATCCAATTATGAGATGGCTCCACTGTAGGACAAACTGCAGTATTTATGTAGCCTGCATGGATTTTGTTGTTTACTGTGCTGCTAAGTTCGTTCATAGGCAGAAGTACAACATGAAGAGACTAGATAAAGTATAGTTGTAACACTACGTGAAAATAAAGAATACCTGTTCTCTGGAGAGGCAGCTGAAGGCCTAGGAGGATGGGGTGAAGAGGAGGAACAGACGCAAGCCTTTTCCTTTTCTGTCCCCCCCCCCCCCCCCCCCCCCCCCCCCCCCCCCCGCACTGGATAACACTCGGTGCAGGAGTTCAGATGTCTTTGAGTTTCGGTACTCGGTCTCTAAAAGTTTCACTATCACTGGGCTAAATGGACTGAACATGACAGTTTTGTGTACCAAACAAATACTTTTAATTTATCCGTATCTTCCAGTATGTGATCTAGATCATTTTACATTGCACTCTTGTACATATCTGACTGGGAATATCCTGATTAAGTAAGACTACTGAGTAGGCATGTAAAGGATTGTACTATTAATCTGTTCATATGTATGGGTGTCATAACTTTCATATTTTTATTGGACACAGCATAAACATTTTTGTTTTGTTGTGCAATCACCCTGCCTCTAATACAGATTATTATTATTATTATTATTATTATTATTATTATTAACCTTTATTTATGAAGCACTGTACATACAATCTTTTTAATTAGATGGTTCCCTGCCCTCGGGCTTACAATCTAAAAAGACATGACACAGAAGGAGAAGGGAGTGGTGGAGGGAAAGAGTAAGAGGTCCAGCAGTTCCTCTCTACCTCCGAGGCCTGGACCAAGGTTTATTTGGTCACATTCAGATCAGGGACGTAGCTAGGATTTTGGGGGGGTCCAGACTAAGTGCCACCATTATAATGGGGTGTGGGTGCGGTGGCGCAGCAGCACACACCATTCATTTTTCTAATGGAAGGGGGGTCCGGATCCCAAGAACCCCCTCTTGGCTACGTCCCTGTTCAGATGTTCCTGCCTTCCATCTGTAGTCTGCCTATGTTTTCCCATAATATTTTCTAAGTTTTTCCTGAACCCTCAAAGTTTATTGAGGTGGGAAGGATGGAGGAGCTGCACAGCTGCTTGGTTTGGCAGACCTGGGAGCTGTCACTCTGGAAACACTCTAGATGAACTGGATCCCAAGAAGCAGGAAAGTAACAAAGCAAAATGGAGGAATGCTCATATGATATCCATGCTGACTTCATGTTTTCATTTGATACAACTAGAAAACTGATAATCTCAGAAAGCAAACATTTTGAATCTGAGCTTTGGTCCACACCCAGACATGAGATTCTATTGTATGACAGGATTTTTTTAAAAAAAAAACACCCAGATACCTCAGGCATACCACTATTTTGTTTAGAAACAAAATAACTAGAGTGAAAGGTTTATGCAGTCTGTTTTTGTTGTTTCTCTACTTGAAATTCATATTCTCCTAAATTTTCTTTGAGTTTTGTTTTTTCCTGTCTGTAAAAATACTGGTGATTCCATGCTATGCCTAATCAGAGTCTCAAAAGTCTATAAAAAAAGAATGTTGAGAATGAGTATTGGCAAACCTCCTCTGAATAAATCTTGCCAAGAGAACCCTGTGATAGGTTTGCCTTAGGGTCATGATGAATTGAAAATGACTTGAAGTCACACAACAGCAGCAGCAGCAACAACAACAACAACAACAACGGCTTGTTTATGTAAATGTTTTGGATGCTACCCAGGGCTCCCAGGATCCTAAAACTCATTCATAATTCATTCAGTCTTTTAGGTCATCCACTTAATACAATGGCCAGATATATTCTAATATAGTATATTTTAAGTCTGAGCCACCACATTCTGTACAGAAAATGCATTTCGTTCTATCAAACTGACTTCTAATCTTACATTATATACAAGCATTTGTTAGCGTTGGATATCTTTCAGAAAGAAAGCACTATGGGTATCTGTTTAAAGGTTTACCAAATGTTCTCTGCAAACTCACCCAGAGTTTTTCCATAACAGAGCAGGATACAAACAATGGCCTCCCAGAGTCCTAGGCCAACACTCAAATCACTGCTCCACACTGGCTCTCATAAACTGGTCCTACTGAACCCAATTTTTCAGCACTCGTTTTTATAAAGAGACTTTTGAGACTCAAATTAGGCATACCATGCAGTCACCAGTATTTTTCCAGACATTAAAAACAAGCAAAACCCAGAGTTAATTTAGGACTGTGGGTATATCAAGGTAGTTAATGCTTCATGAAGTTTTCTAGCTGTTTTTTTCCTACCTCTTTTCCCTTCAGTCTGATATGGGATTCATGACAGGAAAGACTGGGAATTTCCCGCTCCCCTGAAATATTACTTTGAAATGATATTTTGATATTACTTTATACATAGAGTGGCTACCACAGTGCCAGTAAGAGTTGTGTCTGCAACAGTCAAGGTTACTGTGTTGAGCCCATATTAGGGTTAAGCTGTTTTAAGACTGTCTGCTGTGTGACACTATTAAGCAATTTGACAGGTCTGTTTATAGTCCTATTTGGACTGTAAACCTTGTAAGCCACAGCCAACAAGGTCAGTGAGGCTAATGGTCAGTGAGGATGGAAGCTGTAATCAAGAACATCAAGCAGTGTTAGACAACAGTTGGGATGAAGGCATTGGCTCTTCCGGGGAACTTTGGAGAGCTGAACCCCCTCCAGCTGTATGCCCAGTTTTTTACTTATTTTTGTCACCTAATACTCCCTCAAAACCCTTAGGAGGCATGGTGGGAATTTCTTCAGATATTTGACCCCATCAAACTGTTTGGTGCCCAGAAGAGGCCTTTTTTCCAACAAGAAGTGGCCCAAAAGTTAACTTCTGGTCACTTCCTGTTAGGAAAAGTGGCTTCTGGGAATAAACATGGAGAAATTGCTTCCACACCTCTAGAGGTCATTTGGGAGCATTTTGAGTGTGTAGTTATGTTTTGTTTTGTTTGGTCCCTGGAGGGCACAAAAACATTCCTGGGTCCACATATGGCATGTGGGCTGTAGTTACCCTACCCTGATCTAGAGCAACAGTTTGCACTCAGTTAAGTCATCAGGGAGGAGAGGTGAGAAGAAGACAGAATCTTCTCCTTCCCAGTAAGCTCAGTCAAAAGCAAATTGCTGCAACATTTCCTAGCTTGTGTGTCATAACATTTTTTTGTCTTGACCACACTTGTCCCAACTTTCATCTGTAAAATGTTGGAGGGTATGGTATTCCTCAGCTTTTCCCACATGTGTAAGTGGCATCTTAAAATGTCTGTTTTGTAATTTCCATATGTCTAAAACATGTAAAGGGTTCTGGATTTATTGATAGATGCTCAGCTTTTCTGCTTTTAATGCTGCTGTTGACATAAGTAATCAGTGATGATCATACTGTGACCTTTCAGGTAACAATTTCCACCACTTTTTAAATAATTTTGTTTTGGATGTGGGTATAGTTAATAATATTTGAATGTTGTAATAGAAATCAATATGCTCTCATCAAAACAAAGTTGAATCTCATTGTCTCTCCAACATCATCAAAGGTGCCTGTTGGATTTTTGTAAAGTAGAACTTTTTTTAAAATTAATATATCTTTATTTTACAAAGCTTGTGTTTTTACAAGATAAATTTTTACAAGACATTTTTACAACAGGATAAATAAAAACATATCAACCTATATCAAAAAGCTATAAATCTGTTATATATTAGGCTTACACCTGAAAACTTTCCACAAGAAACTGTATAGTTTTATCTTTTAATTACAAATAAAAAATCTTGACTGGATTTTCTTATAAAGGTTTTTTTAAACATTGCTTCAATTGCTGGATGGCTTTTCCATCATAAAAGAGAGGGAAACCTGTCAATCCCTCTGTCAAATTTGTTGTGCACACTTTCCAGTTTTGCTATGATTACAAAATAGATCTGCCTTTTTTAAAGCACTTTTGATAACCAGATTGTCCTTTCCGTTGTTGAAAACAGTAAAATAGATTGATTTCTTTTAGGGGGTTGCTGCAAGTTCGGGATTAGCATTTGCAAATAATGCATTCCACTTAGACAGGCTTGGGCAATAATCTTAATGGTTGAAGGCTCAATATGAGGTACCGCTATCAGAGGTGACAAATTTCCATCCTGATGGAAACTACCTTCCTGTAGAAAAATGGCAAGTGTGTGAAGTTTATTCTTACCCCATTCTAATACATTATATTGTCTGAACTTGCCAAAAATTGATGCTGTTGTGAAACCCCTAATTTGTGAAGTGCTTGCCCATTGCAACTAAGATTGTTTTGTATACTATTGCAGCCTGCTTTCCCCCATACTGATCCTATGCTTGAGGGTGCCTGTGTGATGGATGGATGGGTGGATGGGAGTCTGGAAGGATTCAGAGATCCAGAGCACTTGAGTCATTGTAGGGATCAATGTACACTGAACGACCTACTGTTCCTTTTCACAGCTGGATACCTGAAGATGTTTAAATTATTTGCTTATAATCACCAAGGGGCCAAAACATCTTGAACAGCATTTCCCTGCTAGTAGTATTCAAACTATTAGCCATGTAATTTTGTTTCATCAAAAAGGGTATAAAAGAATCCAGTGGCGCCTTTGAGATCACCTGAGAAAAAGACATTTCTAGCATAATGTTTTGTAGATTCCAGTCCACTGCAAGCATAAGACACAAATTCCTCTTTTGGGGGGGGGGGGCAAAAAGACAGGGCAAAATAAAGCTGCTCCAGGTCACTTTGGAGGTATGCTGTTTAAAAGACACACACATCTTAAGAGGCCAGAAACTGTCCCACAGCTGCACTCCAGTCCTTAGGACTGGAGCGTGGCTTTGGTGCGGCTTCCGGCCTCTTAGGATGCATGCATCATTTAAATAGCATACCTCCAAAGTGACCTGAAGCAGCTTTATTTTTGGCCTGTGTATTTGGGCCCATTTGTTTCAAAGGTGCTACAAGTTTCTTTTATATCTTTTAAACATTTCCTTGGATTTGATTTTGTGAATCACGGTCCTGTTTTAATGGATTGTATAATGGAAGAGTAAAAGTGATGGCCATGCATATTTTTCATGGGATATGGAGTACCATACAGTTCATCTGCAATGGAATTTTCTTCTCCTCCCTTCTCTTCCCATGCCACTTCTGTGTTGACCAAAATCCTACTGAAGAGGAGTTTCTTCTACACAGAGCAAGTTTTTAGGGTATGCGAGACAGCTGGAGGGGAGAGGGAAATGTTACTCCCATCACCTGGTTCTACTGGTGAAAGCAGTTTTATCAGTAGAAGGCTTCCCTATACAAGGATTAAAAAAAAAAGACTAAGGTGGGTTACAGACCTCCGAAAAGCGGCGGACTGGCTCCGCCTCCGCTTGCAGCGTCCGGGAGCCGCAGCCTTTAAACCGCACGGCTCCCAGACACTGCAGAGAAGGAGCGCGGAAATCATGCTCCTTCTCGCACCTCGGAAGAGACGCCGCAAGGCGCTAGTCACGTGCTTGCGGCGTCATTTCTGGGGTGTGACGTGCGGACACAGTGCGTCCGCTACGTCAAGATGGTGGCAGCCGTGTGGAACGGCCGCTGCCATTTTGTGTGCGCAGAGCGCATACTAGGGTTAGGTGGGTGCAGAAGTACCGCCCCTTCCTAACCCTAGTACTGTATGCGCTAGTTGCGTACTTTCTGGCAGTCTTTAACCCGCCCAGGTTTGCAATTTTTATATTGAATTTTGATACTACTTTACTGTTTTTATTTTAATCCTTGCTTATGAGCTATTTTTGTGTCTTGTTAATGAGACATGAAGGCAAGGCAGTGAATAAGCCAGAAAACAAATACTGTATTCAAATCAGCTGAAGACACACTAGTTCACATAATCCACGAAATTTACTAAAGCTGGAAGTATGTTTAACTACACATATCATATATAATCTATAAATCAACCTGATATATAACTATATGTCAACCTAATATATAGGTTGAGGCCAAAATTATGGAATTTTATATGACTCATTGATAGGTCAAGGGGAAAATGTAGGACCTGTAACAAAAGATGTAAAGGATGAGAGAAAGGAAAATGAGGCAAAGAACTTACAAAAGTTTGTTCTCACCCTGAATGCTGGATGGATGAGGAGGGAACTACAGTAAATCATGACTGTGTGTGATATGTGCTGGAGGTGATCAGACACAGCCAGTGCAAAGAAAATGGTGACTACATAAGCAGTGATTATAATAATAAATTTTTAAATAATAATAAAATGTATTTATATCTCACCCCATGTGCACTCAGGCAATTGGTGCAGCTTACAGTATTAAAAATTATACAAATCATATCCCCAACCCTCCCTCTCTTAAAATAGAATTAGACATTTTACACTTTTAAACATGTTAAAAGATAAATAACAATTTAAACAATAGATAAAACAAACAAACAATAATAGACAAGCAAACAGCAAACAGGATCGATCCATTATTTTCTCTCTTTGGTGGCCAGGCGTCTATTCAGGAAAGGCCTGCTGGAAGAGGTCCGTCTTAACAGCTTTTTTAAAGCTGTCTAAGGCGCTGGCTAGACGGGCCTTATGGGGCACCATCGTGACGTGTGAGGGGTGGCGCTTTCAGACGCCCCTCGCACGTGACGAGGTTGTCAAAATGGCCCTCCATTTTGACGTGACGGATGACTAGCATCTGCACATCTCAATACCCTTGTGACACCCCAAGTGTGCCATTGGCACCTTGTGGCGTCACAACCGTGCCTCAGAAAGAACCCGCTTTTTGTGGGTTCTTTTTGCTTCGTAGGGGAGCCGCACAGTTTGTCTGCTGCGGCTCCCTCGCGCAGCAAACCAGGGTGGCGGGAAACCGCCCTTTTTGGGCGGTCTGTATCCCGCCTAAGGTGGTTATATGACGGATCTCATCCGGCAGGCCATTCTATAGTCTGGGAGCGATAGTTGAAAATGCCTTTAACTTCAGTGTGATAACTTTGCCAGAAAAGCTGACAAACATATGCGGATGGCTTATTCACATCCTTCAAAGCCAGATTCTTCTTGGCACTCTTTTGTGGGAAAGCACCAAAGAGCTGCCACAACTGCCATTTTCCAGTCCAGGTATTCAAAAAGGTTAGAAGCCATGCTGTGGCAGAGAGAATAGAGTGTATCAGCGCTTCTTTTAGGTGCTTCCAGAACAGACTACACTCTTGCCTTTCGCCACTCTACTCAGAAAAGGGGATAGTTCCTTTTTTGATAAGTTAAAGTAAAGTACTTACATTGACCTATGGATGTCAACCCAGGTTGTTTGGGTTAATTTTTTGACTAAAATTTCTAGATTTATATATGGGCAGATACAGTAAGCCCCCACCCTCCATTTTAGCAAGTATTATTGCCTAGTAAACATAATTAGGGTTGTGGACTTAGACATTCTTGATCATTTATGCTATAGTGCTTAAATTGACATTGGTTCACAATAGTTTCTTACAGCAATGCAATGTTGTGAAACATGATGCAACCACATCATGCAACTACGTGACTGCAGTTCACCTTATAATTATTTATTTTTACTGGCCTTAAATGTGTTTGTGTTGGACTGTGATTTAGATTATTGTCATTGGGATGCCAAGATGGAAAATGAAAATTACTATCTAGTCATGGCTGATCCTTAAGACTTTAAAAGAGGTTTATCCTGAGAAATCCCATTATTTTGCTGAGGTTTTAGTACTATTCCCTCTAGTTTGATTACATAACTGTGACGTTCATTTCCATCTGTATGTTTGCTGTGTGTTCCTTGGTCCAAAATAAATTCACATCCTGTAGATGTGCCTTTTGTGGGCTTTGATTTTTTTCCCAAGGAGCTGAGAGTGAAGGTCTATATAGCTGTATGTGGTATTAGTTCCCCAACCTGGAAAATCAGAGTCCTCTATCAAGACAAGCAAGCTCAGCCCACTCAAATCTAAATGAGGATTGGTTTTGTTTGTTACATGAAAGAAAAAGGTTCTCTTGGCCTGTACATATTACTTTGCCCATAGGTGTTGACGCAAGCATCTAAGAGTGCTGAGAGTGTTCATATTTCCCACTGATGTTAATGGGTGTTGAACGCTTAGTACATTGTAGGATTAAGACAGTTGAAAGAGCTGTCTCAGCATTCTTCTCACCTCTGCACTGAGGGTGAACTGAAGCTCTTCTCAAAAGGAAAGTGCTCTCTGCTACTTTCTGCTTCATGATGTTGGAAAGCATTGGCAGCCAATCCTTCCAGTCCTCCCCCACACACTTACAAGTTGTTGGGTAATCCACCAACCTTTCTCCCAATTTCTTCATGATACACATACCCTCATCAACACAGTTTTATTCTTCTTTCTTTCTTTCACAAGAAGACTTATGTTACTAGTGTCCCGTGACTCTATCCTTACATTGCTTGCACCCTGTAATTCTCACCCCCCCAAAAAAAATTCACTTCAATTTCTTCCTGCTTTCGCTGTCTTCTTCTCCATCACACTATTTCTCATTCCCTTGTGCTCTCTGCAGCCTCTGAAAAATTCGGATCACCTAGATCCCTTTAGATTGCCTATCAATTTTCCCCACCTCACTCTTCCCAGAGTACAAGAGAAGGTTGCACACAACTTTTTTAAACATTTACAAAACTGAGAGATGAAGTAGTGATGGTTCCTCTGGTCATTTATTCCCCATGGCTACTTTTATCTACCCCTTCCCAATTGTGTTGGAGGGAGGATTTCTCCAAGCTAGAGAATTATGGTATGGGGCACAAATGACAAGACGGGAGAAGGGACAGGCAGGTGAAGTAGTGATTATCCTGTCATCTTCCACATCAGGATTTTAAAGGCATGTTGGGAATGCTCAGATTTTCCCCTAGGAATGCTACCAATTATACTAGTCTTCTTTTCTTGGATTCTCACCCCCTGTCTTGAGTTTGCTGTAAACAGTGTCCCTTGCAGTTTTTTCTCAGTATTCCTTTCCTCTAGCCCTGTAATGGATTGTGGGATTGATAATTCCTCCTCACCTTTTATCTGCTGTTTCTGCCACCTATTCTAGTTTCCATGCTCCTTGGTCTACAGCCCCCAGGCTAAAGATACCAGTATAAATTTATTCTGAAACAGGCACATTTGAGAGAAATATACCCTGGGATGTCCCCCATGATTCTGCAACACAGAGAAATGAATAAGAGAAGCCCATTTCTGGTTATATTGGCCTGAATCTTTGACCCAGGTTCTGTATACATATGTACAGTACATAGTGTTAAAACTCAGAATTTGTACACATAATGCATCATCAGCATTGCCAGAATGTGCATTAAGTAGTTTAATTCTTATTTCAGTTTCAAGTTCCTTTCTTATGAACAGTAAGTTCAAATAAATAGGGAAAGCTTATTAGATGTGGAAGTGAAGGCACACTCTCCATTGCTTGTTAGGTTTAAATCCTGCCTTGCAACACACACATACACAACTGCCTCTGTTCAAGTCTCTCATCCAAGCTGATTGGGTTTTCTCAGGCACTTGACCTTATTTGACCTTGCTGCTTGTGTCAGCAGTAACTTTGCCAGACTCATCTTGTCATGCTGACAGCTTTTGGGGTGCCCTTCCTCCCTCAGACACTGCTTGCTAAAGGAACATAAAGCTCATATATTTCAGACATTCCATGCTACTTCAATATCATTATCCAGTCAGGCTAAGGAAATTGCTTCTTTTGTGTGTTAATTGAGGGAACCTATCAGCTCCCTGGGGTGCTTTGTCTACATAGCAGGCAAGGAAAATGTATTTTTAGCTGTTTCCAAGGTTTTGTTCTAGCTTGTATATTCATATTCAGCAGTCAGTCATCCATGTTCTTTCTTCATCCAAAGAAATGATACCCTTTCCCTCCTTCCCTTTCCTCTGTGAATAACTATTGGTTTCTTTTGAGGGAGGCTTTACAAGCTGTGATGCAACAGAATGGGTCCATTGCAGTGCATACTGTGTGGTAATAACTGGATACAGGTCATTTTGTAAAAAAACATTTCTTGGACAGAGCTACATGTTACATTTGATTTCATGACTCAATTAAAGGATTATTTTTTAAAGTGCAGTTGTAAGATCAAGAGAGGAGGAGAGGATTTTCCTAATCTCGGGGTGCTTTTAAACCAACTGTAGAAAAGACAGGTTCTTTCTTTTCTTTTCAACAAAAAAGCCAAAAAAACCAAAAAAGTGTAGAAGTTCCTCCTCAAATTGCAGCTTCAGCACTTGAATTCTATAAAAAGAAAACAGAAAAAGTCTGCAGAGTTGCAGAACGGCTATAACTGGAGCTTCCAAACAACTTTCACAAGCAGACCATACAGCAGTAGTACTCAAAACTTTTTACCCTTGGGCCCCTCTTTACATCTGCATGTGGATCTCACACACACACATTGACATAGTATATGAATAAAAATATTTTGTTTATTTATTATGTGTATTTCCATTTACACATTCATGTATATTAATATTTTAACATTGTATAAGGAAACAACATTAAAATTAGGACAGTTTTATTTAAGTAAATTCAATATTCAACTTAATGGATATATAAATTTTAAACATAAAAACAATTGAGAAGAGGAGGAGGTAGGGTTGCCATAATGGAGGACCTCGAAACCGGGACAAATGTAGGACAAGGTTTGAACATGTAGGACATTTTTTTTTTAATTTCCTGGCTAGGAAATAAAAAAAAAACAAGTCCTAGATTTTTAAACCTTGTCGTCCCCCTCCTCCTCCGGCCTGGAGGGAGCCCAGGCGGCTCCCAGGCCGAGAAGGGCGGGGGGAAGCCTGGCATCGGCAGCGATCGCCACGTGCCAGGCTTCCCCTCCTCCTCCCGGCCTGAGAGGGGCGCCAGGCCGGCTCCCAGGCCGAGAAGGGCGGGGGGAAGCCTGGCATCGGGCGATCGCCACGGTGCCAGGCTTCCCCTCTCCTCCCGGCCTGAGAGGGAGCCCAGGCCGGCTCCCAGGCCGAGAAGGCAGGGGGGAAGCTTGGCATCGCACGATCGCACGGTGCCAGGCTCTCCCCCTCCTCCTCCCGGCCTGAGAGGGAGCCAGGCCGGCTCCCAGGCCGAGAGGTGGGGGAGCTTGGCATCGCGGCCAATCGCCGCCGGTGCCAGGCTACCTCCCCTCCTCCCGGCCTGAGAGGGAGGCCTAGGCCGGCTCTCCAGGCTGGAAAGAGGCGGAGGTTCTTCCTCATCGCAGCGATGGCCGGGGGGAAGCGGCCTCCTCCTCCTCCCGGCCTGAGGGAAGCCTCGGCCGCTCCCAGGCCGGGAAGGAGGCGGGGGCCGCCCCTCATCGCGGCGATGGCCGCGGTGGGAAGCGGCCTCCTCCTCTTCCTGGCCTCGCGGGGCTTGGAGGCCCCCGCGGCCGGAGCTCCGACCGCGGAGGCGCCTCAAAGGCCTCGCTGGGGCCCGGGAGGGAGAGTCTCCGCGGCTGGAGCTCCAACCGCGGAGAGCCTTCCCAGGCCTCAGCAAGGCCTTGGAGCCGCCGCGGGGGCCGCGGTGGTGGCCGTCCCGGTTTGGGCGCCAAACCGGACCGGGACCGGGACGGCACCGCCCAAACCGGGACTGTCCCGCCAGGGGGCGGGATATGGCAACCCTAGGAGGAGGGAACAGAGACTTCAAGTCTTGTTCCCACCCCCACCCCCACCCCAGAACAATTTTTGCACCAACATTTGAGAACCACTGCCATACAGCGTATTTACCAAGTTTCATTTTAGACCTAAGTGCCGATGGTCATAAAATATGAAAAAAAATGTGTTGAGGTGAAGGATGGGGGGGGGTGCACTTGTTAAGGAAGATAAAGGAATGATATCTATAGTCTTCTAATTCCTAAACTGTTCCTTTGAACCAGCACTATTTAGAAGCTTATACAGTGCACCTGCACCATACACGGGCTTGCCATATGCAGACTTGGCATCACATGGATGGCGAACCCCTGTTAAATGAATGGTGCATGCACATGGCATGGCAAGCAGGAGCACACCACCATTGAAAATAACAGGGCTTGAAATCCCACAGTATTTCTTTTATGTGCAGAGGAGGAATCTGGAATAGATCCCCTGTGTAAATTGAGGGTCCACTATGTTTGTAAGGGGCTTGTTTTAAAAGCAAGGATAATGGGTAATCTATAGAAGCTGTATAAGCTGTTATTGCGAGGAGGGATGGATTCATTCTAGACAGAGGCCAAAATCATCTTTGGAGATGGCTGGGTGTAAAGTTTCCTCAGTCCATAGTTTGGGCTCCAGAGAGGGAAGCAGTAGCCAGGCAAACAATAACATGAGCAGGCTTTCTCAATGCACCACCAAGACTAGCCAGTGGTTATTTGAGTCAGGGGTCTTCCATGTACATCACCAGCACAAGATCAAGAATTGTATCCAGGCACTGTCCAACAGCCATTGGACTGTTGAGCAGAACTTTTGCCTAAGGATATACTGGGTATCACACAGTGTTTCAAAAAGCAGACCCAGTAGTCAGTGTAAAACCCAACAGGTCTGGCCATACTGTTTTTTCTGCCACATGACTTGGATTCCTTTTATTGCATCCATGAAAAGTCACCTTTTTAGACTACAACTCCCAGAATCCCCAGCCTGGACTTGTAGTACAGAAAAATAACTTTTACAGCTTCTACTGTGTAATCAGTGTGTTTTGTCTGGGAACCTATCATACTTCCTCTGAAGATCTCTCTCTCTTTCTTCCTCTCCCTCCCATCAAAGCATATCCTAATTTTACTTATTTCAACATAGGAAATAGGTAACAATCAGCTCAGGAGTCTCTTGATTTAGGAATTTACTGCTGCCCTCAAATGGAAATTTGAGTCCTACAACATCTAATAGGCCATAACTTCCTCAGCTCAGCCATAATGAAGACCCTTGGTGGTAAATATTACGTAGATATCTTTACCACCACCACCATATGTTTTCTCTCCTGAATATATCCACAACATGTAGTTTGCATTGTCCCTTCCTCTTCTGTTTCCTAATAGCAATTTCTTCATTTCTAAAAAGGTTACAGACTGTCCCTTTAAAAAGGGGAACCAAATGACCCTGTAAATGTGCACTTCATGGAAACAAGTTCAGATGCTTCTCTGAGCTGGTGATGTTTCCTCTTTCAGCTTTATGAGAGTTACTGTTTCTGGGTTGCTTTTATCTTTACTGTAAGCAAAAGAGTTTGTATTGATGGGGAGGGGGGGATCCATTTGCTGCAGGTACCAGTTCAGTTCCTTCAGGTTGATAGAAGATGAGGCAAAACCTTTCATTCTCTTCTGGGCCCTAAAAAGCCCCTAGACACAACAGAGGAACTAAAACAGGCTGGCAGGCAGTGTTTGTAAAATCTGCAGTTTTTTTTTTTAAAATATGCTGTGGTAAGTTTGTGGTTGCCCTGTTTGATGATGTGTGTGGGTTGTTTTTCCCCCTCTGCTTGCCTCTGTCACCCAGCAAAACACATCAGTAGGATGTCTGTATCACAAAGATACAAGTAGCCCAGGCAGATCCTCTGTTACGTTTTGGACATTCTTTGGCATTTGCTTCCTTGTATTTGTCCTTTGCTTAGAGAAAAGAAACCACCATTTCTTTGTGGTTTTTCTTTGCCTTAACTCAGCAGTGAGGCATAAACTACTATGAGAAAGAAGAGAGTGCTGGAACTGGATGAACATTGGAAGGTATGGTGTGAATTAAGGTTGGCTTGGCCTGGCCTGACCTTCTAGGTCAGCTGTTTCCAAAGAAAAGCTGCCAAGGATTTGGGGGATGTGGTTGGACCCAACACCTAGCAAGACTGGGTAAACTGTCTGGGGCATAGAGTTGGTGAGCCCACAAAGCTGAGCTCCAGACCTAGCACCATCTCTTTTCTTCTTTGTTTTCCCAGCACCTGGGGTGAAGGAGGGACAAATGTCTTCTGTAATCCCAATAATGGGACCTTGCGTATATAATTTAAGGTAAAGCTTTATAAAGTGGGGTGGGCAACTGCAGTGAGATGGGGCAAAATTTCATCTGGCTTTCTTCCTCAGTGGGCCACAGCAACCCAAAATGCCCCCAATCAGCTGTAAGACTAACTCAGAAATAACTAGAAGTCACATCCAGTTTTCTTTTTCAGTTTTTTCTGGAGGTTGGGGGGGGATGGAGATAAATCAATTATTTCTTCCAGCTTGATCATTTTTGGTACACATCATTTAGCAACCCAACTACATTGGGTTGCAGCAGTCCAGTTTTGCCAGATCATTTGGAAGAAGGCTCACTCCCACCAGCCTAGCCTTAGTGGGGGTTCGAATCCCCCTCATTCCAGGATCCATGCCCATAGGGGCATTTTAAGTGGACATGGAAGTGACACGGGTGTTAAAAATTGGGGTTGTACTTTCCTATTGAAAGCAGATTGTTTCAAAATAGTTATTTGGGAGTTTTCAGAATTGTTTTTTAGTCCTGGTAAAATAGGAATAGCATAGTGCTTTCTCAAACAATGCCTCATTAGATTGAAAGCAAGATGAATAGGAATCTGTATGCTACTATGACCAGTATGTAGTATAATTTGACCCTGATGTTTTCTGGCTTTTCAAGTATTTTTGCAGACACTTACAATATTTGAGAAAATGTTTTAAGGTACATTTTCCCATGCTGGCTGACGATGGGAGTTGTAGTCTAACACATTTTAAAAGTATCATATTTCGAGAGATTGATTTAAAGTAAAAGAGATGTTTATTCTCTCTCTAAGAAAGATTAAGTCAAAGTCTTTCATGGTAACATTTGAAAAGTGTCTTTCAGTCTTCCTGTAAAATCTAGTTTATTCAGTGTGAATTTTATTCAGTGTGAATTCAAGCATTTCACTTGCTACAAGGGCAGAAGGTAAAGCCAGTGAAGTTCTTTCATTCTATGCCGAAAACTATCAGAACTGTTTCTGTTTTTTTCTGTTTAATGGATATGCTTTTAAGTAGCATATAACTCTACTGATAGTTAAATTGTTTTTTCATGTTTGTGCCTTTTAGTGAAGTGTCTTATCTTTAGCTGTTTTGAGTCCCAGGATTGGTAAAAAGTCTGGATACAAAAATGGTGGTGGTGATTTACAACTCAGGAGTGTATGTTTCAGGTAGAAGAAGAATTGCCATATAACTTTATGGCTTATTATTTGATAGTTGAGTGAAATCACTATTATGTTTTAGCTGCTGTGGGACCAGCTTTGTAACCACATGAATGTGATATTTATCAATTGTATAGTGTGAATTCATTCTCAATCAGGGCAGAAAATTTTATAAGGAGATAAATCTGTAGCAAGGATGGGAAATGCTTGGCCTTCCAGATACTTTGGACTAGAACACAGTTATCTTTGACCACGCTGAGTGGGGCTGATGTGCATATCTAAATATCTGAAGGGATGCATATTTCTCCACCTGATGATACTCTACAAAGGTCCTGATGTAGGTCTTTACTCTGATGGTGAGCTATTAATACAGATATTTATTGTATTCAGTGGATTGGTTCACAGCCACTCTTGGCTACCTACAGGGATGTACTCAATAATAAACATAAGCCCTGCTCAGGCTTATGGCAGGGCGATTGGATCATGACCATTGGCCATATTCTAACTTCCCCTTTTCATGCATACAGCCTACAAGTGTACACTGAAATGTGTGAGGAAACATAGAATGCAGTGTTTAAGTGCTGTCCTCCTTGCACCCACTCAGTTTGAGTGCCTAAACAGGGCTAATACGTGAGCTCAATTAGTGAGCTGCAGTTCACATGGCTGTGCCAATAAATCATGCCACCATGATCATAGGAATTGCTGTTGACTATATCTTTGATTGCCCAGTTTAGACATGACATTTATCCATATGAACAGGCCCTTAAACTGTTCATTTCTTCTGTGTAGGAAACTTCTCTGGCACTGCACTGTAGTGACAATCCTTGAAGGGCCTAGGGCATTAGAGAATCTTCCATAAAGACAGTGTGCTATTAAAATTAGCCAGCATCTGCTGAATAAACTTCACTTTCAGCATCTCCTAATTACAAGCCCAAAGCCATTCATGTGCCACATCAGTTTGTGTAATAATTTGCATAGAAAACAAGTGGTGAGCATTTAATATTGCGTTACAAATGTGGGAGCAGTATTTTCCAAGAGTTTATGTTATGTTTTAATTCGGGAGTAGAGTCCCTAGATTGAGAAGTAGATTTTCAGTGCACATCAGGCCAGTGGTGGGTAGGCATTTTGCTTTTTAAAAACCTTCATTAATTGTAACTGTATATATTAACAATATATAATTAGTGACTTTCTATTATTCTTGTGTCAGGGGATAGCCAGAAGAATTGTTTCTTGCTAAGCAAAATTAGAACAGATAGGAGCAGTAATCTCAAAACTGTATCCTTGGGTTCTTTCTGGTCTCCCCCTCCCCCTCCCCCTCCCCTCCCCCTCCTATGATAGATGTGGCAAATATTTATTAGTGGAGGGGCCAGATTCCAATTTGAGAAGGATGTTGGCACCTGGATGACAACAGTGGGAAGGGCATGATATGGAGCCAAGGATAAAGTAGAAAGGATCAAAGCCAGTTATATTTCTTGCCATTCTTTGCTGCTAAGAATACAAAGGATGACTCAGTTCTATGCATATCTGCTCAGGAGTAAGCCCCAGCGCAAAACCTTTCCCATTTGCTCAGTTCTGCTCAACAGCTTTTCTCCTTGCTAACCACAGCTTGGTTCCATAAAGGATATTAAAAATAAAATGCCTTTCAATAGCCTCTTCATCTCTAACAGCTGGTGGGTAATAACAACAGAAGCTTGTGAGCAAGGGGAAATCCATGTGGATTCCTTCACCCTGATTTAAGATTTTACATAAGGCTCAATGCAAAATTTAACTCTTTTTTACCTGCATAATACTGTATAATCAGGCTGATTCTCAGAGGACCATGAGTCTGCTCAGGATCCCTGGATCTGTTCAGGTGGCCTGTGGAGGAAAATAGATAAAAAGCACAATACACAAATGTTGTTTGTTGTTATGTGCCTTCAAATCATTTCTGACTCAGGGCGACCCTAAGGTGACCTTATCACAGGTTTTTCTTGGCAAGAATTATTCAGAAGCAGTTTGCCTTTGCTTTCCTCTGAGGCTGAGAGAGTGTGACGTCCAAGATCACCCAACAGATTTCCATGGGACTCAAACCCTGTTCTCTCAATATCCTAGTCTAGCCCTCATAACACAAATGTTCCCACCACCAAAACCCATAAAGGTTTCTAGAGTTTGCATTCAAAGATAACATACTTTTGGACATTTCATAGTAAAACTACTAAAGCTTTCTTTCTATGAGACTCACAGAAAACAATCAGATTATTACAAACTGAAATCAAAGTTAATACATCTCTTTAAGCCAGAATAGTCTGCAATTCTGATGGCTTTGTACTTGTATGTTTTTAAAGCTGTTTGAATTCATTGTGTTATTGTCATAGGAATTATGCTGCATTTCATATTTATGGGTAAAAAAGTAAATATAAAAAGTTGTATTTCTTTCTAGGGATGTTTGTGGGAATGGGACTCCTCCACAGAATTTCAAAAAGACATAATTACTGGGAGGTTGATAACTGGAACATTTAGATACATTTTATTAATTAAGTGATTGAAAGTCAGATGATTGACCTAAAAGGTGATTTATTTTTTTCAAGGATTTATCCAAATTTTGATTCATGTATTTCTGCACTCTTTCTTCTTTTCTTCCTCAACCCCCCCTTCCCAATAGTTGGATAAAGGGGATGTGAGTCAAATCAGCCTGCCTTCCAATACAAGCCATGGTGATGCCGATGGCAATATTTGCCTTGACGTTCCAGATGGCAATCCAGATCCACAGAGGACAAAAGCTGCCATTGACCATTTACACCAGAAGATCCTCAAGATTACTGAGCAGATCAAGATTGAGCAGGAGGCCCGTGATGACAATGTGGCTGAGTACCTGAAACTAGCCAACAATGCTGACAAGCAACAAGCCTCTCGTATCAAACAGGTCTTTGAGAAGAAGAATCAGAAGTCAGCCCAGACTATCGCCCAGTTGCATAAGAAACTTGAGCATTATCACAAAAAGCTAAAAGAGATTGAACAAAATGGGCCTTCACGACAGCCTAAAGATGTCTTCCGGGACATGCACCAGGGCCTCAAGGATGTAGGAGCCAATGTCCGCTCCAGTATCAGTGGCTTTGGAGGTGGTGTAGTGGAGGGTGTCAAGGGTGGACTGTCAGGCCTTTCCCAAGCCACACACACTGCTGTGGTTTCCAAACCCCGTGAGTTTGCGAGCTTGATCCGCAACAAATTTGGCAGTGCAGACAACATTGCCCACTTAAAGGACACACTGGATGATGGGCACCCTGAAGAGACCTCACGGACTCTAAGTGGCAGTGCTACCCTGGTATCTAGCCCCAAATATGGCAGTGATGATGAGTGCTCCAGTGCCACTTCTGGCTCAGCAGCAGGTAGCAACTCTGGGGCGGGTCCTGGTGGCTTGGGTAGTCCCAAGTCCAACACATTGGACAGTCACCACTATAATTTTGAGACCATCATAGAAGAACTGAGAGATATTAAGGACATTCAGTCACACCTTGAGGACTCCATGGAAGACCTAAAGGCCCAGCTGCAACGAGACTATACTTACATGACACAGTGTTTGCAAGAGGAGCGTTACAGGTAAGAGTTGTTAAATGAGTCTGTGTTTATCTCAGATAGGAACCTGATATTCTTCATGTCATCTCTGTTAATTAGTCTTGGCATTGGGAGCTAAGTGCTCTGTTTTGCCTTTATATTGTGTTTCTTACAAGTTCATGCTATGGAAGAGTCATGCCATAGAATCATAGTGTTGGAAGAGGCCACAAGGGCCATCCAAAAATACACAATCAAAGCACTCCAGACAGATAACTGTCCAGGCTGTGTTTAAAAACCTCCAATGAAGGAGATTCCATCACACTCTGAGGTAGCATATTCCACTATCAAACAGCTCTTACCATCACAAAGTTCTGGCTAATGTTCAGGTGAATTTTTTCCCCTGTAGTTTGAATCCATTGCTCCATATCTTAGTCTCTGGAGCTTGCTCCATCTTCAGTATGCTGTTCTTTCAAATATTTAAACATGGTTATCGTGTCATCTCTTAAACATCTCTTTCTCAAGCTAAATATACCCAGAACCTAACTGCTCTCCATAGGACATGGTTTCCAGGCCTTTTACAATTTTGGCCACCCTGCTCTGGACATTTTAGCTTGTCAGTATTCTTCCTAAGTTGTGCCCAGAGCTGGAAACAATATTCCAGATTAAGTCTGACCAAACAGAATAGAATGGCAGTATTACTTCCCTCGACCTAGAAACTATACAGCCTAGAATCTCAATGGCCTTTTTTAGCTGCCACATCACACTGTTGACTCATGTTGAGCTTGTGGTCAACTAAAACTCCTAGATCTCTTTCACATATACTGTTGTTAAGCCAAGTGTCACCCATCCTATATCTATTCATTTCATGTTTGCTGCCTAAGTGTAGGACCTTACATTTTTCCTGTTGAAATTCATGTTATTTTTTTGTTTTTGTTTGTTTTTGCCTTATAGTTTGTTGACTATAGTAAAGGCTTGACTGGCTGACATTTTGTTAGTTTTGGTCCAGCTCTCTAATCTGTCAAAGTCATCTTGAATTTTGATCCTGTCCTCTGGGTATTAGCTATTCCTCCTAATTTGTTATCATCTGCAAATTTGATAAACATACCCTATATTCTATCATCCAAGTCATTGATAAAGATGTTGAATAGCACTGGGCCCAGGACAGAACCCTGTGGCACCCCACTGGTCACTTCTCTCCAAGATGAAGGTGAGCCATTGGGTTCAGTTAGCCAGCCAATTACAAATCCTCCTAATGGACACATTGTCTGGCCCACATTTTACTAGCTTGTTTGCAAGAATATCATGTGGGACCTTGTCAGGTTTTATTGAAAGATATGCTACATACAGTACCTTCTCTTCATTCTCTTCATCTACCAGGTTTGTAATGATAAAAAAAGGAGGTAAGATTAGTCTGGCATTTTTTGTTTTTGAGAAACCCATGTCGACTTCTAGCAATCATGACATTCCTTCTAAGTGCTTACAGACTGTCTAATTATCTGCTCTAGGATCTTTCCTGGTATCCATGTCAGGAAGACTGGGCGGTAATTGTTTTGGTCCTCTTCCCCCCCCCCCTTTTTTTTTTTTTTTTTTTTTTTTGACGATGAGGCCATTAGCCCTCCTTCAATCTGCTGAGACCTCTCCTGTTCTCCAGAAATTCCTCAAGATTAGTCTCAGTGGTTCTGAGATAACTTTTTCCAATTCTTTATGCAACACTGGATGTAGTTTATCTTGTCCTGGAGACTTGAATTCATTTACGGTAGCCAAGTATTCCTGTGCTGCCTCTTTATCTATTTTGTGCTGCATTTCACCTTCTGTTCCATTTTCTCCAGGTTGAGCACTCTTCTCTTTTTGGGAGAAGACCGAGGTGTTGAGTACTTCTGCCTTTTCTCTGCCTCCTATTATTATTTCACCATATTTTCCATGTCGTGGCCCTACCATTTTCTTGTTCTTCCTTTGCTATGGACATAACTGAAAAAGCCCTTTTAATTGTTTTTATGCTCCCTAGCAAGCCTGAGCTTGTTCTGTGCTTTATCTTTTCTGACTTTCTCTCTACACAGGCTAGCTATTTGTTTGATTTCCCCCTTTTTCCATTGTGTGTATATGTCCCTTTTACATTTTATCTTAGTTGAAAGTTATTTAGACATCTTTCCTGGTTTCTTTAGACACCTCCCATTTTTCTTCTTCTTAGGAACTGTTTGAAATTGTGCCTTACAGTATCTAAAGAAACTTCCATCCATCATGAACTCCTTTCTCTTTTAGTATTCCTGACCACAGGATCAGATCTAGTATGTTCCTAAGTTTACTGAAATCAGTTTTCTTAAAGTCTAGATTCGAATGTGTGTCTGACTATGCTTGGCTTGCCTTTCCAAACAGATTGAGCCACCTTGAATCCTATTTTGGGAGAAAGGTGGATATAAATCCAATAAAACAAACAAACACGAACCAAACAAAAGGAGAATACAGGCTCAGTCCAAGGTATTTTAATTCTCTAGGTAAACAGCATTCACAGTCATCCCACCAAAAGAAGAAATGCCTGGAATAAAAATTTCTGGAGCCCCTTTCCACACTGACTGTAGAATACAATAATATATTCAACTATTACCATTTGTTACACCTCATCATAGTTGTATATGGCACTGAAGGAGAAACTCACCAAGTTTTGGGTTCATGAATGGAGGTACAGTGAACTGAAGATAGCAGTCTATTTAACAACACAGTGCCAGACCAGGTATCAGCATTTAATATAAGCAATCTGGCAGCAAAGCTAACATAAATCTTTTCATTAGTAGCAGTTTTGGAAAATCTACTTAGCAACAGCATAGAACACCAGGAGCCCTGGTGGTGCAGTGGTTAAATGCCTGTACTGCAGCCATTCACTCAAAACCACAAGGTTGCGAGTTCAAGACCATCAAAAGGGCCCAAGCTCAACTCAGGCTTGCATCCTTCCGAGGTTGCTAAAATGAGTACCCAGACTGTTGGGGGCAAATTAGCTTACTTGCTAATTAGCTTACATGCTGTTCACCACTATGATCTTTGGAATAGCGGTATATAAATAAAAAACAACAAAAAACAACATGCAGCAAATACTAGTAGGGCACTAGAGATATACTGGTCAATCATGAAACAGCAGTCATTAAGCCATAATGGAAAATTAGCAAACAACCAATTAAAGACTATTCATGCCAAAACTTTCCCATACAATTCAGATTGTTATTGTTATTAACAGAAAGTACTGTACCAGTTAGCCAATGGGAGGGTCAGAATGGTATAGGAATGCTTAATCTGCTTTTTTTTCTTGAGATTTCTTAGAGCTTAATTATGCAATTTCTAATTTTTTCTTTGATTCAAAATACTCTTCTTTTGCATGGCTCTCTTTTATTTTGGCCTTTGTGGTCGACTTCTGATCTTTCTCTTAAGTACTTGCAACATTCTGGTTAATGCAGTTCGCCCTTCACATTTGCGGATTGACTTTTGTGGATTTGATTACTTACCAATTTGAATAATAGGTTATCTCTAGGAATCTCTAGGTCCTCCAGCACAACTCTATGGTCAGCCTCTGCCATTTGGGGGGAAAGGTGGAATATAAATCCAATAAATAAGTAAAAATGAAATAAGAAATTGTATTGGAGGACCTACAGATTTTTAGAGATAATGTTTGTTCAAACATTTGTAGGTCCTGCAGCGCAATTCTAAGCTCAGCTTCTGGATGTTGACCATAGAGTTATGTTGAAGGATCTAGAGATTTCTAGAGAGGTGTTCTTGCAAGTTAAAAAAAGTATTTTTATGTGCTAGACATCCATTTTCATGGGTCCTCTGCTCCTAACCTCAGAAAATGTGCAGGGCCCACTGTAGTATAGTTACTCTGGTACAGCAGCAGACTAAATATGTTATTAGCTTCTAAGAAAATAATCTTACTTGATGCTCTTGTGTGTTTATAATGAGAGGCAGACAGAAATCTTAAAAAATAATGGTAGCCATGCTAGTCCAGGAGTAAAAATAACATCCACATTTGAGGAATTCCCTGATTGGGGTCTAACCAAAATGCCACACAAGTGTGTACAATGTTTTCAAATTGCATTTTTGTTGTTTGCAGTTCTGTAGTGCATGCGGACTTAATAATAAAGAGTTTGGAAGTAAAGTCCTTAGTTGAATTTAGGTTCTATTTATTTGCAACCATTATATTTTAATTGCTGTAACAATCATAGTATGAATGGTTGTCTATGAAATACATTTGATTTAAATCAGTGATCCAAGTGAGTCTTTTCCTCATTTTGAATTAAAACATCCTGCCTAGATGTCACTTACTTTGAAGGACTCTGCTGGAATTTCGTGCCTTAAGATTCTCTTTGAGAAGAAAAGGGTCTCTGGCCTGTTACAGACTGCCAAAATAAAGCTGCTTCGGGTCTCTTTGGAGGTATGCTGTTTAAATGATTCATGGATCCTACGAGTCCGGAGGTTGTGCCAGAGCCACACTCCATTCCTAAGCACTGGAGTGCAGCTTCTGGATTCTTAGAATGCATGCATCATTTAAACAGCATACCTCCAAAGAGACCCGAAGCAGCTTTATTTTGGCAGTCTGTAACAGGCCTCTGTTGCTTATTATAAGTCACAAGAGGAAATGCATTCTTGGCTAGATATTTAGTTCAACTTCTTACTTAACTTCCATCAGTACCAGTGTCTCAAGGATGCTTTCATTTGGGGGCTTTGTTAAAATTATAGCAATACAGAGTGCAATGTTCTGCAGATGAATTTTGTGAGAAGCAGCCTATAGTTCTGAACTATAGAATTACCGAGTGGAGTGCAATGCATGTTGTTCTTGTAGATTGGTCAGAGCTGGAGAGCAGAAATTACTTGCAGCCCTCTTACACTCCTGACTACCTAGCATCTTTGGCTTGCTTATCTAGGGTAGACTTTCCCTATCTGATGTCATATAGTTTGGATTATGACACCAGACAGCCTCAGATAGTGTGTCCAGTGATCAGAGATGTTGGGAATTGTAGTGGGGCCAGCCTTCACCCAGTCAACTTAATTTCATTAGTATGTATGCCAGGGGTGCTGATGTTACAAACATGTTCCTCTTTATGTTGAATATCCACCTTGTCCTTCACTGATGTTAGAATTTTCCCTTGAACCTTTTTTTCCAGAAAGCTGGAAAATATCTTGGAATATCCTGGAAGTCATTTTTAGTGACAGCAGAGATGGATATAAAACTCTTTGTTCCAAGGGAGAGACAGTTTTCAAAAAAGAAACCCACTCCTCCTCTTATCATTTCATTTCTTTTTTCCAGTCACCCACATCTGTCCCTTTGAGAGGCTGGGAAAGATTATGCTACAACTGAATGGCACTGATTAGGGAATAAACCATATTGAGTGCATTGTTCTTTCTGTTTAGTAAAATATTTTAATGTTATCCTCTCTTTCAGTGTTGTATGGAAGAACATTTTAATGAGAGTAATAAAAAAAACCCTTTATAACATAAGTGGCCACAGAACCATAAAAGTAGTATAAAAGAATAAGCAGAATTCAAATTGCATCTAAAATTTCAGGAAAATAGAAAAGAATTCACTTGGTGCCAATAAGATGTCTACCTTTTTTTTCACAGTGAAGTAGGTGCTACGTGAATCTCTCTAGGGAAAATATTCTATAGCTGTGATGCCACTACTAGAAGGACAATTTCTTTGTAACCAATTGCCTCACTTAATATTACAGGAGCACCTGTAGGCTCAACCCAAGAAGGTTCTCCTCTAAAGATCTTATTATGATGTTTCATTTCCATAGGGACATGAATGAGATTAGGTTGTTGATGCGTCATTGACCCCCCCACCCCCCAAAAAAACTGCATTTAATGTTTTTTTTCCTAATTAAAGAGCCTAGAAATGTGCTTAGTATATAAGTAAGTCTTCAGTACCATCTTAAGTTTCTAGACCATTTTCAAAGATAGTTCCGTATACAACACATTACTGGAATTAGGGTTGCCATGTCAGGACCTCCAAACCGAGACAAATGTAGGACATTTTTTAAATGGAGGACACACGAAAAAATTTGATTAAAACAAAGCAGACCTGTACAAATGGAATGGAAATCCTCCTCCTCCTCTTCTTCTTCTTCCTCCCTCCTCCTCCTCCTCTTCGCCAGACCCAGGCCAGCCCACATGCGGAGCAAATAGAGGAGGAGCTCCAACAGCCCCACCCCCTGCCAGCAGCCATTGGCCGGCCAGCCAGCCCCAGGAGGAGAATCTCCTCCTACTTAGCCCTGCATGCGGCCCTGCAAAAGCGCACAGGGCTAAGAAGGTGCCGGCTGGCAGCAAATGCCTCATCGGTAGCGGCGCCAGCGGCAGTGTGTGGCACAGTGCAGCACAAGGCCTACTGGAGTGGCTGCACGCAATGGCCAGCGCAGCAGTGCCATAGGCACCAGCCGCGGCAGCAGACCCGGGGCAAACTCGGGTCCAGGAATGAACCGGGACAGGGTGCCCCCGCCTGGTTCAAAAGCAGGATTGTCCCACCTGGGGGCGGGACATGGTAACCCTAACTGGAATCCAGCCTGGAGGTTATTAGAGCATGGATGACTGAAGCCAGGGTGTCCTCCTCCATGTAGGATCATAGCTGGAATATATCAGTTTGTGCTGTGCACTGTGTGAAGCTGTAGTTCCTTTTGTCTGTCCCAAACTTTCCACCATCCAGCTTCATGGGATGTTTCCAGGTTCTGACAAGAAACCTGCTTTCACAATAGTGAAGTTTCCAAGGAGGAAAAAAGGCAGACAGGAAAAACATATGCAGAAAAAAAAATATTTTGATGCATTTTTCTTTTCCAGCATGGTATGGGCTTAAATGTATTTTATTATTCTCCTTGGTGTTTTAATTAGAAAATATTATTATAAAGCGTGGGATTGTTCATGAGATCATTGGATTCAGTTCCTCTTTTTTGCTATATTTAAATTACCATTTGCCTGTGAACATAAGACTGTGTTTTATAAAGTATTGTCAGACTGTAGTTTTAGCAGTTCCTAGCTATTTGATTGTACAGTTTATAATTTCTATGTGCCTGTTAAACATGTCCCTGCCAAGTGCTGATAACACTTTATTCTTGTGATGAAATGGATTCTGGCCTGCAAATGCTTATGATGTGAAACATGAGTTAGTCTGTTTAAGGTACCATTAGATCCTTTATTGCTATTTAAAGGTGTTTTTGTGGGTTTTTTTTGTTGTTGTTGTTATAGGTGGTTGTCTGGGGTTTGGTACTTTGGCTTAGACAGTGGGAGAGGTTGTCTCTTGAAAGCAGCACAAAGGCTGGCCAATCAGTACATAGCTCTTCTCTGAAAATACAGAGGTTGCTTTCTCATTAACAAGATTTTTTGCCAGTAGACTAGCATTGCCTTCAGCCAGTGCTTGAGTCCATCTGCAGCTCCTTCTGCCTTCTCACTCTGGAGAGAAAAGCCTGGATCCAGGAATATGTCAATAGCTGCTAGCCACCAAAAGAATCTTTCATACACATCCTTTTATCCATAATATGATAATATCATTGAATGAATTTGAATTGTAAACTGTTGTGAGCTGGTCTGTGTTGAAAAGTGTAACAAAAATAAAACAAACTAACAAACTGGCTACCCAGGATCTTTTCCCTGGCAGTTTTTATGCTCGTGTAAGTCATTAAGCTCCAAACAAAACTAGTGTTGAGGCAAGTTACTGGGCAGGATATTTTTGTTCTTATTTATCAGTCTCTGTAATCCCTTGCCACTCAGTTTTGATTTTTTGACAACTAGGGGGCCAAGGAATTCAACACAAGAGTCTTCCCTAACTGGGGGGGAAAGTGCCTGTCATAATGGTGCAGTATTTTGTTGATATATGAAATACCTCCAGTACTGGTGAGAACAGTTCACATCATATTGTCTCAAAAATAACTTCTGTTTATTTTCAGAGTCAAGTCAATGTTACACAGTCACTCACCACGTGCCATGCTCCACACCAGTCTTCCCACCTCCAAAATATTATCATCAACCCTCCCTAATCCCTGCATCCTTCCCTTTCTGCATTTAACCACCATTAGCAGTTGTACATGGGGTAAGGGAGGTGTGTCTCTTCTTTCCCTCCTCACAAAGGTATTTGGAAGGCTTGGTGGTCCCTGGAAGATGCTCATTTCCCAAGAGCTACTCCCATTGCTAGTCAGCCCCCACCCAGGGCTCTTCGGAGGGTTCAAGAGAGGAGTGGGCCAAAATGGACCTCTCTCTTTCTCTCTCCTGGGTGGCTCTGTTGTTGCTGGCTGATAAAAGTTGGAAGACAGAGGGAGACTGTTAGCAATATGGTTCAAAAAACATGAAAGACTGTTGGGGAATTGGAGAATTATTATCTGGCCCAATTTCAATGTATGTCACAACAGAGGCTCAGAAGCTTAGTCAGGGCCAGCCCAAGACCCTTTGCTGCCTGAGACAAAGGACATGATGGTGCCTTCCCCTCATTACAAATACAAAGTGGAATGGAAATTAAACCTTAATCGAAGAGTGGTGACTGGATAATATCCTTCACCATACCTGCCTCAAATCTCAATTCACTAACAAAGATGAAGAGCAAAGGACTGTTGCTGGCTCGCAACAGCATCTTCCTGAAGCAGATATTTCACTCTATTTTATGGTGCTGCCAGCCCTGAGTTAACTTCTTCTTTGGGTCTTAGTGCTACAAGTCCCTTGAGTTCATTTCCAAGCCCAAAAATAATAGTTGTGCTTCAATGACATCTCTAGCTCAGACATGTGTTCAGACCTGACTGTTTTTTCTCCCTCTTGCCCACTGTACAGATATGAGCGTCTGGAAGAGCAGCTGAATGATTTAACAGAGCTTCACCAGAATGAGATGACCAATCTGAAACAGGAATTGGCCAGCATGGAGGAGAAGGTGGCTTACCAATCCTATGAGAGGGCCAGGGACATTCAGGTATGGAGAATGCATAGAATGATTGGACAGATGATCAAACAGTTCCAACCCATTCACCCACTCATTATCCATGAATTAAATGTAACCACGCACACCTCTATCCATTCATCCATGACTTTATTTATATCTCACCTTTCTCTCAGACCGGGATTCAAGACCTTTCTCCTCAAATGGAACTTCCAAGAGCTCAGAACAACTTACATACAAGTCCTATATAGGTTGTACTAAGGACCAGACCTTAAGCACTAGAATTATGTCATAGGCCTCCAGATGATGTCCTGAACATGGATGATTTGGATGGATAAAATATGAATGAGAGAAAAGATGCCCTTTATCCCAGGAAGAGAGGAATGAGTCCTAAAGTGAGAGTATCTGCAGAAGATAGTTTTAGATCATTTGTAAGGTAATCCTGGGGATTTTTAAGATTACAAGTCCCATGATTCATTACTATTGATCATGCTGGCTGGGCCTTCTGGAAGTCAAAGTCCAAAACATCAGGGGAAGGGAGCAAACGTTCCCTAGCCCTGTTTTAGAGCCTCAATCTTCATTCTATTCTCTTCTGTCCCTATACTGTGGACTATGACTAGAGCACAGTAGTAGAGCTTCTGAGTTAGATAGGCCTTTCCCAACCTTGCCTGGAAATGTCAGGGATGGTACCTGGACCTATTGCATGCATAGTATGTGCTCTGGAGGGCACCTTAATACTAGATGATACTTAGAAGCAATAGTAAGCTAGATGGATCAGTTGCCTACCTCAGTAATGCCATGCACTTCCTTGTGCTATTTTGTGTGTAAGATTAAAATCACAGTGAACTACCAAAACCTTATTATCAATATTGAAAAACATTGCATGGGAGTGTGGAGCCATACTCAGGAACAGACATTGGCCCCAAATCACATAGAATTGTTCTCAAACATAAAGATAAGATTTAAACCAGGAAATTATAGACCACATAACATTTGCTTTGGGTGAACTGGCCCTCAGGGTTGCAGCTCAGCTGTTTTGCTCTCCTTTCCACTTCTCCCTGCATGGAAATGGACTCAGATAGGTCTCAAAGTAGCAACATATAACTTCACTCCTCTCTTGTCTTCTCTGTGCAGGCAAAGTAAAAGAGAGGCAAAATAATGAAGCTGTGGTCATGAGACATTCTAAAGGAACAGAGCTTTGTGGAAATCTAGATAGGTAACCCTAATAAGTTAGAATAGACCTTTGGCCTCTCCCGGGTTGCTGTAGTAATCCTTTCAGTTTCAATTTCAGAAGGGGAAAAAACCAAACAAAAACAATGACAAACAAACAAAAAACCCACAAGAATCTGTCCATCTGATGAAGTTGGCTATAGGGTTCTGCCAAATAAAAAACTTTAGTCTGTAAGGTGACAAGATCCCTTGTCATTTATATATTTCCTCCTGAAATTGGCTGACTGACAACACTAGTTGTTACCTAGTTCAGAAATTGTCCTACTACCTTATCTATCGAGAGGGAGGCATGATACATGTAAACTCCGGCAGTAATGTTTTTGATCCTAAGTGCTTTTATTGAGGTCAATCTTGGATTCACTTCATTTAATTGTATCACTGTGGAAACTGAAGCAAAGGGCGCTGTGATCCTGTCCAGGTTTGTTTAGCAGCTCAAAGAATTCTGGAAATAAATTTTGAATTCTGGAAACGAAATCTTTTGTGCTATAATTAAGTTCCCTATCTACTCTCTCATAACAGCATCTGGCCTCCATTGTACGTCACCATTGTCTTGTACAAAATATGCTCTCTCTCTCTCTCTCTCACACACACACAGAGTGTTTCCATTAATTCTAATAGACAAAGGCATTCTTGCTCTATGAAGTATTCTTCTGCCACCATGTGGCAATGTGAGGAACATTATAGAGAGACTGAATTTCATACAAAGAAATGAAAAAAGAAAAGAAAAGAGTGTACTGTTATTAAATGGATGACATAGAAGTGGAGACCATAATTGTCTTAAAATGTTTGAAGTATTCACCAGTACTTCCATGGGGCTTTCATGCATCTTCTCTAAAGTGAGAGCTCTTTGATAAATGCCAGATATCTTTATTCCACAGATGTGCCTCAGGACTCCATGATGGCACAGACAGGCTTTTAGCTAACACGGTACCAGTGGCATTTATGTGGTACACATGATGATGTGCATCTTGCTAGGTCATTTGTCATTTCCACATCCACTAAATGTGATGTGGACTGGATCCAATATTTTCCTTCTGCTTGTGGGAAGGGCTTTGCTTTCCAAAGATCTTTCTTATTTATTTATTATATTTATTTGTATCCCACTTTTTTCCCAGGACTATGACTCAGAGCGGCTTCACAGCATTAAAAACTGTACAATTGAAAACATTTTTTTAAAGTAGATTAAAAAGGAATTAAATTATTACAGTATTAAAACATAGTTATTGCAAGAATAAAACATATTTTTAAAAGATAAAACTATATATATAGGGGGGGGAACTATCAAATTCTTCCTGACTTTTGGTGGTCTTCCTACATCATATCCTCTGTGTACCATTTTCTGGGGGTTGGAGGGGCTGCTGTGGTGCACAAGAAGTGGGGAAGTTCTCTTCTGCCAGCTCCATTGCATGCACCTAAATCTGGTTCATTTCATGGTACATAGGATATTGCACCAGGTAGCTGAAGCCAGAAAATTTGTACATGACTTTTTCAGGCCTCTTCTAGCATTTTTCTCCAGTACAAATCAGACCATTTCTTAGAAAGCATACCAGAAAGTGAAAATAGAGACATCACCCTAACTTCTAGCAATTAGAGTATCTCAGAATGTGAAGACTTCATTTAACTCCTGCAACTAGTAACCACTGGTAGATCTGTCCTCCACAAATATTTTCCACTCTGGCAACATATAACAATACAGCATCTTTAAAAGAAACTATGTAGCTTGGGCAACTGGCATGATTTCCTCCCACGACACCATCCCTCCCCCCAATATGAATCAGGAGTAGGGAAAGGAACTATGTGAGGACAATGGCATCTTCCCATTTGCTAGTAAGAAATTTAATTCTAGGAGGCCGTATCTAGTTATACAACTACATTCATAGGAGTTAGGGGCACAGGACAACTATGAAAGTGGAAAAACCACAAATAAAACCCCCCACTATTTTTTCCTTTTACTTTTTACCAGAGAGAATATCTCTCTAAAGACCTCTAGGTCCTCCAGGGCAATTCTGCTGCCAAGATATGCTAGAAGCTGACCATGAAATTGTGCTGGAGGACCTACAAATGCCTAGGTCCTCCAGTGTACCTTTTGGCAGATGTTCACAACAGAATCATGCTGGAGGACCTTGAGATTCCTAGAGAGAACATATTAATCAAATCTGTGAATAATTAAATCTGCAAAAGTCAAAGCCACAAATGTGGAAGGCCAACTGTATATGTATTTTAGAGATGTTATGCACAGAGAGGTACACACAATAATTTACCCAGCCTTGCCTGGGTTGATATTAATGATATCACTTCCAAGTTGATATTAATGATTGCACTTGAGATTGAAATGAAGCAAAATTTGATTGGTAGCAACTAGAATCCAGAAAATGATAATAATAGCAGGCTTGATGCAAAATGGACCAATTTTCTGAAATAAGATTGACTTTGCCATTTTCCCCCCCCAAAACTTGTGTGGATCTGTGTAAGATGTTATCCTAAATCTAAATAACAGGTTTGATCAAACTGATGCATTCCAGAACCCAAAATACAAAAATTCAAAGTATGGGTTTGGAAGGTATAGTTGAACATTCACTAAAACCTTACGATAATCTTCCTTTCAGTTCTGTTGGACAGCACACCAGTTTCAATGACTGTGATCAAGAATGTGAATTTGTATGGTATGACAGACTTTATAATACAGTCAGTTCTCCACGGATTCAATCTGTTGTATCCACGGACTCAAGCATCCACGTCTTGAAAATATTCCAAAAAAGTATAAATTCCAAAAAGCAAACCTTGATTTTGCCATTTGATATAAGGGACACCATTTTACTATGCCATTATATTGAATGGGACGAGCATCCATGCATTTTGTTATCCACAGGGGGAGGGGGGTGTCCTGGAACCAAATCCCAGCAGATAACAAGGTCCCATTGTATAGCATAGATACGCACATATAAACACTGTATGGATTTCAGGTACACAGTGGTGTCCTGTCCAGATTGATAACCATTTTCTTAGTTTCAGTTATTTTTCTATGTCTGGTGTTTCCACTAAATATTAATATGCACACAAAGAGATAGTCTTTTAGAACAAATATGAAGAGGGTAGGGTCATGCTGCTACACCTGAGGTTGCACCTCTACTATCTTCAATCATGGAAGGCCCTGAGGAGAATGTGGGTGCCATTCCTAACCTCTTTGGGAGACATCAGAGGGACCATAATGTTGATATTGCAGTGTTGCAGCTGCTCAGCTTGTGTTCCCCCTCTTTGAGCCAGAACAGTGTGAGGCTGGCAGTATGTCTGGCAAGACAGATGGACCTGCAGCCATCAGAAGGATATAGGAAGCAGACTTACTGTACATCAGACTTTGTCGTTTAGCCTAATTAAGTCTATTTGTAATTCATACCATCTCTTTCCAGGGTTTTGGTCAGAGAGTCTTTCATATCTCTTTCTACCATTCTACCTGTTATATGTAAGAGTGGAATACGGTGCCATTAGCATGGCATTGGCATCTCTGGCACAGAGCTATGGTACCCATCCCACACTTGCATTAACTTTACCTCTTTTTGTTTCTGCTCCAGGAGGCTGTGGAATCCTGCCTGACTCGTGTCACCAAGCTGGAGCTTCAACAGCAGCAGCAGCAAGTGGTGCAGCTGGAAGGGGTGGAAAATGCCAATGCTCGGGCTCTGCTGGGCAAATTCATCAATGTCATCTTGGCCTTAATGGCAGTGCTCCTTGTCTTTGTCTCCACCATTGCCAATTTCATCACACCCCTGATGAAGACCCGCATGCGTCTCCTGAGCACCACCCTCCTGGTGCTCTTTCTGTTCCTCCTCTGGAAGCACTGGGACTCCATCACCTATCTTCTGGAACATGTGCTGCTCCCTAGCTGATTCCTCTGGCAGCCATGTACGAGGGCTGCATGGTATTTGTTTTTTTTCTTGTGGAGATGAAATTAGTCTCCCAGTTGATTAATTTTTCTTTTTGTCCACTTGGAGTATGTAATCTTCACTTGCCTCCTCTGCACAGCAGCTTTTATTCATGTCCGATGTCATCCCAGCCATAGGGAGTGTAAGTTGCATAGCACTTGTAAGAGGTCAAATAACTCACTCCTCTGGGATGCCTCTGCACAGGACATCAGGAAGGCAAAGGAAGCCTATGTTTTTTTTAAAATCCTCCTTCTCTTACATCTTCGTCATTCTTTAAAGTAGGCAAAGTAAGATTTAATGGCCAAGCTTCATATGCAAACAGGAATGATGATTTTTGAAAGTGGTTGCTTGGATGGTCTATTTTTCTGCCTGAGAAGGATGGTGAAAAGTTTGTTCCCAGGCACAATGCTAACATTGGAAGACAAAGGTTCAGCACTGAAAGTGAACTTTTATCTCTTCCCTCCTTTTTTTGGATAAACTACTGTCCCTTAGGATCATGCACAGAGTTCAAGGAGTAGAATGTACATATCACACCAGCTTGTCCAAGTCACATGGATACTTAACTTTCCATTCCTTCAGAACTGTTGATATACCAGCAGGGTAGCTGGGCATCTTATTGTTATGGGTTTGTCAACCTTGCTGGTTGCTTTAACAGTTAATGCCCAAGGGAGGCAGAATTTAGGAAGAAAGCATCTACCATTCTGGTGCAAATTCATCATTTTTGGTTGGCTTTGTTTTCTTTCTCTTTGCTTTTGTTTGATATCTTCAGAGACTTATAAGAAATTCAGACATTGCATCTGCGAATCTTACAATCGTGTGTGTGTGTGTGTGTGTGTGTTAATTTATTGATTTCACAAGTCTGCTTCTTTGTTTTGAAT
Source organism: Sceloporus undulatus (assembly GCF_019175285.1). Taxonomy (NCBI): domain Eukaryota; kingdom Metazoa; phylum Chordata; class Lepidosauria; order Squamata; family Phrynosomatidae; genus Sceloporus; species Sceloporus undulatus. The sequence goes on along the minus strand of NC_056525.1, from coordinate 58,926,603 downwards.
CAAATGTTGGATAGGAAAAAAATCTGATTGTCTTCACATCTCCTGTGTCCCTAGAGAAAATGGAATGCAAGATGGCTTTTAAAAAACCCTTGTTCTGTTCCAAATTAGAGCCCCTATTTGAATATGGCAATGTTTCATCAGATTCTACCATAGAGAACTTGGCTGTTACTTATCCCCCAATCTCTGCATACTGGAGTAAATGTTACAAATAGAGCTCATGAGATGTAGGATCACATCCTTCAGTGGAGATTTTTTTTCACAAAGTAGAAAGTAACTGATCACTTTCAGCCTTTAAGGGTCCTGGTGTAAAGTTTTTTATATGAAGGCATCTATTCACACTACTAAGTGTTCTCACTATTTTTATAGTAACTTTGCTAGGATATGGCACACTTCCCAGGCTGAAAATGAAATGATGTAGAAGAGGAATTCATGCCTGATGATATACTGGTATTTGCAAAAAAATAATTACTTCCTTTGTTTGGCAGAAGGGAGACTTAATTGTAAGTTGGACTCATGAATGTTGTAAGTAGTATAACAGAAACATGTGCTTCAGTACAACATAGGCTAGATCTTCTTATGTAGCAGACTTGAAGTGACAGTCTTGAGGTGACAGGGTGGACAAATTTGTTTTGGTGCATGTGTGCGTATAGCTCTAGGATCATGTTTATGATAGGTAAGTGTTGCTAAGAACAACATTCATGCAACTAGAAATCCTGCATAGGAGCTAGAAGAATTGATAGAATCTTCCATCTAAATATTGCTAGTTAGTTACATACAGGGGAAGTTTTTTACATGAGTTTTTCAAAAATTATATATTTTTTTCTCCTGCAAACTACAGTTACACAATACCAGGCTTTACCGCCTCACCGTTTTACCTATTTAGATTTAAATATGTGAATACCATGACTGTGCAATTTTGCATTGGTGAGAACTCTAGGCAGATGCCAACCATTAAGGAAGGAGGCACTGAAAACTCATGAGCATATGCACTTTATGACACAACCTATTATAAATGTCTGGGCTGTAAGATCCTAGAATCCAAGTGTTGTCCACTTCCACAGAGTTCAGAGAAATTGTGGAGAAAGAATTTTCATAAGTTCATCTCCCATCTGCAACACTACAACAAAAGAAGATGCTTTATCAGCTGAGATTCTGCCTTTCTTAAAGGCTGAATTTTATCCATTGGACATAGCAATTATTTGTTTCTCCTTTCTCCCTTTTCTGTAAATCACTTATAAATTTGCTCTTTCTTATGTAAAATCATTTCTGATTTTTCAAGGATATCATCTGTATGGTATCATCCCAGATGGCTCATTTTCAAACCCAGGCAGCTACTTTTGGCCCTGAGAGCCTGCATTTTACTCATTTCTTTGGAGAGATGAATCAAACCTAAAGTGGCTGGGCCCAAAGCCTGGAAAACATACTGTTTTAGACTGTAACTCCCATCACCCCCATTCAGTGTTGTCATGCTGGCTGGGGATGCTGGGAGCTGAAGTCCAAGGGTAACTTTCCAAGCCCTGATCTGAGCCTTAATAGAACCAACCTCTGTGATATCATCATGGAATGCTGGTCTAGATTTCATGTCTTGGATGCATTGCCTTTTCCTAAGGAAATCTCTGTGATTAAAAACAAAACAAAACCCATCATGTGTAAACAGCAATCTCAGAACTGCCTTTAAATAACCCATGGAGATGTGAAAAACTCAACATTTCTTTAATGTATATATCTATTTATTTTATATATATATTTTCCTAAAGAGTTCAAAAACAGCATACCTTTCCTGATCAGTTCCAGGAGGAGCTGGTTTTGTAGCGTAATGTGCATGGATAATTTATTTAATAATGTCGGGATGAATGTTGAATGACTTGGGAAAGAACTCTCAGTGACAAAAAAAAGCTATTCCAGAACATGAAATAAAAGATTTTGGCCACAATTCATGGTGAGAAGTGTAACTCTGTGCAGGACTAGAGCTTTCATCTTTGGTTATGACTTTGTACTAGCTTTGATCCAGCCCTTTGTCACCAATGAACAGATTGTAGAAGTTTTGCAGTGGAGGGGGTGAAAATTTGGGGGAGGGATTACAGGCAAAGAGTGAAAAAGGTACTAATGGAAGCTATAATTCCAAGCAATCCCCAGGTATCATAGCCAGTGATGGTTAGCAACTTCTGAGATATACAGTGCAAAAAAAGAAAAATTTACAAGCCCCAGGTAGAGTTGCTGCTGTTTTCAGCCTTTAAAAAAAGTATATGAAGTTAAAGCAAAGATCCCAAAAATATTTTTCACAAAAAGAGGGAAATGCATAACCTGAATGAGATTCATATTTTATTTGGACTTTTTCATGTTTATAGATTTCCAACCCTTCCCAACCACTCCACCCACCAGAAAACTTTAACAGTGTATGTTTTAAAGCGATTGGATATTTTTGTCTAGTATTTTGAATTATAGGCTGGTGGAAGAAGAACTGGTAACTTTATCAAGCTTGTGGGTTCCAGAAGGAAACAATGGCAATTGTCCTTTGTGGCCTTATACTCATTTGTGATTTATATTTATCAATCTAAACTGAACTAACATGGCATACTATCCCCCCCCCCATTCCACCAGCAATCACTCATCCCCTACCTTAACAAAAATACAAATGGCATGTGGACATATCCTAAGTTTCATTGGCAACTTGAGTCAAACCTAATTTAGAACTGTTTCATGCCATCAGTCATACATAACATGACCACATTTATGGATGAAGAATTCTTGGGCCGACAACTCTACAAGGTTTTACCTTTTACGGAATGGTATAATCCCTTCAACCACCATTTCAGGAGAAAGAGTGTTTGATCATCCTCTTAATTCATAATTGGAATTTATTTACACATGATCCTTGCAATCATGTAGTTGTCCATTACAGTACAAAAGAAATTTCTTACTGAATTAGCTTCTAGTGGTTCCATGTCCACTGCACATAGAAATGCAAGTTCAACAGTGCTATGTTTCTAGCCCTATGGCAGGTTTTAACTGGCAAGATTGCGGTCTTCTGTCATAGAAGAAAGCCAAGTTCCCCCCCCCCCCCCCCCTTGGCATTATCGTCTTCTGATACTGTTTGACTGTATTTATTATGTATGCTTGAATCTTGTCCTGCTTCCATCCCGTGGTATAAAATCTGTTTCCCTTTGGGAAACCCATACAGAGGAAGCTCTGGTTTCATTTCATTATATTTTTCCATTTGCCTTTTTCAAATAAAAAGCATTTTAAAACACTGGCAAAGGAAAGGTCCTTTATTCTTAATTGCTGTGGAGACACCATTCATGAGAAGGGGTATGTACTCTACAGAGAAAAACATGGCAATGGATCAGATGGTAAAAGATGAAAGTGCTAGTTTCTCACAATTATGTGGAAGGTAAGGATTAATCGATGTGTATGCCACATGTCTCTGGCCGTTGTGTAAAAGCAGTTTGCCATTTAGCACAAAAATAAAGATGAGTTTTTTTGACCACAACTAGGTAAGGTTACTTTTTGGAATACATTTCCCAGAATCCACCAGCCAATAGCCATCTCTGAGAATTGTAGTCAAAAGGGTAACTTTTGAAGCCTTGGAATGAGTTTTTCTTGGAGGTGAAATTAGCTAGATAATCTGATTAGTTAATTAAATTGAACCATTGATCCTAGGCATTGTAATTCTGTTTACTGAGCTTTCTGAGCTTTGGTGTTAACCTTAAGAAGAAATTGGCAGTAAACACTGCAGATCAAGAGAGTGGCTGAGCAAAACTTCCAGGTGGTCAGGGGACAATTGACTTTTTGTCTTCCTTTGTTATCCATTTGTACAACGTATTAAAAGTTGCTGTATTAGAAGTCTAACAGCAAGGATGTAAAATGAAGGAAAGTATTGGACTAGCGTAAAGACTGTGTTCAGAGATGGTAGCAGGTCCTGATGCTGATAGAATGGAGAATAAAGAGAGGGGCTGCCATGATTGTAGAATCATAGAGTTGGAAGAAACCACAAGGGTCATCCAGTCCAATCCCCTGCCAACGAGGAATACACAATCAAATCACCCCCCCCCCAACAGATGGCCATCCAGCCTCTGTTTAAAAACCTCCAAAACAGGAGCCATTCTGAGGCAATATAGGAAAAGAAGCAACCGAAGAGTGGACAAAGTACAGGCTACATTCAACTTATGGAACCTCCAGCGCCCCTCATGCTAGTTTTAAGTGTTTGGGGGTTCTCTTCCAAACATCCAGCAGGAGTGGCTTTGGTGTAACACAGATTCCCTTCCATTGCAGCCTGGCCCACTCACCCACCATCTGGAAACACGTGCCTGGGCACTTCTAATTTTATTTTTATTTTTGCCAGTTCTGGACCTGGTGCAGATAATGGCGGGTGCTGGGGGTGGAAATTTGGCTGCCATTCCCACCAAAGCTCTGGACCTTGAGATGTTCACATCAGATATGGCTTCTGTGCAATTGCAGAAATCAAATAGTTCACACAAAATAGGGTAGAAAACTGAAGACACTTGTGCTACTTTGAACCTGCCCAAAGTTCCTAGTAGAAAACTGCAGCTTCTCTGCTTGCCCAGTCCTTTGATGAATACCAGTGTACTGCCCAGAAATGTTATCAGTGTCCTTGTCTAAGAGATGGCTTCTTTCTAATTTCTGTGGCATAATGTCCTGCATGTGCCTCCTTCCCACTGCCATTTAAATTCTTCATTTTAAATTCTTTATTTTAAATTTTTCATTCAGATTTGTTAGTACTGACATGATGACATGCTACCATGCTAAGACAAGTGGAGTGATGTAGCAAAAGGCCAGCCCCATGAAACATTCCCTGGAACTTTAGAGCAAAAGCTTGTGTACATGACAAGAGGAGTAGGAACTATTTATAAAGCACCAGAAAGTAATAAGAGTGTTTTATTGCTCAGGCTATATTTCATTCCACTGCACTTGGATTAAGTACTACACTATATCATTATGAATTAGAAGCCCAAAAAGCACATTAGTTTGGGCCTGACCCCTTTGAGCATCATCAAAACATAAGTATTGGGGTTTTTTTTGTCTCCATACTCATTCAAAACAGTTTAGCATTTTCATGAAGTTACTTTAAAACTATGAGAGAGTCAATAACCATTCTCAATAAGTACATGTGAGAAGCCCCTAAGACTTCTTGCTCACTTTAAAGATACTTACACTTGGGCTATATTCCTTGTAGTGACAGCTGAGCATCACAGCACACCACTCTTATCCTCAGTGCCAATGTCTTTGCAAATATACAGAGCCAGTGCTTAGGATTTGGGTGCCACTCACCAGCAGAGCAAACCATTAAGAAATTCTCTTCCACAGTTTCAGTGCTCCATTGAAATGAAATGGAGCAGCAAAGAGAAACCACTGGAATGTGTCCTTTCTTGTTTCCTTTCTCTACCTCTATCCAGATGTTATAAACTGGATTTGAGACACTGTAATTGATATCACAAATGGGGATTCTTCTTTGGCAGTAAAGTTACCAGGTTTCAGGGCACTAGCTGAGGTCTTGGTGAATTGTTATGCAGTACTTCTCTGGATCTCCAGGTGGGGGGATAGTTTCACAGTGAGTCAAGGAAGAGATGTTATTTTTGTATGTGAAGTGTTTTGAAAGCCTGGGCGCACACACCACTCATTCTCAGCTGGCATCAGAATGCTTTGGCTCAGTGTGAAGGTATTTGTACATGTGCAACATTGGGGCAACAAAAATCTAGGAACAAAAATCTTGCTCTAGGAGCAAGAGGAGGGAAATGGGGAGGGAAATGGTGAATGCATTCACTTTGGCTTATTGTAGTGCTGTTAGGTGGGAAACGGCAGGGTTCCTGTACTTTTAATAGTTGTGCAGAAGAGGTGATTTCAGCAGATGTTGCTTGTCACTCAAGCACCACCTGCTAAAATTCTCTAATCTCTCTCTCCCCTTTCCTCCCTCCCTCCCCAGCCCTGGAACTAAATGTAGCTTACAGAGATTTTAAAAGTTCACAATGTGCAAAAGTGAAAATACAATTGAACTCTCCACGACAGCCAGCATGGTGTACCGCTTTGGTTGTCGAATTATGATTCTGGTTCAAATCCCCATTTGGCCATGGAAACCCATTGCATGACCATGGATAAGTCACACTCTCTCAGCCTCAGAAGAAGGCAAATGAAACCCACTCTGAACAAATCTTGCAAAAAACAACAACTAAAAACCACCCATGATAGTGTCACATTAGGGTTGCCATAAGATGGAAACAACTTAAAGGCACACAATGATAACAACAGAATTAAGAGCAAACCAAAAGCACATTTAAAAAATAAAACAACAAATACAGACAATACAGTACATTATAAAAGGTACATTTTCCCTGTGAGCAATCAGTTCTCAAAGTTGTATACTGTATAAAGAGAAAAATGTTTACTTGCCTACAGAAGGACAGCACTGAGCGAGGAGGAACAGCCTAGCTTTTTGAGAAAGAGAGTTTTAGATGCTGGAAACTTCTACTGAAAGAGGGGGACAGGATGGGGAGAAGGCCCTATCTTGAAGATCTCTAAACATGATCAGGCTCATGTGGGACAATACACTGCATTCCTTCAGATACTGTACACCTGAGCCACATAGAGCTTTATAGGTCATAGCCAGTATCTCAAATGGTATTAAGAAATGGGCCAGCAGTCAGTGAAGCAATAAGCTGTATGCTCCCTTAAACCCACTTCAATTAACAATCTGGCAGCAGCTGTTTTGATCACAGAATCATAGAGTTGGAAGAGAGCTCAAGGGTCATTCAGTCCAAGCTCCTGCCATATAGGAACTCACAATCAAAGCACTCCCAACAGATGTCCATCCAGTTTCTGTTTAAAAACCTCCAAAGAAGGAAATGATCAGCTGATTTTCCAAAGATGCTTTAAAAGCAACCCCACATAGAGCATATTACAGTGATCGAAATGGGATGTAACTAAGGCATGTGTCACTGTAGCCATATTCAAAATTCTAGAATAGGTGAAGCTGACACATAAGCCTTAACTGTGCAAATGCTCTCCTGGCCACCATAGAAATCTCAGCTTCTAGGCTCAGGACTGAATCCAAGAGTGCACCCAAGCTGTGGACATGTGTTTTCAAAGGTTATGTAACTGGACCCTCAAACTCTAGAGTCCAGAAAATCTCTTCCAGCCATTTCATGTATATATTATACAGCATGGGGGACAGAAAATATCCCTGACAGATCCTACAGGCCAATGGTAGAACAGCATTCCTCCACCACTTTCCAGATTTACCGGTACCTGTCTGAGATGGAACGAAGCCATTGTAAAACAGTGCCTCTACATCCCATCTTAGAGAGTCATCCCAGATGGATACCATGGCTGGTGATACTGAAAGCTATTGAGTGGTCCAGCAGAACCAGAAATGACTCTGTCCCTAATTAGACAGTCCACCAAGGTGGCTGAAGCTGTCTGTCCCATATTAGGGACTAAAACCAGAGTGAAATGGATCTAGAAAACCCATGTCAGCCAGGAACCCATGGAGGCCAGTACACATGTTCCTGTACTTTGCTCAGAAATGGAATGTTGGAAACTGGTCACTAGTCCAATACAGTGGGATCCGGGGGGTGGGGGAAAACAATGGTCTCAGTGATGGTCTTACAGTATTCCTTGTTTTAGTAAGGCATGCCCTCACTTATACAGAAACATCTTGGTATGCTGATATTGTGCCTTAAGCTTGACTTTCGAAAGAGCAGCTTCATATGGATCAAATTTCAAAGGAATGAAGGACCAGAACAGACAGGCCAAAATAAAGCTGCTTCAGGTCACTTTGGAGGTATGCTGTTTAAATGACACATGCTTCTTAAGAGGCCAGAAGCTGCAGCAGAGCTGTGTTCTGGTCCTTAGGACTGGAGCATAGCTTTGTCACAGTTTCCGGCCTCTTAGGGCGCATGGATCATTTAAACAGCATATCTCCAAAGTGACCCAAAGCAGCTTTATTTTGGCCTGTCTGTTTGGGCCCGAAGTTTCCCAGCCCAACTCAGAAAGAACTTTGTAACTTTCATCAATATCCTTTAACTTCCTTAAACTTAATGGACCACTTCAGGCAAGGGATATGATGCATATACATGCATGAAGTTATTAAAATGTGGGATCCCTTGATGACCCTCCATGCTATGTCTAAAGATAAGCATTTAGAGAGATCAAAGCACATTTCAAGAAGGTAATGCCTAAATCTAGATGATTACACAAAGGCTGGTATCTTGTTAGTACATATGCGAAAGTTACTTTACACATGTAGGGTGAATTATTTGGCATTGTGCAGTGGATGTATTCTGCTGACAGCAGTGGAAGCAGAGTTTCACATGGAGCAACATTGTGCATTGAAGATGTGCACTGTGCATTGCTCACTGTGCAACAGTACCCAGTCATTTATATATGTTGCGCAAAGTTGCTATTTTGCATGAGGGTTGTGTAGCAGTGGTGCAACATATCTCTACATGTGAATATTTACGCTATGCAGAGGGGATGCTGGATTGCAGCCACAGAATGTGTTTGTGTGTGGGATGGTAGTGGGACACAGTACTGACCTAGTTCCTCAGCTGATGACAATTTGCAAGAGGGTTATGAAATGAGACAACAACTTGAACGTACAGCTGGAAGGCGTGTAGGGTTGTCAGATTCAATAGCATGCCTATGGTTCTAACAGTTGTTCAGATGAATTAATTTCAGCTGCTTCATCGTGTCTCATATGAGTGCTGCAATGGTTAGAGAAGGTTCACATACCAAAATCTGCTTTCCTGCAGAAACATTTGAAGCAGAAGAGCACTGTCCCCTAGCAAGTGTGACAAGAAATAAAGAACCTCAGCAAGGTTGAACCCGAGCTTGTGGAATGCTGTTTGTCCACAAAAGATTTGCTAGTGGCCAGCCACTTTAGAAATGCCTCTGCTTGGACCTTGAGCTGAGATAGGAGCTGCCATTTTAGCAACTTTCATTTAGCTCTCAGATTTATGGAACTAAAAATAACAGCATGGGGAAACCATCCTCTCCATGTTTGGAATAGCTTCCAGTTACATGGTAGGAGCACAGCCATCAGTACAGCACATGTACTTTGAAGGAATATGACCTGTCCCCCAATATGCAGTCCAACATTCTTTCCACCTTCTCAAAGCAGATTGCAGAGGTTCCTTTTCCATAGGAAGTCAGCTACTGCAGACTACAAGGATTACCTAAAAAATCTGGGTTTGTGTCTGCATGATGATGATGATGATGATGATGATGATGATGATGATGATGATGATAATAATAATAAAATTTATTTATATCCTGCCTCTCTACAAAAGCAATTGGGGCGGCTTACAAAAAAAAAGGTGATCACCAACACCTTGTACTGGGCCCGGAAACTGATGGGCAGCCAGTGGAGTGATCTTAAGATTGGTGTTATATGGTCTCTTCTGGATGCACCCGAGACCAATCTGGCTACCATGTTCTGAACTAATTGAAGTTTCCAGACCAAGCATGAGGGTAGCCCCATGTAGAGTACATTACAGAAATCAAGACGTGAGGTTACCAGTGCATGTACTACGGTCTCAAGGTCCCTGACTTCCAGGAAAGGGCGCAGCTGGCGTATCACCCGGAGCTGATAACAGGCACTCCTGACCATCGCATGGAACACTCTGAACTTTATTCCTCTTTCAAAAGCATATTCTAAGGTGCAAATTAGAATGGATTCTAATTGCATCACTACTTTTGTGGGCCTGCACTGATCACTAGACAGCATCACAGTACTGAACTGGGTGAAGAGCTAAGAAATGGGTATGTCAGGGGGGGGGGTTGGACTACAGCTCCCAGAATCCTACACCCAGCAATGGTCAGTGGTCATGCTGGTTGAGGGATGGGAGGTGAAGCTGCAGCACAATAAGAAATATTTCTATTTATTTCAAATTGAATAAGGAAAACACTTGAAAGCTAATTTTTCCAATAATCCTGGTTCTACTTAAATTGTTTCTCAACTGGTATAAATCTACTCAACTATTTAACTGGAATACTCTGCCCTTATCCGGACCTGCTATAAAGAATCAGGAATGGAGCTTGATATCTTTCCTCATGTCTGTTTTGTTCCTGAACTGAGGGTGGCGGGAAGCCATTACATTTTCTGAAAGTTCACCTCATGTTTTAGTTTTACATTTTTCACTTGTGTCATCTGAACATACGGTAATTTCAATGTGTTTGTTAGCAAATACAAAACTATGTTTGTTTGGTTTCCTGAAGACTATTTGCAAGAGGAATGGAAATGAGATTTATACTGGTAACAACTCAGACAAGAAACTATAGTCTTAAAATGCCTCATATATGGAATGAATATTACTGATAGTTACAATATAGGTGCAAACTCAGAAAGGCAGCTGTACAGTTTTGTTTTGTTCTTCTGTTTTAAAGGACATGGCTATACTCCTAACAAATCAGTTTTATCCCACTTTAACAAGAATTGTTTTCCTCCCACCCCCAATCTGGATACTGAAGTTTAATAAGAGGACTGAGGTCATTCTATTAGAGTCCTAATCCCCTCTTTTCAAAAGCGGTTGCTATGCGTGGCATAGAATATCCACGGGCTTGCAGACAAACTACAATAAACATTAACCAAGTGTCATGAGCATTGATTGAGAGACCCAAGAACAATCCAGACCTATCCAGATATGGCATTCTTGTCTATATGCAAAAGCCTCCTGCTGGTTTAGAAAATAGCAAGTGATGAAATTATACTCAAGTTACAACTTTAGAGAGCCAAGAACTGCATATAAGGAAGTTATTGACAGATGGTTATTTTCTTCACTAGTGCTGCCTATCATGATCCCACCTATGGATTCTCTTTCTTGAGAAATTCAATGAGGCTTGTGCATGTGTGTGCTGAGATGCAGTTTGAAATCTACAATGCATGGTGCATATCATGCTCAAATTACCTTTTCAGACTACAGTTCTTGGAATCTGACGTATCTCCCCACCACCATCACAGACTCACCTGGTGAGGACATGAGAGAGAGCCTTCTCAGTGGCTGCTCCCACTCTCTGGAATTCCCACTGGAGGCTCAGTTGGTCCCATCCCAGCTTTCTTTTTGCCAGCAGGCTAAAACATTCTTATTTAAGCAAGCTTTTAATGCTTATGCAGGGAAGGTTTTTAATGTTGATGTAAGTCTAAAAAATCTGAAAGACCAAAGATCCCCATCCCTGGACAAGGAAGTTAGTTTCAGATCTCAGAAACTATTATTCTATGGCTTTGTTTGATGCTTACCTGATATATTGAGAGTTATTCTGTCATTTACATATGTATTTAGTAATCTGCCCAGTACAAAGATCCAAGTTAGCTTGTCATATGTATTAAAAAAAATACAGGTAAAACCAATCATAACATTTGAGAACCATTTATCAACACATTTAAAATCTATATATTAAAACTAAACCTTGAATCAAATAATTTGAAAAGCATTTAAACACATAACGTAAATACATAACAAAAAGGGTGGGGAAAGGACAATACCTCTCCCACTCAATGATTCTACACCTGACAGCTTCTAAATTGTGCTTAACTATTTTCAGGTAACAGATACATAACACATTATTATATATCTGGTGCACAGCTCTTTGAGAGTCCTAAGATAAATATGCATGTAACCGTATTAGTAGTGTTAGCATATAGGGAGAACCAGTGTGGTATAGCGGTTTGAGTGCTGGACTGTGACTCTGAAGACCAGAGCTTGATTCTCTGCTCAGCCACGGAAACCCATTGGATGACCTTGGGCAAGTCACACCCTCTCAGGCCCAAAATACCCCATGGTAGGTTTGCCTTAGAATCACTGTAAGTCAGAAATGATTTGAAGGCACACAACAATAACAAAGCATATATAAGTCTAGGTTCTCTGAACATCTGTTATATACTTAATATTTGTTTAGGAGGTGGTGCAGGAAATCCACTTTGTTCATTTTACTACTGTACACACATGCATACATACATGCATGTACGGATCCATTAATTATATTGCAGCTGTTATACAAAGACCAGGTCCTTGTGGTTGGCTGGCCCTTTGGTTTCACATTTTGGCTCTGAAAGCTCAGAGAATGGGAAGCAAATTGCCTACTAGCTGTACTTGTTCATTTAGGCAATTTGGGTGTGCATCGGGCTTGTTTGATTTGCACAATCATTTAGTCTTGTACCTTTTGTACACCAGTATGAATCACTATGGTCAACAAACACAGTGCCAGAACTGCCATAAGGACATGGACACAGACATTTTGGGACTAGGATGTGTTTGTGCAGATCATTTACCTCTCCATCATCCACCAGGCCAATGGGCTACAATTCATCTTGTTCCCCCATAAGAACAATTAGCTGGTAGACATGGCAATGGCTCCAACAGGACATTGGTCACTATATCCATAGCTATTGGCTAGTGACCTTAAAGGAAATACAGTGTTATGGGGATGATACTTTGTTCAAGGATATTTCTAGGGCCACTGTTGTTAATTTAAGGAAACCCAAAAGAATGTTTGAGGAAGAGGCAGTTTGGCCTTGGCTTGTTTATGTTTTCTATTACTAGGGAGCAGAACAAGCATTTTCCTGAAACAGGATCTTTATTGAGCACAGGTGCAGTGTAAATAATCCACCTCAAGTACGAAATCGATTGCCATTGTAGGAGTGGGGAAGTTTCAGGCCTCAGGTCTCATGCGTCCCTCAATGTTCGTTTTTCGCACACCAGTTCTGCCAAGACACTCACCAAAGTGAGTGAAAATGTGAGAAAAATGTAATCTCCCAATTGTCCAAACTGATCCTGCCCCAAACCAAAATATGATGGCTTGTCTTAATTTCACCCACACCTCCTCAAAAGCCCCCCCACCAAAAACTGGCCCAAAATAAAGTTGATAGAATCATAGAGTTGGAAGCTGTCACAAGAGTCATCTAGTCTAATAACCTGCCATAAATCAAAACTAGGCCCTTTCTGGTTTTAATGTATCTCTATATTGTTTCAGTGTGGTTCCCTTATAGGAAGGCATGAGAGCAAAAACTGATCCAACCTGTGTGTTTTTGGACAACTCTGCCTAGTTTTTGAGAAAGGAGAGAAATCTGTACGGAATCTGTGTTAAACAGGTGTGTCTCTGTGTGTATGTATAATGTTGTGGGGTGGAATTCAGTGGCACTTGCTGAATCAGAGCACCCATGGGAGGAATACAAGAATGGCTGCAGGTTTTGTACTCCTGCTGCCAAGGGAGAGACATATGATAATGGATCTTCACTGGGAACATCTTAACTGTTTTATCACCATATGTGGAAAATGCAATGGATGGTTTTTTTCATAGAGCTGTTATCTCAAGATGAACACAGAGGAACAGGATGGCTAATTTGGTATATTTCAAAATCCCACTTTCTGGAATTTAGAAGGCTTTTCAAAGTCACTAACTAACTGCCAGTTTTATCCACTAGAGGTCACCATCTTTCCAGTTTTTAGCTACAATGCAAATTAAAGAAGGAATGTTGAACTCTTCAAAGGTAAGTGTAGGACAAATAAAAAGTGCCTTTTAATGACATTGTTTTCACTTTCAGTGTGATCTCTGAAAATATGTTACAGCTTTAATTTACAAAGTGCATTGCAGTCTTTATTGTGGCTTGTCATTCTTGTTTTGTGCCTTCCATTTGTTTCTGATTTATGGTGAACCCAAGGAGAACCTACCTGTATTGCAGAGTTTTCATGGCAAAGTTTGTTTAACTGTTGCCTTCCTGACTGTGACTTGCCCAAGGTTACCCAGTGGGCTTCCATGGCTGAACAGGGATGTATTCTGACTCTGGGGCTGCCCTGATCCTGCCTTGTTACAAAGGCCCTCTGTTTCAAAGCTGGGCAGCTATTTGCACATATGTCCTGCTGAGCTGCCCTGCACATCTGCCAACACTGTGGGTTGCTTCACTCTGAAGTCAGAATAAGGTGTCCAGCAATGATTGTGTAGATAGATACCTTGTTCTGACCACAAAGCAAGCGACTGGTCTGGTGGCAGCAGTGGCAGTACTGGGTGGCTCAGTAAGATGTATTTTAAATAGCCACACAGTGTCAGAATAGAGGGCTCTGGATCTTCTGGGAAGACTCAGAGCAAATACTAAGGGTTTTTTAAAATTCTATTTTAAGGGGGTATATCCTGGTTCTGGTGTTCAATGGGCCAGATGTTATCTGGACTGTTTGTACTGGAACTGGAGTTTAGGCCATGCATCATCTGGATTCCCTGTGTAGAGAACAAGAGGACACTTTATTTGGCCCATGAAGACAGGGCTTCTATCCAGCACTCAAACCACTGCACCATTTACCATTGTGAAATTGGGCCCAACTAGAAATAAAAACTATCTGTGTGGTCTTCTAGAGATAAAGCACCCAGCTCAACTTATAAAAAGTCATAGTGGAACTATTCAGTCATTCTCTCTATACTTGGTTAATTTCTGTTGTTATTTAAAGGCAATAACAGTGATAGTTGGTGGCTTCTATGCTGAGGCTTAAGTAGCTCCATCCTATGGAATCCTTGGCTGTGTAGTTTTACAGTCTTTAGCCTTCTTTACTAAAGAGTACTGGTACCTCACAAAACTAGAAATCCCAGGATACTGTAGGATGGAGCAATGGCAGTTAAAAGGGTGTCAAACTGTATTAATTTTACTGTGTAGTTGCACCCAGTGTTTGTAATGTTCAGCAAACCATGAAAACCACAAATAATCCATGTTCATACTAGCAACACATTAAAGAAAGTCACACACAGCTGCCAGCAAATTTAAACACCCAAGCATTATTATTCACAGTAAGAGCTTTATCAGATTTATTTTCAAAGATCAGTTAAAAGCCTTCATGCTTGAAAAAGCAAAGAGCTCTATTAAATGTTCAAGATATTATTTTGTAGGCATGAAACACCCTCTGGTGGAAATTCAGCAGGCAATTCATTGTAGTCTTTGCATACAGGTAGAAATTTTATTATCTGCCCCTTTCTGTAAATCAGGTAACTCATTTCATTTTTTTTTTCTGCCAAAGAGTTGTACCCTACATTTCTTCCTGTTGGAATTCATTTGTTAGTTTTGACTCAGCTTTCTAATCTATTAAAGTCATTTTGAATTTTAATCCTGTCCTCTGGAATATTAGCTACTCCTCGTAATTTGGTGTCATCTATAAATTTGATAAGCATGCCTTCTATTCCTTCATCCAGGTCACTGATAAAAGTGCTGTATAGCACTGGGCTCAGGACAGAAACTTGTGGTATCTATTAGTTACTTCTCTTCAGGATGAAGAGAAACCATTGGTGAGCACCCTTTGGGTTCAGCCAGTCAACCAGTTACAAATCCACCTAACAGTAACATTGTCTAGCCTACCTTTTACTTCTTTCAGAACCTTTACGCATAGAGGAAATTATCAATGTTATAACAAATATGAGAAATGGGAAGTCCCCTGGCCCTGGTGCATTTCCAGTTGAATGGTGCTAGATTGCTCCAACCTTACAAATATATCTTAGAATCTAGCTCCATCTCTTCATCATTAAATGATTCCTACTTTACCCTCATACCTAAACCTGGCAAGGATCATACTTGCTGTGCTAACTACCACCCAATATGCTCATTTAATATTGGTATCAAAATAATGACAGTGATTTTAGTTAATAGCTTACAAAAAGCCAATTCATCTGAACAGGCAGGATTTATTAACAACAGGCAGGGAAACAATAATTTTAGAATTGGTTGTGGATGTGATCAGTCAGCTGTTATTTGTTTAGATCATGAGGAGGCCTTTGATAACATTTGCTGGTCATTTATTTTCACAGTATCAGCTAATCTTGGGTTTTTTGAAATAGAGGAAAAATTTCTATTCAGCACCAAGAGCATGGACTATGACTAATAGTTGTTTCTCATCCTTTTTTTTTTACATTGAAACAAGGTTCAAGCAGGGTTGTTCCTTGACTTCTTCAATGCTCAGTGTGTGCATGAACCCTTAGTGTGTACTATAAGATAAAATTCCAGGACCAATGGATTTGTACATCAGTTTAGAATTTTCAAATGTTCTTTTTGCGGATAATCTTTTGTTATCCAGAAGTTGATCCCTGTTTTGATGCAGTTGTTTAATATTTTTCATAAAATATCTGAGTATTCAAATTAGCTAGTCTAAGTTAGAAATACTGTCAGTGGGAGACAAGATGCAGTGGTGTACCTAACATATTTGACAGCCAGTGTGGACACCTCCCCCAACAAAATTATTTTCAATTATAATCATGAAATGATATGATTAATGATGTTTCCACCACCACTATTGTTGCTGGTCTCTTTGTGGTGCCTTTCCTAGAATCAAAACAGAGGCTTAGAACCATGAATCTATGGAAATACAATACAGTACTTGACTGCTTTCAATTTGTTTTTTCTCCCTTGTTATGATGGCTTGGTAAAGTAGAAGGCAGCAAGAAAAGAGGATGACTGCATTCCAGATGGATAGACTCAGCCAAGGAAACCATGGCGGGATACAAACCGCCGCTTTGCAGCGGTCCCCGACCGGCGCCATTTGCTCTGCGCGGGAGCTGCAGCAGCCAAACCGCACGGCTCCTGCGCGGAGCAAAAAAGAAGCTCCATTTCGGAGCTTCTTTCCGCGGTGCACTGATGACGTCGCGAAATGCCAAGGGCGCATTTGTGACGTCATTAGGGCCGTGCGACGTTCGGACGCTCAGCGTCCGATACGTCAATATGGCGCCGGCCATGTAGAAGGGCCGGCGCCATATTGTACGGACACAGTCTGTACTAGACTCAGGGGCGTCTAGAAGAGACGCCCCTTTTTAAAAATGGGACATCCTCCGGACGTCCCAACTGCCGGTATGTAACCGGCCCATGGCTCTGAGTCTGCAAGACCTGAGCAGGACTGTTGATGACAGCATGACTTGGAGGTCTCTCATTCGTACAAATTACCATAAGTTTAAGGCAACCTGATGGCAGTTAACAAAGAAACAAAACAACTGAATTTGGAAAGGCTTACCCCAAAATAAACATGCACAGTAACGTAAGTGGTTTCTGTATGTGATCAGTTTATCTTAAAACAGAATGTGGATCTGGTCTTTCCTCCCACAGTTTTGAGTACAAGTTTGATGAGATAGCTATGTGGTATTCCTGCCACTTTGACAGATGTCCTAATAGCGCCCCCCCCCCCAAATGATACACTGATACAAAAATTAAAGTAAAATCATCACTATATTTTCTGAGCAATTGTATCTTCACATTGGAACATTTTACATATCTAAGGAAAAACCATAGGTCCCCACTTAGATAATACATTCAATACTATTGTGACTGCTATTCATTACTGTGGTAATGACTCTTCCCCTCTCTCTTGCAAAAGCATGTACAATTTCATTAACCATTTGGCTTTATATTTTGTGTGATTTGATCTTTTTTTTTTTACAGTTGTGTGCTCTTAGCATCTCATTTGGACATTTTGGAAAGGGAGATGCCCATACAGCAGTTTGCTTAAATACTTTAAATTTACCTGGAACAGTGTGTATATGTCCAGAACACAAATAATCCCAGCTGCAGCTGGCACATTAAACTAAAAGGCAAGGTGAAGAAATGAAGCTGCGGGGAAAGGCCCCTTGTGTGACAAATGAACGGCCACAGCAGAAGCTGTGAAATCTTTGGTGACGTGGGCATCTTATCTGCTAACCCCTCCCCTGCAATGTCTCACGTATGGGCACAGAACAGATGGCATACAAGGGACAGAGCTCTGACTGTGCACACAACAGGGAGCAGAGGGGTGCCTGCTCCACCCTTGAAAGGTTGGTGCATTCGCTCATTGTTTTCATTCCATTTGCCTTGAGAACAATTCCTTCTGCTCCCGTGTGTATCTCAGGCCTTCTTAATGACTTGCATTCCCAGTGGCTGGAGCTGGCTCAGCGGGACATATTGGCTCATAACAGCCCCCCTTTGTCCCTGTGGCATGAGGAGAAGGGAGGCTTTTACGTCACCCTGGGTGGAATTCCTTAATGCCATTCAGGCCTGTGTTGCTAATTGCACCTTATGTAATAGCTGCAGCTGGGTGCCCATTGCTCCATTGAAAGAGGGATAAGTCAGAGTGACAGGGGCCTGGTTCTCAGCAAGGAGCAGGGACTGCTGAGAAGCAGCCGAGGCTTTCCTCACAGTGATGCTGAATGGTAAGAAGGGGGCAAAGATGCACAGCAAAGTCCCCCTTATCCCAGCCCACTGAATGAAGTGGTGGGCCTTCACGCCTCAACCCCCTGCTCCTCTCACACTTGGGCATTTGGCCTCAAGACTCCACAGGGACTGGAAAAGCTAAGGCAGGACAGCTCCCCCCTGTTTGTGTCAGTGGCAGCTGACAGTGGAGCTGGTTACAATGCAAATCTGGGAGGAAGGGTCGGACATGGGATGCCCTACGCTCCTCTCCTGCTGTGGGGGGGGGGGCGCTAATACAGGAGTTGACACAGTGGTTCCCAGGGGCCTGTTGTTTAAAATAGGAGCATTGGAGAGAAACTCAATAGGATCAGGCCAGACAGACACATTCCAAGGTCTTGGAACAATGGAGAAACCCCTGGGCAGCTAGAAGAATAGTGAGACAGAAGGCCAGGAAAACATGAAGACTGGTCAGTATTGAAAGAATCATTCCTAAGTGGTGTCACATCAGTTGGTCAAATTTCTGCTGTCTTAAATCTTAATATTTTTTTTAAAACAAAAAAAAGAGGTAGGCAAAGTTACCAAGGTAATGTGAACATAGCAAATAGAAGAGAAAAAAAAACCCTTTCAAACTTCCATGAATAGACTTTTCCTAAGATTTGCTGCGGTGATGAACACTAGGAAAAGTTGCTTTTTTGACTACAACTTGTTGAATCTGCCAGACAGGTCAGCTGCATCTCACAAATACTCCAAACAGAACTTTCAAAATACGTTGAAGAAGATTTGAGCACATTCTTCTTTGGGATTTTGACAGTCTGTCATGACATGCTTTGTTAGAGTCCTTGACTTGTGTGATAGCGGATAACATTCAACTGAGAGGTCTGGATCTCATTTTTCTAAATCATAACAGCTAAGTATTGATATAATCAAAGTGACATTGTAATACACTGTTGGTATTATGACTCTGATGTTGGAAATTAAGATCAAGATCTTATTTGACTGCTGGCAAAATGTAAAGCTGGGGAATGAAGGTTACTCCTTCCCTGACTGTGAAATGGCAGCCAGTGATGTCTCCCTGGTTCAGCTGCATCTCTCCAGCAACTGACTACTGTGGGAATGCACTGAGGTACACTCCTCCTGCTGATTCAGAAAGAGGAATGTGATACCTCCTTAAACCAGAAATGTTACACCAGTGTATGGAGTTTATAATAAGGGATGGATCCCATGCAGAAACAGGATTTAAAAATCCGGAAAAAACCCACAAAAGCGGGTTGATTTTCAAACATGTTAATAAGCATCCAGACAGATTAGCAGCCGTTAATAAGCAAGAACACAACATTAATCTGAATGGAAAGTTGACAAAGCCCGCTCCTTTTTACTTTGGGGATTTTCTGAAAGTAAGAAGGAGAGGTTTTGTTGACTTTCCATTCAGGTTAATGTCTCGTTAATGCTCATTAACCTTATGTCATGTGAAAATCATCCCGCTTTTGTGGATCTTATCCATTGTCTGTTTGGGTTAACCTCCAACGTCGTCTGAAAATCTACCTGCTTTTGTGGTTTTTTTTCCAAATTAAATTCAGTTTCTGCATGGGATCCATCCTGTGTGATTAACTCCTATGTTATGAACAGGACTTTGTCCTTAAGGGACCAGTGCTATGAGAAGTTAAACCAGAAGCAGGGGAAAGAGTAGGCAAATTTATTTCATTTAATTTGAGTACCACCTTTCTCCTAGAGTGGGATTCATAGTAGCTCACAAAAATAGATAGTCTTTACTGGTTTCACTACTTGTCATTTCTAGATTTATGAGTACATTGCTACACTTGGGCTTTATGAACTTCTTTCTGTAAGTTCAGTTCTTCTTCTTCACATAGCTAGGGAAATGCAAACAGCATATGGAGTCTCAACAAAGGCTGCCAGAGAAGATTTGCACACATGGAAGCTAGATTTAGGGGCTTCTGCAACCAAGCCTGTGTTATTTTGTTTTCTCCTGTTCTGTCTTTGATGTTTGATGGGTTTCCTGAAATAATAAAAATAGGTTCCCCCCTTCTTACCTTATTATGAGTATCCCAAGTGGTTACTGCTGTTTAATATTCAGAAGCTCACAGTAGTAGCCCACTTATTTATACAGTAGAAATTCCAAACCTTCTTACATCTAGAAGACTTGGATAGTGTGATCTGTGTGATGGAGATAGTTTTTGTCTCATAAAGATAGACAAATGTTCTCAATATTAAATTAGGCCCGGGACAGACTGCCAAGAAGTGGCGGCCTGATGGCAGCCTAGTTTCCTCCACAGGGACGGTGCAGCCCCCAAACGGCACATCGTCACTGCAGAGAAAAAAGAACCCAGAAAAACTGGGTTCTTTTTCTGGCGCCACAATGATGCTTTGAGTGCACCATTGGTGCACTTGCAATGTAAGCGCCACACAGCAACATGTGGATGCTGCATGGCACTTACGTAACAATGGCGATGCCCATGTACATCTGATACCATGCTAGGGTTAGGGACTGTGCGGTTGCCACGTGGTCCCTGACCCTAAAATTGCTGCTGATATGGCACAAAAGACTGGTGTGTACCATGCCTTAAATACTCATTGATTTTAGAGATCAGAAATGCTGCAGTCTTAATTCTATTTGTGATATAACTCAAACTTTTTAGTAAAAGTATGAATAATTTCTCCACGTTGAGAGCTTGGCGCCAAGTCTGATCATCATCTGATACAAAAAAAATACATTTGTTTAAAATCACATGTACTTTCATTGACCTTTTCCCTTTGCTTGTCTGAGCAAGAAGTCTTGGAAAAGCATGTTCAAGATTATTCATGAGCTCCAGCATGCTCCAAGTCAGCATTTTAGGTAGACCTCAATTATTGCTATACCAGTTCCCAGATCTTGCAGATTTGTTTAGTCAAAGGTGGCTACCATCTGTATTCTCATTTGTGTTAGGGGAATTACTCTCCCTCCTCATTGTCTCATAAATCTCCCATGCAAAAGCAGTCATGCTACAGATCCTGTTTCAGCCTTGTCAGGGACAAGTGTCACTTCACTTGCAGGCACCTGTGGATTACCATGGCTAAGCATGTTGGACACACTCCTCCAAGAGACCAGCCAAACATGTTTTGCCTATAACAAAACAAATTTTAGGTGCAACAGGACATACATAAAAGTTCAATAGGTAACATGTGCTCTTGCACAGCTGCTAATAAATCTAATGTAATGAAATCTAATGTGAAGTGGAAAAACTCATGAAACAGAACACCCATTTATAGCGCCTGATTACCTTGACATTCTTTAAGATTCTTCTGCTGACATGTGGGATATGGAAACATCTTTTAGGTCTATTGTTTAATTTGTCAGTGATTTCTATAAACTCATATTAGACAGGCTTTAAAAGTAAGCATCATGCCTGCACAGGATTACAGATCAGCTTTTGAGACTTTGAATAAGTGTGTGTGTGTGTGTGTTATAACTTCTATTCCTCTTATTCTTGCTCTTATCTTTAAGAGGAATATTGCTTTAGTCCTCAATAGTTAGGGGATAATTTAGTCCATTGCTGACTGAGATTTCTCCATAGGATGGAGAAACTGCTCCATCCAAACTACTTCTAAGCATGCATTTGCTTCATGAGATATCAACCTAGAACGTGTCAGAGGCATAAGCCAAAGGGCAATCAGTCAGAGTAAGTTCAAGACATTTTGCTGCCTAAGGCAGAGCAGGAAAATGTGTCTCATCCCTTTCCACAAGATAAGGTGCCTAATACCTATGGCAAGGTAAACTATTTTGGCATATGAAGTATAAATCCCAGAAACACCTCTTCACCTTCTCAACAGTAAATAATAACAATAACAATAATAACAATAACAATAACAATAATAATATGATTTATTTATAGCCCACCTTTTCACAAGGAATCAAGGCAGTTACAACATCAAAAAACATGTAGTACAATAAAAGTAAGTATCAAATACCATTAAAACAAGTCACCTTCCCTACCCCCCACCCTAATCATAAAACAACACAATATAAAATAACCATTACAGTATCAATAACCTTTAATAAGTAGAATTAGCTAAACTGAGGAACAAAGCGAGGCTGGAGAGTCTACATTTGCAAGGCGGGCACCTATCTTGCTTGAGGAGGGGTGGCTAATTTGGAAAGGCCTGCTGGAAGAGATCCATCTTTGCGACCTTCTAACAGATCTCCTCTGACAGATCTCCTCTGGCAGGTCATTCCTTAGCCTAGTAGTTGCAGTAGAAAATGCCCTCTGTCTTGATTTTTTAGGCTGTAATAAGTTCTTCCCAGAGGACCAGTGTGCGGGGAGGACTGTATGGAAGGAGGCCCTCCTGCAAGTAGTCTGGGCCCAAGCCATATAGGGCTTTAAAGGTAATAACCAACACCTTGTACAGTAACTTGCCTGGAAACTAATTGGCATCCAGTGAATAGATTTCAAAACAGGTGTTATGTGGTCAACTCTTGATGTACCTGCAACCAGTGTGGCTGCCATATTTTGTACCAGTTGAAGTTTCTGAAGTGGGCACAAGGGTAGCTCCATGTAGAGTGCATTACAGAAGTCAAGTAGAGAGGTTACCAATGTGTGTACTACAGTTTCTAAGTCTCCCAGCTCCAGGAAGGGTGCAGCTGGTGTATCAAAGCTGATATCAGGTGCTCCTGAATGTCTCATCCACCTGAGCTGTGAGCTAAAGCGACGAGTCAAGGAGCACACCCAAGCTGTGGACAGAGTCCTTCAGGGGAAGTGTGACTCTATCCAGAACTGGCTGGCATATCTCCATTCCCAGATTGGTGGTCCCTATAGCAAGTACCTCCGTCTTACCTGGATTCAGTTTGAGTCTGTTTTCCCTCATCCAGTCCATCACTGCCTTAAGACAGGCATTCAGAGGAGAGATGTCATCCTAAGTCACTCATCAGTCCGAGACATAGAGAAATATATTTGAGTGTCATCAGCATACTGATAACAACCCACCCCATGTCTCCGGATGATCTCGCCCAGCGGCTTCATGTAAATGTTAAATAGCGTGGGAGACAGAATAGTGCCCTGGAAGATGGTAGATTTTAGCTCTCTTTTAAAAGAGCAACAGTCTCCCAGCATTACCATCTGGAACCTGCCTGAGAAGTAGAAATGGAACCACTGTAAAACAGTGCCTCCGATTCTCAGCTCTCCCAGGTGTTCTAGAAGGACACCATGGTCAATGGTATTGAACACCATCGAATTAAATAAACTAACAATATTCTGACCTTTCATGGCATCCGAGATCAGTTGTCTGAGGCAGTTGCTTCACTTTGCTTTGTGGTAGGGCCAACCCTATCCTTATCTGGTTAGTGATAGAAAATAAAGCATCTGAAATTAAAGAATTTATACTGCTGGGGTGATGGCTTGAACTTGGTTTATGAGGCTGGTGTGATATTAGGAAAATTAATTTGTTGCTTTGTCATGTTTAAAATGTTTACTATTGGCATAAGCATGCATGATTACATATGTGTTGCTACTACTCTTAAACATTCAGCCACTCAAAAATGACTGAAAAGACGAGGATGTAACCAGGAATGATTTTATTATTGTGACAAGCAATATCAAAAGGCCAAAATTGACTCAGTTGGTCTCTTCCTGCAACAGCACAGAAGGCAATGTTAGAATATTGCTTCCTGGTAGAATCTATAGGTAGAGTTATAGGACTAGAAACTATGCATATTGTAATACAGGCATGCCTCTGTTAATGAAACAGATGTGTTTCTGGATGTTACTTCTTTAACAGAAAATTTCGTGCCAGATGGAAAGATAACATGAAATAACAAGGAAAGTCTCCTGCACCATAAATAGGTTGAGCAGCTCAATACATTTGAGAAAATAAAAATCCCCAAAACTAACAATATCACAAGCGAAATGAACAACCCAGGTCAGGTAACCCATACATGTAAAGCAGAACATGTTGAACCTTCTAGAGACAACCTGAAGGCTTTTTCCAAAAGGCATCCAAGGATATTTTTTGTCTTTCACTAGCCTCCACTTTTAACCTTGCTATTTGATGGCAACATTTATAGATCATGCACTTGCTTTAAAAAGTCATGCTCGGGTAGCGGTGTAGAAGGTTTATGCAGACTCTCCTTTTCTCCTGTTTTGTTTTTCAAGGGATTCTGGAAGTACAGATGACATGAATCTGAGGAAGTAGGCTGAAGTCTATGAAAGCTCATACTAACCAACTTTTTCTTTCAGTAGTCCAAATGTGCTGCAGGATCCCTTTGCATACTGATTTTCCAGACAACATGGCTGGTGTCTTTGAAAGTGACACAAAGCACTTCATTTAGGGTTTTCTTTTTTTGTTTTTTTTTTTACAAGAGATTACACTTGTGGAACTGTCCCCAAACACTCTTGGGGTGTTTTAAATTCACATCACTGATATTCACACTGGGTGTGGACCATGGATATGTAACCATGAGGTGGTGAGGTAATAAAAGAGTTGATCTCCCTGAGGGCTTGCTGAACATTGGCAAAGGCATCTCTCATGCTTATGCTGTCTTCTGAGAAGAGAGTTTGTTTCTAGAATGTCACTGAGGGCAGCACACATGTTAAACACATGAAGAAGAATGTTTTTCTGGCTCCAGGTGAGAAGTGTTTTTAATACAGACGAGTGTGCCCATAATCCCCTTCATAAGACCAGACTTAGTTTCTGCAAAGAAGTAGATCAGATGGTATGATAAGGCAGCTCGCAATTAGTGCTCAGCAAGTGCAGGCAATTACGGTGGAGTGCTGACACAGGGTTGAGAGGAACTATTTGTCTGTCATCATCATATTTCTTCACTAGTTTGGTAGAATAAAACCCAGCCAAAACAGGGGGCGGTGAAAGCCTTGCATCTCCTGACCAAGCCCAACCCATGGAAAGTTCTGTCAGAGACGTAGCCGGGGGGGGGGTGTTTCTTGGGGCAAGGACGTAGCCAGGGGTTTTTTGGGGGGTCGGGACCCCCCCTATCAGGCCCTGGGGGCGTTCAAGCTCTTTCCTCCCCTCCCTCCATTAAAACCAGGCGAGGGAACAGAGGAAGACAAACAAAAGTTCCCCTTTCCCTCTGCTCCGTGGCTTTAATGAGGGGGGAGGAGAGGGAGGAGGAAGGAGCTTGAACGCCAGTTGCAAGCTCAGAGAGAGAGAGAGGGGAGTCCCTGTGACTCCTTTCGCTTTGTTTCCTTCAGAGTCCGGCTCCACCTCCTCCTCCTCCTCCTCCCCTTCCTCCCTTTGCTTTTGCAGAAAAGGAAGAAGGGAAGGAAGGGAAAAAGAGAAAGCAAAGGAGGGAAACTGAAGAAAAGAAGAAAAGAAAGGAGGAAGAGGAAGGGGAAGAAAGAAGAAAAAAAAGAAGACTTCTAAGAAAATAAAAAAAAACAGGTGACTTCTACTTTTCTCTTTTATATCCATGTACAATATATATAATATAATAATTAATATAAAATATAATACTCTAATAATATCCCTTACCCAAAATGCTGAGGATTAGATGTATTTTGGATTTTAGGTTGTTCAGATTTTTGCATATTTATATACATATTATGTCTAATGGGATATTATACTGGGAGTGGGATCCAGTATGTTTCATATGCATCTCATAGACTAGACTGAAGGTAATTTAATGCACAATATTTTTAAATAATGTTGTGCTTCTGCATACTGAGCTTCAGCAAAACCCTGAGACTACTATGCCTTGTATAATTCAATAATTCAGTAATTGATCTAAACTTCAGGATTTCCAAGTTTCCTTGAGTGGGGGTCAGACCAGATGCTCTCAGGGTCAGTTTGGGTTTTGGAAGTCCAGAGAAAGGAGACCAGACCTACTCTGGACATTTCTCCTGAGAATGGACTCAGTTTTCAAAAACAGTCATTTCTGGATTTTTGCAACAACAAAAGAGGTGGGTCTGTGATGCAAAAAGGCAAGAGGCTTCCTTCCAGCCTTGTTTTTTCTCTTTTTAAAAGACAAATAGAATAAAATACAGTTAGCTGGCCTTTTCAGCATGTCAAGGGGGATGCTTTGATGGAGAGTTCCTGCACGGCAGAATGGGGTTGACTGGATGGCCCTGTGGGGTCTCTTCTAACTCTATGTTTTTATGATTAATTAATTAAAATATGGAATCAATCTAAGATGATGAATTGTGGCTGTGGAATCCTATGCCCCTGCTCCAGGCAATGCTAGACTGCAGCCCCACATCCAAGCACCACAGACTGATGGGAACTGCAGTTTAATAAGGCTGCACACTGCAGAATAATCCAGTTCGACACTGCTTTAATGCTATGGAAAATCCGGCGATTTGTAGTATGTTGCCACCAGAGTCTCTGACAAAGAAGACTAAATGTCTCACAAAACTAACAATACCCAGATATTGTTGTTGTTGTTATTCTTATATCCCCGCCTTTCTCCCAAATACAGACTCAAGGTGGTGATTTTCCATAGCATTAATCTATAGATATCTTTCTACAATGTAGATGGACACCCCATTACATAATTTGTTGAGGATGCTTTTGACTGGGAGTTCCTGCATGGCAGAATGGTTGGACTGGATGGCCCTTCTAGGGGTCTCTTCTAACTCTATGATCCATGATTCTGTAGCACTCTGAGCCTACTGTGATTTTAATAGTTTTTAAAATGTATAAAGGTATAAAGTCTTATAATGTAAGCCATGCACTGATGGACTATTGCACTATAATTTTTTATTGATTGATTTTATACTCTGCCTTTCTCCCAAAATAGGATTCCTTAAAGGGGTTTGTTTTAATATAAAAAAGAAAGGAACGTATAATGGCTTGGAATTAAAAATTAGATAGATAGATAGATAGATAGATAGATAGATAGATCGTAGGAATTAAAAGGGGTGGTGTGTGTGTGTGTGTCTCAAAATTAAAAATCCCTCTTGGAAGTGGGAATGAAATGTGGTGAGGCAGCCTGGGTTCGTAGCTCAGCTCAGATGTTGGAATACAGTGTCTCAAAGCAGTGAGCAGTGTCTCTGAGCATGAACAGAGTGGCTGCCGCTCATTGCTCGAGCAGCTGCACTTTGCTTTATCGAGCTGAATTTATCTGATGTAAACACCTTCAGAGGAAGGACTCAGTTGCATCTGCACTGAAAAATAATCCATTTTGATGCCACTTCAACTGCCCTGGCTCCATGTTGTGAAATGCTGGGATTTGTAGTTTTTTGTGGCACCTGACAGATGACTCCACAAAGTTCCCAAATTCCATTGCACAAAGCCATAACGGAAGTTAAAGTGGTGCCACAAGGTGTCGAGGGTAAACGCTCGACCCCTTTTTGTGTCTTGGGGGGGCTCTTGCCTCTCAAAATGGTGGCACTTAGTCTGACCCCCCTCTTTTCCCAAAATCCTGGCTACGTCCTTGCTTGGGGTCGGACCCCCTTCCATTAGAAAAATGAATGGTGTGTGCTGCTGCGCTGCCACGCCCAAGCCCCATTATAATGGTGGCACTTAGTCTGGACCCCCCCCCCTTCCTAAAATCCTGGCTACGCCCTGGTTCTGTGAAGTCTGGCTGAGAAGACGAGGAAATTGTATTGAACATTGAGGGGCAAATTATGAAATGAAATGAATCCACACTTGATGGACATTAGATTTACTAAAATGGGTTTGGAAACATCCCCCAAAATCCAAATGGTGTAATTACACTTCTGAAAATCACAATTCCTAGTCTCACACAAGATGTACTCCCACACCTGGTTGCTGTCATGGCAAGCCTATCAGTAAGAGACCTCCATGAGTCCAGTCACTGACAGCCTGCTCAGATCTAGAAAACTTGGCGGGTTACAAACCGCCTATTGGGGCGGGCTGTACCCCCCCTTTCCCCGGTGTATCGGGGCCTCAGCGGCCAGAACGACAGCCACTGAGGCCCCGATCCACGCTTTCCAGGCTGCGGGGAAGCGGCAAAACGCCGCTTCCCGCAGCCTGAAAAGGGGTGTCCTTCGGGCTTCAAGCCCCAAGGACACCCCCGCGGCCGCGGGGAGGGGAGAAAGGGGTCGCTTGGCCCCTTTCCCCTTGCTTCGCTGGGCGCAGCCATCTGAAGGCTGCGCCCAGCTAAGCAAAGCGGGCCGCAAACCAGAGGAGCTCCGAAACGGAGCTCCTTCCTGGTTCGCGCTAAGGGCGCCCTAGCGCCCTGGCGTGGAGCGAGGACGTCATGTCCGCGTCGCCCCATATAGGGCGGTGCGGCCGTGATGTCCTCATGGCGCGGCCGTCTGGAACGGCTGCCGTCATTTTTTACGCACAGAGCGCGTATTAGGGTTAGGAGGTGTGGAAGCACCGCACCTCCCTAACCCTAGTACGCGCTATGCGCGTACTTTCATGGCGGTGTGTAACCCGCCTTTGTTGAAGCAATCAATCCCTAATGCATCTTCTTTTTTTTTCTTAGTGGCCTCCACTTTTCCTAGTACTACAGTGTTCTAAGGAGCCATTGTCACCTTAAGATATGCTCAAAGTGTGACAGCCTCAATTTAGTCATTATGCCTTCAAGAGAGATCAGGCTAGATGGCTATGGTAGTGGTGGTGTGTGCCTTCAAGTTGTTTCTGATTTATGGTGACCCAAGGTGAACCCTATCATGGGTTTTTCTTGGCAAGATTTCTTCTTCAGAGGAGCTAGGCCATTGCCTTCCCCTAAGACTGAGAGAATGTGACTTGCCCAGTGTCACCAGTGGGTTCATGGCCAAACTGGGAATCAAACCCTGGTCTCCAGAGTCATAGTCCAACACTCAAACCATACTCTATGCTGGCTCTGTAAATCTGCTAAAGATCCATGATGGACTGCTAAAAAAGTAGCATTGTTGCTATAAAGAAGCTATCCATTCACATACTTCAAGAAACTCTTCCAGAGGAAGTAGGATCTGTAAGTCTTAATAGTGTTAAGGCTTTTGAGTCTGATGAAGGAAGAGAAGAAAGCTCATAAGACAGCAAGGGTTTGCCTGATTATGAACAGAAAATGAGCACAAATTGGATTTATATCTATTTGGAAATGAATATAAAGCATTAAAAAAGATTTTTCTCAAAAACTCATTATCTAGAAGCAAATTTCAAGGGCAGACCAGATTTCAGTCTTCATTCAGTGGGCTTAGAAATAATGATGTGCTTTGGCCTTCTGATCTGCAAGCCATCAGCGGAAAAAGACAAATAAATGGGTGCTATAGATGATTTGCTATCTATGCCTTTTTGGTAATCCATCATGGTATCCAGTCTCCTGGTCTAACACCCTAATTCTA
Source organism: Sceloporus undulatus (assembly GCF_019175285.1). NCBI lineage: Eukaryota > Metazoa > Chordata > Lepidosauria > Squamata > Phrynosomatidae > Sceloporus > Sceloporus undulatus. The sequence goes on along the minus strand of NC_056525.1, from coordinate 58,897,239 downwards.
CTTACCAGACAGCAGCTGTTGCAATAATAGGGGTCTGTTCTCCTGTCAATCAGGGAAGAACGGATAAATGTTTCCTCCCCTTTCCCATGAGCAAACTCTTGTGTGATAGTCAGAAACAGGATCCCTCTCACATTCCACTTTGCACTGGAGATTGTTCACAGGAGGAGGTGGAAACATCAGTCTGATTGACAGGGGAACAGATCTCATCACTCTCCATTGCTCATTGCAGTGGCTGCTCAGTAAGGCAGGACTGGGAGACCTTTAGAATCCCTACATATTCCCTACACTATTGAATGTATAGACAAATGTGAATACGAATCAGTTACAAATTTGTACCTCTAAGTTACACATTGTAACTGGGATTGTAAAATTCCAGGCGGACTTGTTAGTCTTTAAAATGCCACAGCATTTTGTATTGTTTTATTAAAGCTCCCAATAACCTTGAGCAAGTGACAAAGGGATAATCCACTGCTGAGCTGGTTTTTGGTTTTTTTAAACATCACTGCCAGAGCTTGCCAATTGGAAGTCATACAACATTGTGGCATTCCCATTCTCCTCTCACTCTCTAGCCAGCTTTGTCTTGGGTACTTTGTCTGTAAAATGAAAGAGCTGGTACTAAAGATAGCATGCTTTGCATTCCATGGCTGTTCTGGGGGAATTCAACTGACCTCCATGACAAATATCAGTCATCCTCCCAGTCAAAATGTCTGGATGAAAAGAGTCTCAGCAACACTAGACTCAGTTACCAAAATGAGCTTAATGACTCACCTGAAGTGGCCTTTTCTGACAAGACAGAGGTTTCCTTTGTTTTTATATGGCATTGCTCCAATGCACAGCATTTTAAGTAAGGGTGACAACCCTGTTAGGAGCTATTTGATTCTCTAAACCAGCCTTCCCAAGCCTGGTGACTCAATGTAGTTTGCACTTTAATTCCCATGAGTCTTCAGTAATTGGCTGATGGGAATAACATCCCAATACCTGGAGGGCACAGAGAATCCAGACAGACGTCAAGGCCAGTGCTTCTCAAGCTCCTGATGTCATGGATTGGCAATTTTAAAAAATATTTGTGCCATATTACCATCTGCCATGGCCCTCAGAGGGAAGAAAGGGCAGTCACAACCTCCACCAGACATAGCCCAGAGACAGAAGAAGAGCCCACCCTCCATTTCAACTGCCATCGACAATCATTTTCCTGGGACAATTGAGGAGCCTCTAGGTTGTGATTGGTGTAGAACACAAGAGAACCAATGCAGAGGCCCCCAAGCTGCCCTACCTACTGGTGAGCCAATCCATGTAATTCCCAATCCTGATGGCCTAAAAAAAAAGAGAAAAAAAGAATGTTGGAAAAACCAAGGATCAAGGCGATAATATAATATTTTGTTGTCTTTAGCAGTGGTTCATTTGATTAATTACTTAATATCTTCAGTCTAGAGCAATTTAATCTTGAAATTCCAATTAAAATCAAACACTTCATTTAAAAAAAAATAATGTTGCCCCTTTTGATTGAAAATTTCCAACCAAATTTATAACTGAATGATTTCAATTAATTAGTTTATATTGTTTTAGAAATACAATGCTTCTCACATAGTGGGGAAGGCTCTGACTAGTGCCCTGCTTGCCTTCCCAGTCTGAGGCTAAGAGTTAATGGTCAACTTCAGTTTGCTATTCTACTTTCTTTCTGTAATTCTCTTTAATCTGTGCTTAGAAATGGATAGTCTTTCAATAGAATATATGTTCAGCAGAAAACATCTTCAAACAGAGGACTAACCTTGTCACATAAAAAAGACACATGGGCCACAGGTGAAGCACATCAAATTAGACAAAGAAGTGGCAAAGTGGGAATTAGCTAGATTCCCAGGTAGATCAACTGCGGTGGAGCAAATGTCACTACAGTGAGTGGCAATACAGTTTAGGACAGTAGATTCACAGTGCAAATACATGATAATAGACACATGTACTTCACTCCTTTGCCTCTAGCAAAACCTAAGCATACATAATGAAAAATTGTATATTCTTGCCCTGTTTGCTACTGCTCCTTCACTTAATAATAAGAATAATAAATAATAGATAATAAGAATAATAGAATATGTTTTATTTAATTTTGTATACCGCCCTATGGGAAACCAATCCGGGCGGTTGACAACAGTAAAATATAAAATACAACAATTAAAAACACTTTATCCCTCCCCCCCTTAAGACAGTATTAAACAGTATAACATATTAAAACACAATATCAAAGCATAAAAACAACAATTAAAAACTAAAACCCCTGATATCCCTCTGTTGATCCTCAACCATCACTAAGATGGGGCCACGGGAGGAATGAGGGAATCAGGGAACCTGGGCCGGGATGGTTAATCTGGAAAGGCCTGCCGGAAGAGATCCGTCTTGACAGCTTTTTTAAAGCTGTCTAATGATGTCAACTGGCGGATCTCATCTGGCAGGTCGTTCCAGAGTTTGGGGGCGACAGCAGAGAGCGCCCTCTGGGAGGTCGCCGCAAGCCTAGATTTTAGAGGCTGCAGTAAGTTCTTCCCAGAGGACCGGAGAGCGCGGGGAGGATTGTACGGGAGGAGGCGGTCCCTGAGATAGCTTGGACCCAAGCCATTTAGTCTTTCTTGTCTTTCCTCTGTTTTTTTTTTCCCCTGCATCACTTTTTGGACTGTAAACTCTTTTAGGCAGGGAATCTGCCCACTTGCTAAGCTCCTTGCCTGCTGATGGACAGAGACAGCCAAATGCAAATATACAGCTGTGAGCAAGGCAGTTGATAATGATATTCAGTTGGGCTTCAAGGAACAGTCATCCCTCCACATTCATAGATTTTTTTAATCCACGGACTCAATCATCAATGAATCCGTGGATTAAAATTTTTGAAAATATTTCAAAAATTATAAATTCCAAAAAGCAAACCTTGATCTTGCCATTTTATATAAGGGATACCATTTTAGTATGCCAATATATTTAATGGGATTTGAGCATCCATGGATTTTGGTATCCATGGTGTGTGTGTGTCCTGGAGCCAAGGGCTCACTGTATTTTACATCTAGAGCACCACATAAATTTGTACTCCCTGTTTTAGTTTAAAAACAGGACTGCTTGGTTTCCCTTTACTTTTGTTCTCTGCCACACAAGATATTCAAAAGTTTTTATTAGTGCAACACATCATTTGCTAGCTTTAATCTTTGGAACAGGAAAGCAACCATGCCTGGGGAGGGGAGATGAAGGCAGTGTCCCTGTAGTGTTTGGCACAGTCAGATCTTTTTGCAGCAAGTACAATTTAACCTAATTTAAGTCTGTGTTAACACCATTCCATTCTGTTTTAAGACCCCAAAAGACTTCCAGACTGGCTTTAAAAGATCAGTAATAACTGTCTTCAAGCTTACAGTCTAAAGTACACAACACAGAAGGAAAAGAGAGTGGGAAGGAAGAGGACAAAAGCAAACTCAGGAACTAGCTATTAATAGTTACTAAATTATAATATCAAAACAGTTCAAGGAGAATAAGGGCCAAAGGTTTCTAGTTTCTCAGCTGAGATGATGGAGTGGCTTGTGTTATCTATTTTCTCCTCTACTGCTGCCTGATGGAACAGCAGCTTTCAGGTAGCAGCTGGTAGAGGAATTAACCTAAAGTAACTTTTTCTGTTTTATGTACTGTCCTTGTTTTTGTTTTGTTGAGTTTCTTCACTTAAGATCCAGCTTGCTTAAAAGTTTTATGATCATTTAGTTGTTCCTAGCATGGGAATTACCCTACTGTTACTCTCAGATTTAATGTATAGGAGAGGGGAAGGAAGATGTTTCCTGGAAGATGGAAGGATTGTCAGTCCAGTTTCCCTGAGGAGAACAAAGGATGGCCAAACAGTTCTGCTGCCAGGCACTGTTGGAAGTCCCATGATAGATGCACTCTTTCTGGATTCAGCTTTCCATGTCATGCTGAACAAGCTATGAAACTATAAAATATAAACTATGTACCCTGGAGTTGTTCCACAAAATGAGATGAGAGCACTGTTGTGTAAGCTCTTTGAGGAATGTATCATTTGATTCTTCAGGGCAGACCTTCAAAGGCAAAAAATGGTATTTGAATCAAAGGGATAATGGAAAAAGATTACCTCCACTGTTATCTGTATAGATGGGATCATTGCCTCACCCTGTCTGAAGCGTACATATAATTCTGCATGTTATAAAGTGGGTAGAAAGATCAACAACAAAAAATGGGTGCTGCTTCAAGTCTTGTATGAAATGTTGCCTTCTGGAAATACATAGCACAGTCATTTTTACCTTTTTGGGTTAAACAACCAGAACTTTACTCTTTTAGGATATAGCACCTGCTGCAATAATGTGCTGCTCTCAACACCTCATTTAAGACAGTCTTTCCTGATCTGGAGGACTCCAGATGCTTTGGACTACAATGACCATCATCTACAGGCAGTATCAATAATAGGCCCTATTCAGCAGAGCTTGGGAAAGTTACTTTTTTGCCCAACAACTCCTTCAGATCAATCTACCACTCAGCGGCAATGCTGTTTAGAGGATTCTGTGAATTTTAGTTGGCAGGGGGATATTAACATTTCCAAGCTCTGGCCCTATGAAAGCAATTTGATGGCTTTAGCATTTCACATATTTGGTCTGGAAATGCTTGACACTAGATCTGCTTTCTGGATGGGCCCAACCTTCCCCCTCCTGCCACTTATTTGCCTGTGCTGAGTTTGCTCAAGCTACCTCCATTAAATTTCCCCATCACAGTTTTGCCTAGAGAAAAATGGTGAATAATTGGGAGCACCATAACAATCCAAATACTCACCATGCTTTGCATTCCCAGTCTGTGAAGTCTGGGCTTTTTATTGTTCTCTTTGCCCACATCTCATGTTCACACCTGCAGAACCGCAAAAGGAAGGAGGGGGAGAAAAATCATACAAAGGAAGAAGGCAACAGCATTCCAGCAGGCCTTGGGTGGCCACTGCAATTCACTCTTCTTGAATACAAGAGAGCCCACATTCCTTCCCAAGGTCAGGAGCAGAGAGAGGTTTTGTTTGCTTTCAGTGGCTTTGGTAAGATGGGAATGAATGACCTTCTTGCAGCAGGTCCAGACTGCGGTGAGGAAGAGGAGGAAAGAGGAGGGCGGATGTTCCTGCAATTGGAGTGGATTTAGAGAGAGCCCAATGTTCCAATTAGGTTTTTTAAAAAAATGACAAAGGAGTCACTGGACACCAGTCTAGGAATCTAAACCAAATTGCGAGAGATCCTTTGGAGATGAGTTGGCAGTAGAATTGCAGGATTTTATCCTGCTTGTACAGCTTAGTCCTATCCATTTTAAATAAATCCCACTGAGCTCAACAGGGTTTATTCTCATGTAAATATATATGGTCAGAGGGGTAAATATTCTCAGAAGAGTCCTGCATTATAACACAATAACTAGTTTTCGATGCACACATAGGCCTGCGTCTGAGGTTGTGTGATTCAATAGCTGAAGAGGACAATTAAACAACCAAGTTAGTCCAGACTAATACTAAGAAAACAGATAGAAAAAGTTATTTTTTGGCTTAGAAGCCCCAGCATCTCCCAGCCTGCATGATCATTGGCCATGACAAAACCTGCAATATAAACCTGAAAATTTGGGCACTTGCAAGAGCTCTTTGAAAAACTCTTCAATCACACGTTCTCTAACAGTTGTTCAGAAATAGAGATAATGGGAACTGAGGAGGTTTACAAATGTTTCCCATGTGTAAGAGTGGGGGCAATATCTTTGAGGTTCACAAAAGTAAGCAGAATGGTGGTAGCAACTTTGTACATTCTCTGGCAGAGCTTGTCATGCCTCCCTTGGTCAGGAATGGGCAAGGTGAAGCCCTAAAGATGCTGCTGAAATGTAGCTCCCAGCATTCCTTATAATTTTTTATTTTAGCTAAATAATTGTTTTCATGCAATTGTTTTCATGCAACCTTCTGGAGGGCTGGGCTTTACTCATCTCTGCTCTTAAACATTGGCCTGAATCCAACTGTTAATCCCAAACTGATCTAACTCATTAAATAATTAGAATGAACATCAAGTGTCGATTTCTGAAGTTATCATTGATTCGGTGGGTCTCTTCTAGCTGGGATTATGGCCACAAGTTTGCAAGATTTGAATTAGAGGGCTCTTGTTCACAGGGTTGTGATATATCAAAACTGAATTGATGGCACATAATATCAACAATAGATCATTAATTTCATGTGTATCTTCTATTCAATCACCTCCGCATTCTCACGACAGCTATACAACATAGACAAAGTCAGTGTTGTCATTTGTTTCCTTCCTGTCCAGGTTTCAATGCTCCCTTTTCTCATCATTATTCAGAAAGAAGACTCCTGTGTGCACTTTCTTAGTCACACACTGGCAAAAGCCTGAAGCTGTTGCTGGATTATCCCTTGAGTCAGTGAAAAGGAACATTCTTTAGAAGATCAACCTGTATCTCCAAACCACATGGCTACAGAGGAGGGAACAAGGGAAATACAACCCACATGATGGGATTATGAACCACCTAGAGCCCTACGATCTTCAGGAGAAGGCTTTCTCTCAGTCCCACCACCATCCCAGGCTCACTGGTGAGGACCAGAGAGAGAGCATTCTCGGTGGCTGCTCCGTCCCTGTGGAATTCCCTTCCACAGGAGACTAGGCTGGCCCTCTCACTGCTGGCCTTTCGTAGGCAGGCAGACATTTTTGTTTAAACAGGCCTTTTGAGATCTGGCAGGCTTGGTTTTATTGGGAGATGAGAGGGTTGGTCTTGGACTGTTTAATTTTAACTCTGTATGTTTTAAATTTTTATATTTGTAATTTTTATATTTTTATGATTTTAATTGTACAGTTTTAACTGTTATGTTTTATGTATGTTAGCTGCCTTGGGTCCCATTTTGGGAAAAAGGTGGGATAAAAATTAAATAAAATAAAATAAATAATAATAATAATAAGGGAAGAACCTGGAAAAGTTACCTTTTTTTAATTAGAACACCCAGATTCCCCCCATCACTAAAAATGGGTCAAAATATGATGCAAAATGTAGCACACCCCCCCCCCAATACCTCCAAGACTCCCATGTAATATAAAAATACAAATGAAACAAATCCAGCCCAAAAGATATGGTGTCACTTCAGGCCATGTCAGAGCCACGGCTGCTACACCAGAGGGTGTGTGTGTGCATGGGTGAAAAAATGGCTGCCACACCATCTGCAGTTGCCCACCTCTGCCCTTAACTGTCTTGTTGTCCTTGGGTATGTATGCTAGAGGCCACTATCCTCTACTATTTTAAATTTACTGCCGATGAAGTAAGATCCAGCTATTACTCCAGCCAGATGCTAACCTTAAAATGAATGGGAGGTATACCACTTCAATCAGCTAAGTGTCTTGAGCCAGCCCTGAATGAACCCACCATTCATTTCATCCAGTATTGGGTATCCTTCTCTGTGTGTCTTACCACGATCACCTGAGGTTTCACAGACAGGGCACGGGTGTCATGTTTTCAGGCATTGCACCTCAAATATGGTACGCCCTCCTTCAGAAGGTACCACTGGCTTGGTCTTTCATTTTATTTGTTTATTTACGGTATTTGTGTATGATGTTTCAGCCTGCCAGGCTGACATGTGTACATGCCTTCAAATTGCCTTGAATTTTCTAAGGTTTTCATAGGGGTGAAGCAGATGGCCCTGATAGAGTGGTGTCCTGCCATCCCTTTCAGCGTTAGATCGGGGCTGCAGCAACCGCATGCTGTGGCCCTGATTTGGTGCTTTGACGGCTCTAAAAAAACGAGCAAAATGCAGCTCTTTTTAGAGCCAGCAAAAAGGCGCCCTTACCACCATGGCAGCACTTTCCAGCACTCCTTTTGGCATGCATCATCTGAACAGCATGCCAAAAGAGCGCCGTGCTGCTGCCTGTCATGTGGGTGGGCAAGCTGTGTGATGTCAATGTGGGGGTGGCATGGGGGCATGCATTATCCAAACACTGCAACCCCATGCCACCCCCAACCAGCACTTCAAGCCGGTTTGTATAGCCCCTTAGGCAAGGAATACCCAGAGGTGGGTTTGCCAGTTCCTTCCTTTGAAATATAACCTATAGCACCTGGTGTTCATTGCCAGTCTCCCATCCAAGTACTAACCAGGGCTGATCCTGCTTAGCTTCCAAGATCATGTGGGATCTGGTATCTTTAAGGGAAATACATAGATAAAAATATTTAAAACAAACCACAAAACATTCTTTAAAATTGGGCTTGCATCCTGTTCTTGAAGTACTGTGGTTAAATCTAACTCTTTGAAGAAGTTGCTGCGGATGCCTGTCATAGCATTTCTAGCTACCAGAAAAGAGCTAGACATGCCCCTACACATCTCCTCATTCTCTGTCAACATGGAAATATCTGTGTTGTAGGATGGGCAGGCAGCTGTGTTTAAAAGGTAGGGTTTAGAGGGTAGCATATCAGGAGATGTAGCTGTATCTCCTGATGCAGGATTTTGGCTGAAATGTAAAACCAGATGGTTAAAACCAGGGGTAGGCAACCTTTTTGAGCTGGGGGCCGGGTTGCTGTCCCTCAGACAACTGGGGGGGGCGAAGCTGGGGGGGGTTGAGCTTCCACCCTCTAGGGGCGGGGCCGCATACCAGTGTGGAGCTTTCACACTCCGGGGGTGGAGCCATGCTGGGGGCGGAGCTTCCACCCCCCCGGGGGGCAGGCCTCCTCCTCTTTGCCGGTCCCTGATGGGGCCCCAGGCCCTGTCAGAGGCAGGAAAGAGCCGGTGGGGGCTGCCAGCGCTGGAGGCCTCCTCCTCTTTGCCGGCCTTTTGCCGTCGCTGGGGCCCTCCAAGAGGGCCCGACGGCGGCAGCGGCCTCTGGGAGCCCTTTTGCCATTGCCGGGGCCCTCTTGGAGGGCCCTGGCGATGGCAACGGGCCTCCCAGAGGGTCGCTGCTGCCACCGGAGCCCTCCTGGAGGGCCCCACGACAGCATGGGCCTCCCAGAGGCCCGCTGCTGCCGTCGGAGCCCTGTTCGAGGGCTCTGGCGGCCGAGGGGCCTTGGCGAAGTCTCGCGTGACCTTCTTGTGGTCGGCGCGAGTCTTAGCTTCTAGGCCGCCGCCATTTTGTTTTTCAAAATGGCGGCAAAGTCTTGCACGATCTCAGAGAGGGTCGTGTGAGACTTCGCCGCCATTTTGAAAAACAAATGGCGGCGCCTGGGAGCCGGGAAAACTGCAATCGGTGGCAGCAGCAGGGGCAGGCAGGGGCCGGCTGAAAGCCCTCCGTGGGCCACATCCGGCCCGCGGGACAGAAGTGCCGACCCCTGGTTAAAACAGTTAAGAAAGTTCAAGGATCAAAGGTCATGGGGAACAGCATGCCAGCATACCTGCCAGAAGCTCAAAACAGATGAAGCCACCCTATCTTTCTTTGGCAGTGGCCACAGTCACAAACTGCTCCGGAGAAAGCCCTGTTATGTGTACGCACCAACCCATCCTAGCAGGATACTGGAACATGCAACAGCATATGATTGAAACATGGCTGTTGGAATTTCTTTTGTGATGGATGGCACTGTTAATTAAAGTACTTATTTTAAGGAGGACTGGCTCATTTATTAACCTGTCATTTTTCCCTTTTCAGCAGGCTCAGGGTGGGATTACTGCAATCTATCCTACTTTGCATTACTAACTTTTGCCATTTTCACAACACTCTGATGTTGCTTGCCTAATTGTGTCTTGCTTTTCATCTGTAAATGTTGCTGGGTTTGTCATCCATACTGAAAATCTGGACTCATGATGCATTTTTCCCAGCAGGTATCTGGATACTGGCAAATTTTGAAGTGTACATGATAGTTCAGATGTCGTTTTCATTTTAGCAGTCTCCATTTTTTAACGATTTCCATGTTGGTGGCAAATCTATACTCTTTGAACCCGCTGATGAAGCAGGCTTATCTTCTGTCCCCCTTTCTTTTGTTTTTGCTGCCCATAAATGCTGAGCAAGGGATTCTGGAAGCAGCTGTTGCTACCATCTTGCTTTTTGAATACAGGCTCACATGGCTACTGTAGGACCAGCTAGAAAGAATCACACTCTTTCTCAGCTCAAGATTGGTTTATTGCACATCTACTGCAGAGATGCTGCTCATTCTGACACCCAAAGTCTTTTTTCAGCCCTCCTTCACCATCCTCCATATGTATGCTGATGCTAATTTTAAAAAATCCAGCTTGACAGAAGGCAAGAAAGAAAAGGAGATATGGAGATATAAAAAGACTTTATAAAAAGGAGATTTAGAGTCAGTCTCTTTGTTAACTGAGATATGCCTGCATAGGTATGGTGGTGATTCTATTTCCTCACCTTGTGAAGACCCCAAGTTGGGAAAATGCTGTGCAACAACTGCAGATTTTCCATTGTCAGTTTTTTTGCCTCCATGAATTTTATATGCTCTGCAAGGCTGGCATTGGCAAACCTACCAGGGGTATGTATAACGAGACCAGGTACGAGGGAGTTAATGCTATCCTGATTGTAGCAGAAACTTTTCTAACAGCTGGCTATGCAGCCTTTCAAAATGTAGAATCACAGGCTCTCCCTCTGCCTGCCTGCCCACCATGCTAGGGTGCATGTAACTGATGTGCCTGTGACGTCCCTTTTGTGCTGGGGGACTGGTTTAAAGAATACAGATGGTTGCTGGCTAATGCCACTGAAAACCCTACTGTAATCGCTAGCATCTATCTTAGAGAGAGATGAGACACATTATCCTCTTAGAGCTACTCATAATAGAGGCAACCAGGAAGGGTGGGAGCCCTTTGAGATGCACCGCACCCATCTTGGTTTCTACCCTCCCTCTTATGAGCCAGCTGGAGCAAGTGTTATCAGATTCAAAGCAACAGATTCCCCCCCCCCCCGCCACCCAAACAATTGTATCTCTTGCCCAGGCTTCTGTGCCTGGCTCGTTCCTTCCCTGGTGTTATTGCCCACACTGCCATGTCCCCTGCAGGCATGCCATATCTGGATGATACCTGATCAGAAGACTAGAGAGGAAGGAAGCATTAGGTAGAGTACAAAAAAGTTACTTTTTGGACTATAACTCTCAGAATCCTCCACCAGCTTGCGCACCAGTGCCCCACAAAAGTTATACTTCCGACCTTTGGATCCTGCATTCCAAAAATGTAACTCTTCTGCTCTCTTGGACTCAAGTATAAAAAATACATTTTCTTAGCTTTTATTAAAAATAATGGATGTGTTATACAGTCGGCTCTTCTATACACAGATTTTTTATACACAGATTTAAGCATACACGGTTTGAAAATGGTTCCAAAAAAGTATAAATTTACCTTGATTTTCCATTTTTATAAGGGACACCATTTTGCATGTCATTATATGTAATGGGTCTTGAGCATACACGGATTTTGTTATACAGGGAGATCTTAGAACCAAACCCCAGCGTTAACAAGGGTCCACTGTACTTCTGAACCATCAGGAAACTGAAAAGTTTGCTAACATCATCCATCTTTGACCTAATCCTTGTTAGTATTGTGAAATTCAGCAACAGGCCAGAGTACTTTCACCTTCATTTCAAAGAGTTGGCATTTCCCATACCTTGTATCATATTTCTGTTTTTATCAGAGCAAAATGAACACCCACACACACACACACACACACACACACACAGCAAATGCATTTAATATAACTGGTGGTGGTGGGTGTTTTTCATCTGAAAAGAGTCAGTGAACCCTTTCCATTAAGCCACAGCCTTGATGAAAACCTTTGCTTCTCCAAAGGTACTGTTCCTTCACCTCCCTCATTGGGGGGTGGGTGGGAGAGGGTTAATTTTCTTCCCTACACATCATATCCCTCATTCTGATCACCTTTCTGCTATTTTCAAGGGAAAAAATAGATAACATTAAGTTGAAGATTTTCTAAACTTATTTTAGAAGGTGCTCTTAATGCTCTTACAGAGATTCTTTGGGTGGTAAAGTACATTAGTTCAAAAAGCATGGCAGGCCATCCCTACTGCATTGGTCACTTTGCAGAGTGGAGTCCTCTTCCTTGGCCCTAAAATTCAGCCCTGAGGGCACCACTGAATTAGAATTATCCATATGCTGATGGCCAATTAACTCACCTGTTCCCTGTCAGGTTCATTTTCTTTCTTTTTTCTAAATCATAAAAGAAAATAACAAAAGACAAGCCATTTCCCATCTCTCACCCAGTCCAGGCAAAATCTAGTTCTGTTAGGAACATCAGAAGCCGCCTTGTACTGAGTCAGATCTTTGGTCCATTTAGCACTAGGATTTCAGGCAGGATTTATTCCTTTCCCTCATGTTGCCTGGTGGTTTGGCCACAAAACTGCAGTTAGGCAGAGCACTCAAAAGAAGAGTGTAAGGGTCACAGAAGGGGAGAATGAGGTGGGAGGAAATACCACCAAAGTACTCTTTGCAGGAGAGTGCATGTGTACATGTGATGTAGACTCGAATTCATTGACTCGGACTCAAGTCAGCCTCAAGTCACGTCAATGACTCGGATTGGACTTGACTCAGCAATAAATGAGGCACTGACTCGCCTTGCTTTGACTCGTGAGTTGTATATTTTAGCAAATTACATGCCATATTTGGCACCTCTCTATTTCATCTCTACAAGGTCAGGTTACTGAGGCAAGTAACACAAGATGTGGGCCTATATAAAGCCTGCCCCAAGTTCTCTAGTCTTGATCTGGCCTAGCAACATAGAGGGCTGTCCCATATTGCTTTTTGAAAAATCTGGCAACCCCAAACCCGCCAACATTTCACAGATGAAAACTCGGGCACATATAGCCAAGCAACATAATAGTGTGGTCAAGCTGGCAAAAGTCAGTAATGCAAAAGAATGCAGAAGATAGGAGAGGCTGTAGTAGTTTGCTTTACAGGAAAGGGCAAGATTTTGCCCTTCTTCTCCTTTCCCCACTGCTTTGTTAATTGAGAGTAAACTAATTTTTCACTGTGAACTCAGTTTGCTACAACTAAAAGAGGACAGAGGAGCAAAGAGGGAGAAGAAGAGGGAAACTGGAACTTTAAAAAAAAACAATTGAAAAAGTGGCATGACAGAGAATTAAAGCAGATTGTTCCTGCCAAGTTGGGACAGTTGGAGGGTACCCAGCCCTAGCTGACCTCTCCCCAACCCAAACTTCGCTAGGGTTTGGATCTACTCCCTGCCATGGTGTGCTTGAATGGTGTTATTTAGTGTACTAGATGTGCCACTTTGGCACATGCAGTCTACATGCCATGGCTGTTCTTCCTTTTTTGATCTCTCAGAGGCTGTGGCACAATTGTCTCTGTGTGTCTCATTGCCTATAATGGGCTTGGCATATGTCCCCTCCCAGGGCTTCCGGTCCAACAAGATTTACCTCATGGCAACTGAACTGAGAGCATGAGAAGTAGCAGACTCCTCAGTACATGTTGCCTTTCTGACACATACAAAGTCACAGTTGACACAGAGTGAAATGCTCTGCCTAATCGACGGGGACCCCTCTGCATGTCAGTGTGGTTAGGTTGAGCAAGCTTTGCACAAAATGGAAAAGTCCATATAGTCGCATTGAGGCTGCTTGCATGAATCAGGGCTGAGTGGGACGGAAAGATGGGAGACACAGCTGGTTCCACACAGGCAAAAGATTCACTGGAAAATGATGAGGAATGCAGGAGTCACAGCAGTGCTAACTCAAAGCTGGAGGCTGTTCCTGCCTCTTATCTGAGGCTAAACGACAGCTTATGTCTTATCTGAGTATGCCTGTACAGTGTTTCTCAGACTCTTGTCATTCATATGTTTGGCTCCCAGAAATCCTAGCCAGCATGGCCAATGCTCTGGACTACTATAGTGTAGTGGTCTGAGTACTGGACTATGATTGAACAGTGTTTGAATCCCAGCTCAGCCACATAAAGCCACTGCTGACCTTGGGTAACTCACACTCTCTTGCCAAGAAAACCCCATAATAGTTTTGCCTTAGGGATGCCATAAATTGGATATGAATTGAAGGCACACAACAACAACAACAACAACAACAAATGGCCAATACTCAGGAATTATGAAAATTGGAGTCCCAAATATCTGGATGACCAGAGTTTGCCTGTACAATGCTACTAACAAAGGAGCTACTTTTCACAAAGGCTTTTTATGCCCACCCACCTCCTTTTCTTCATCATCTTTTGTCAAGCTGGGAGTATTTTTTAGCAGCATAAGCACTGGAAGAATGGTGAAGAAGAGCTGGAGAAACACTAACTTTTGGTGTTGGATTCCAGGAGTGTATCTGCATTTTTTTTAAAAACAACAACAACAACAACAAAGTTTGAGCTAGGAAACAAAGAGATTCTGTAGTAGCCGATCCTACTGTAGCTATGTGTGCCTACCTACAACAAGCAAGGTAAACAGCACCTGCCTCTGAAACCTCTTAGTGAGCATTCATGAACAGCAAAGCAGAAAGAAGGGGGGAAAGTAGGCATGTCTTCCTCAATGGTTTGCCCCAGCTTGTTATAAAAGCATAGATCTATAAGTCTGATGACCAATATGGAAATCATTTAAAAAGACCAGGTTGGTAAAAGGGAAAAATGAACCCTGCATGCATTTTGGAAGAAGCTTTCAAGTGTGGAAGGTTCCAAATGTGTATTGACCTGACCAGTTTGCTTCATTTCACATATTGTAACATTTTGAACTGCTGCTATCTCTATTATTTCCAAGCTATTTCTGCCTCTGGTACTGGAGGCTGACCCACTGACATCAGTGTTAAGGGATGGGAAATTATAAGAATTCTACAGAAAATTAATGAAAGCAAGCAGCTTTACAAGCAGAAACACATCTATTTCATTAAATGTACTTGCATTAGGTGACATCAGGGCAAGGGCACAACTGAGTAATAAAGCCAGAACATAAGGTCCCTGGCATCTCCAAGAAAGGTGCTTAAAAGCATCCAGAGCTATTGCTGATCCTCAACAAAAGATACTCGCCTAGACAGGCTAAGTAGTTTGACTCAGATTAATTCATCTGAATATATGCTTGCAGCAAGCCGGTTTTGCCCTGTGGCCTAAGCAAATGTACAGCCTCAACTCATCCTATCAGGAGGCAAATGAAGTCAAAGTAGGGAGTGACCTTCATGCCACAGCAAGTCAGAAGTTGTTGGTACCTGTTGGTGCTGGCAAGCCTGTTCTTATGCCAGCCCAACAAAGTACTATTTACGTATTCAAATATCCCATAGAGTACTGTGCCAGTCATAAACCTGTGAGCAGCACTTGAAAAGCTGCTGTTAAAAAATTACAAGATTAGTCCTGAAGCCAGAAAAGACCATCCAAGATATCTGTTTCAGTTTTTTCTCAACACCCAATCTCGCCCTCTTCTTCATCTCCCTAAGCAGAGAAAAAAAACTGCGAAGACACTGGGTAATTTTGTATCAGCATGAAAGTAGAAGAGCTAGGGCTTCAACTGAGTCCCACAAAGATTTTAAGGTTGTGAGCCATCTGCTCATGAGATCAGCAGCTATGGTTATAGATTTGACATTTGATTTGTAGTTTTGACAAAGGATTTTAAAATGTGATATGGAAAGAGCAACCAACACTAGTTGGAGTGATCAAAAAAGGAAGCTGTATACTTTTTTGTTTAAATGTTTAAATTTGTT
Organism: Sceloporus undulatus; assembly: GCF_019175285.1. NCBI lineage: Eukaryota > Metazoa > Chordata > Lepidosauria > Squamata > Phrynosomatidae > Sceloporus > Sceloporus undulatus. Next base: position 58,881,657 of record NC_056525.1, on the reverse strand, counting down.
GTTTAAATATCTTCTTGCCTGAGTCTGAAAAGTTACTTTTAAGACAAATGCTTAGGCTATCATTTAGTCACTGCAGGAACAGCTTTATTTCCTCATAACATATTTTGCTTAATATTTGGTCCTTTTCTCCCCAACTTGCCAGCAGTTTGCTCACTTAAAATGTTAGAGCAGAAGAAAAGGATGGAAGAAACATTCTTGCAAACAAGCTAGTAAAAGGCAGGCAAAACAATGCAGCTGTTAGGTGGATTTGTAACTGGTTGACTGGCCAAACCCAAAAGGTGTTCAGCAATGGCCCCTCTTCATCGTGGAGAGATGTGACCAGTGAGGTGCCACAGAATTCTGTCTTGAGCCCAGTGCTATTCAACATCGTTATCAATGACTTGGATGAAAGAATAGAGGGCCTGCTTTTCAAATTTGCAGATGACACCAAATTAGGAGGAGAAGCTAATACTCCAGAGGACAGGATCAAAATTAAAAATGACCTTAATAGATCAGAAAGCAGGGCCAAAACTAACAAAATCAATTTCAACAGGGAGAAATGTAAGGTATTACACTTTGGCAGA